>NC_056735.1:1454465069-1454802569 GCF_019279795.1 Protopterus annectens
GGGAGAAGCCTTAATCCCTACACTAAATGTCAGACCTCTGTTTGTTTGTTTGTTTTTTTTTTTTTTGAGGATTACAGTTAGAGTTGTCATTATAGTTTTACAGTTTTTAATAAATTAAGAATAGTGTGGTTATCTGTTCTTATTTGTCTGCATTTTTGCAGAACTCTGATTTTGCCATATATTTAAGCCTTGTCCTTGAGCAAGTCACTTAACCAGATATACTTTGGGACAACTGAAAATTGGGCTAGGCTCCTCAATGGTCCCCTGGACTGCATGCCTAGTAACTGCCTAAAAAGAAAGGAAACTGATTGATTGTAAAAAAAATAGGAGCATCATTATATGCACCACATTCCCTAGATGTGATCCTTGGTTTCCTTAATTCTGACATTGAATAAATTGGATAGCAATAATTCTATGAATTTAATGCTAATATGTTAATTATGAGCTTGGTTTCGCAGATACACAGGTATGAAATACACTGTGTTTGGTCTACAACAGTTTGCCTAGCACTTAGTGCAGATGAGTAAGACCATGAACTGTTAAAGAACTACTTCCTGTAGTACATGGTTTGATTCTGTCAGCCTTCATTTTTCTTCTATGTGACTCTGCCAAGTTTTTTTTTTTCCAGACTACTCCTGGGCTGCTCCTGAAAAGGGACATTTGTGTCCAGTGGACTGTTCTAGGTTGTTAGCAAATGTTCTACACATTTGTCTTTTGAATTCCTGCACCCTTCAGAAAGAAGCTAATTGGCATGTCACTATATGCTATTTGAGTATGAATCCTAGCACATCTCTTGTACTTTAATAGGCTGACAGATGCACTTTCACTAAATGTCATTTTCAAGGGAAGAAGACTTCACTGCTTTTTGTGCTGTTTTCATTGTGAGAGTTTTTATTTAAAATTAAAAAAAACTTTTAAATGAAACGCAAATCTCTGTGATAATTGTAAAAGTAAATTAGAAAATAGTATGTACACTGACAGGTTTGAACAGCGTTTATAATAATTGGGGAGAGATAGTGCCAAATAATGGGATATTGGTATGGCTGGTGGGGGCCTGATTCATTACCCTGATAGGCCCCATTTGCCCATGAGACGGATCTGTTAACTCTGGAGGTATTCACTGATATAATACAGCATTATGAGCAATTCAAGTAGGTCAGATCTGGACTGAGTGATGTCAGAAGGGACTGTTATTTTTGACAACAGTAAAGACAAAGGGAGGTCAAAATAAGATATAGGTGTCCTGCAAGCATGTAAGCATCCCCCCAAACAGTATGTTATATGATGTAGTATTTCTCATTTTTGTATGATTTGTGAGTTATTGGACAAAAGCTGCTGTAGCATTCATGCTATATGCAGTTGTTTTGCATTATTCATTGCACTAAATAATTAATTAATTCATTAATAGGCCTGAATAGTTCAAGAAGTTGCATTGTTTTAGTCTAAACATTTTTTAATATAGTTTTGCAGAATCTAGCAAAAGCAAAGGTGTTAACAACACAGTTACCAGGTCATATAGTCTGCATTATTTGAAGCAATGATTTTTAGCAGTAGGCACAGTGAGTTAAGGATGTGTGCTGAAGTTCTTGTGATACAGGGTTTAATTCCCTCAGCTTTCATTTGCCTACTGTTAGACCTTGAACAAGTCACATAAGCAGACACTTCTCCTGGGTTGCCCCTGAAAAGGGAATGTGTGTCCAGCAGGTCTACCTGGTTAACATATGTGTATTATTATTATTATTATTATTATTATTATTATTATTATTATTATTATTATTATTATTATATTATTATTATTATTATTATTATTATATTATTGTTATTATTATTATTATTATTGTTATTATTATTATATTATTATTATTATTATTATTATTATTATTATTATTATTATTATTATCAGAACGGTCTGATCTTCAGCGTCCATTATGCAGTCATTGTTGCATATTATTGTGATGCAGTCTTCTGTATAAGATTTGATTTGATTAAAAAGGACTCCTGCATTCAGTCAAAAAGCTGCTATTCTGGCAGTTGTCACAGAGGACTAAAGGTCTGGCTTGTTTATGTGCATCTTCCTATGGCAAGAGTGCAGGGTTTGATTCTTTCCACCTTCATCTACCTATGTGATATTGGGCAAGACAAATAACTAGACAGTGCTTTCAAGCAATTGGGAATTAGGCCTGGGCTCCTTAATGGTGTCCAGGAATGCATGCCTAATGACTATGAACCTGTTGTTATTATTTACCAGTCCTATTACATAGCTAATCTAGTTCAGGAAATGTTATGGCAATATCACTGATACACCATATTTTAATGTAACATAGGCAATTTATTCCTCAAGGGCAGCATGCACTGCATTTATACATGAAACACTAAAATGCAATGTTATTTGCCAGCAGCAGCCTATGCATTAGTAATATTTATCTTTAATGTGGAATTATTCAGATGATATTTATTTCTGCAGGGATTGTGCATATTGACTTGCCATATTTTATCAGGTGGATGATATTTCTTATGCTCTTAGAAATCTTCTGTTTAAACTGTGTTACACATGGCTGGAACTTAAGGTATGATGCAAGTGATCTTTATATAGTTTCATGTAGTTCATCCAAAGCTACCAATAAAGTGCATATCATTTATTTCTTCATAAAAATAAGGCATATACACAGTCAACAAAGGGGCTATAACTGTCGGTGTGGCTGGAGGCCTCTCAACAGATGAAATTAACATGTTCTCTTCTGGTCATTTTAACAGTCTTTAATCTGCTTTTGTAGGAATAGTGTGTGAGTGTGTGTGTGTGTGTGTGTGTGTGTGTGTGTGTGTGTGTGTGTGTGTGTGTGTGTGTGTGTGTGTGTGTGTGTGTGCGCGTGTGTGTGTGTGTGTGTGTGTGTGTGTGTGCGTGCGTGCATGCGTGTGTGTGTGTGTGTGCGTGCATGCATGCGTGTGTGTGTGTGTGTGCGTGTGTGTGTGTGTGTGTGTGCGTGCGTGCGTGCGTGTGTGTGTGTGTGCGTGCGTGCGTGCGTGCGTGTGTGTGTGTGTGTGTGTGTGTGTGTGTGTGTGTGTGTGTGTGTGTGTGTGTATGGGATTTAAGTTGGAATGCTTTAGCTACTGCATGTTTGTGTGAGACTAATTTTAAATATGTGACTTTGGACTTCATTATTGTTATTAATGTTTGATACTGACATCTGAGAAGGATGCAGTCAATAATTGCTGGGTTTGGGGGATGTCTGTGAATAAAAATAACTGTGGCCATTTTTATCACAATCAGGCATGTGATATGTGCTCAGTCAATGAAGTATCCATAATATTTGAGTAAAGATATTGGTTGATTACAATGACAGCAGTTTGAGTAATCTTTTATAGCTGAAATGTTCTGAAACGGGTACTTTTTGTCATTATGTCATGCATTTTGTTTCACTGCTTAATGGACAAAGTGTTTAAAACGAAAAAATTAAAATGCACTGTAACAAGTGTTGCTGTATTAAACAAGAAATATAATTTAAAACAATCAGGAAAATGAATCAAACAACATATTCATTTATTCATGATCCTAAAATGTATGTGGGGGGTGGGGGGTGGGCAATGGTTTGAAAACAGCATGAGGCCCAAAAGTACACTTAATACACTGCTGGCCAGATGCATTTTCAATGAATGTGAGTTTCAATACATTTTTAATAAATGTGGATTTCAAGGGAAGAGACACTTACTGTTGTACATGCTAAGCTTGTATTTCAGGTGAGACTGTCTTGTCTAGCAAATGACCATCACTGTTTTTGCTATAAAACTTCAAATAAAAGTTTTAAATTAAATTCAAATATCTCTAATCATTGTAAAAGTAAAGATGACAATAGTTTGCACACTGAAAGGTTTGAACAGTCTTTATGGTAACTGGGGGAAGACATCCAAGTAATGTGGAACTAATTCAGGGGACTAGTCCATTACTTTTCTTAGGGCCCCATGTAACCATGAGCCGAGTTTGGTCTGCAGACTTGCAGCCTACAGCTTAGCCCTTTTGGGCCACAAGAACAGCACCAGACTCTGCCAACCCACACTGTAAATCAAATGTAATCGCCTTTATCTTACTACAGCCTAACCTTGAAATACATCAAATTTCTCTCTCTCTCTCTCACTGGTTTCCCAGTTGTTTGCAATTTTTTTGTTATACTTTGAAAAAAAGAACACATTTTCTGTTGTACCTACAAAACAATCTCTGTCCTTAATGCGGTAAAACTCATGTCACTGGAGTAGCAGACCTCCCACTTATCTTAAACAAGGATAACAATCAATGTTTTAAAGAAATTCTTTGAATAATCTAGAGAAATTATCTCCTGTTTAAGTTGCAGTTTCCATGCACATTTTGTCTAAGGGGAAATAAGTCTTTCACTATCTTTCCATTTTTTTTCTCTTAACCTATTAGTTGTATTGTTAGAACAATGTTTGTTTCTTTAAACACAGTGTAAACGTTTTAGGAGCCAGTTTGTCACCTTTCAGTTTGTTCTGTGTGATACTGCATCATGGACTTCATCTATCCAAAATGGAAATAAAACTGCAACTAATGACACTGCTGGATCCCCAACTGTAGTTATTTATCCTGAACACACTTTGTACCCGATTGTGCAGGTATGATTGCTTTGGACCCCTGAGTGACATAGGCAGATGATTGTTTTATCAAGTGACAATACACAAATGGGAGCATGCAAAGGTTTCTTTTACTGTGCAAATGTGCATCTGTGTTTGTGAACAAGTAACTCCATTCCTCAACCAGTGACATTGTTCAAGAAGTGTTGAATTTGAGTCTTTTGACAGTAATAATTTTTTGATATTAGAATGCAGCACATAGCTAATACAAGCACAGGTATTACTGGAGACGTTTTGTCATTTACAAAGTCCTGCACTTATATTAATGGAGTAAAATTGCTTAACAAAAGTTCCCAGAGCACATAATTTTTAGCTGTTATTTCATAACAATAAAATTAAGAAAAACAAATATAGCTTGGGTTCTTTGTAATGTTCAGTAGAGCTCCTTTTAGCTACATATCAACATA
Organism: Protopterus annectens; assembly: GCF_019279795.1. Lineage (NCBI taxonomy): Eukaryota > Metazoa > Chordata > Ceratodontiformes > Protopteridae > Protopterus > Protopterus annectens. Next base: position 1,454,470,115 of record NC_056735.1, read on the forward strand.
CATCAGAACATAAACATTTGAGAAAAAATAGCTCTTACAAAAGCTTTAAACCTTTTAACACTTACTGCTGCAACTATAATGTCATTGAACAATAATGAACTTGCAGCAGTGTACTATAAATTGAATACTGACCTTTTCTCCTGTTATTCCGGGAAATCCATCCGGACCAGCAGGACCCTAAAAAAATGCAAAAGTGAATGTTAAACTACACTGATTATTTTTATACATAAACATAGATGGTAATTATCTTTTTGTTTATGAAGATGTTTCATATTCGTGCGGTCCATACACATATCTTTTGCTGTCATCCTTCATCTCACATTAGTCCCTGAATGGCCACAGTAAGTATGCACGACCAGCCTTATCACAATCATGATTTGGTGGGAGGATTTACACCATGGTAAGAAGTAATGTCTTACTGAGCAGGCTTGTGCCCAGATACATTCTCTAGTCTATGTGCCATATGCTCTTGTCAGTCAGCTAAAAGAGATTGTGAGTTCCTACCTGTGACACCGCTGGCCCAGGTGCGAATAATGAACCAAAGACCAAAGAGAAAGCTCTGTATTGGAGGATAGGGGTACAATTGCTAGTGGAGGTTTGGGAGACCTGTTTAAGCATCCAGACATGGGATGAAATGCACAGACAGATAGACACATACACACACAGAGTAGGAGAAGGCACGTGGCAGCATCCACATAAAATTGTGCTGACATCACTACATCTTGTGCAGGGAAGGTAGTATGCCTAAAAATAAAACCCTCAGATACACTATAATGAAATGCAAATCTGCTTCATGTCCCCATTGGTAATGCAGCATGAGTCTGGAAGGTAAGCTGGTTAGTCTTATGGGTAGTGCTGAGCTCAGGAGAAAAAACAGAGGCTCTACGACAAAAGAACATTTCTGGTTGAGACATGAGAGAAAACTGCTGACAAAAACTCATTCAATTGTCCCCTATTAGAACTGGTATCACTAGAGGTAAATAAACTCCTCTCTTCTAGTAAGTACACAGAACACTTGCTTTTCAGTTCTTCCAGCCCAGTCTGGTCTTCCAAGCAACCCAGGTCTGTTCCCAAACCCTGGCATCTGGCAATACAAACAGGCATCCTGTCAGCCACATATTCAAAGAAATATTCTAAAGTTATCAGCAGCATCTACTCAAGAACAATTTTATTAGAAATACAAATAACTATTCAAAAAACATTTTATAAAATTTCAAAGCAAAACTAAAAATGAAAATTTTGTAAAGAATGTCAGTCACACTAAGCATCAGCTTCCCAGCATTTATTTTGTTCCAGAAGGTAGATAATAATGTATCTTTCCAGAGTAATCTGTAATGCCTCCATGCATTGACCTCTGGTTCACCTACCTTTATTGCATCCCATAATTTGATCATATGTCTGCATGCCTAATGCTTTGCTCAGACCATTATTTACCAGTTACCCGGGTTTCTTCTCATCTAGGGAGAAAATACCTTAAACTGATACCTGTATCCATTATATCAGAAAGAGATGGGGCATAATATACAGGCAAACAGATGCAGCATCTTTGAAGCACTAGATGCATGGAATTTTGTTTATATTCCAGCCTCTTAGATTCTCTTACAGATGAGGTCCATTCCAGTATGCCACAATTGCATGTTTATGTATGTGGCTACAATAGTGTGACTTAGACCCAAACCATTCTGCTAGACCGCAACCCTTAAAAACATTACAAGGGGACATTATGGTAGTGACTAGTTCATCTTCTCAAAGACAACATCACCTACAGGAAATATTATGCAGTTACCAATGATAAAATATTTCTGGGATACTTGGAGACAGTGGAAGCATTTGATCCAAGGCAATATGACATGGACTCACAACAGGAAGGCCGTGAAGAAAAATGGTTCAGAGCTGTTTGACTGGACCAATCAGGGCAAAAGACAAGAACAGAACTGTAAGTGATACCTACTTAGACATCAGGTAAGGCATATGACATCAGACAGCGTTGGAATGGGCAATGGTGTATGGCACAGGCAGAAGATACAATCAAGATAAATAAAGTGTGCTTAAATTAAGTCCTCTGTACAGAGGTAAGTATTGTTACTAATGATACAGGGGCCAGACCTTTTCAGTGTCTACAAAACTGATACTACAGAAAGTGGGGAAGGAGAGGAATCCATTTATGACAAGACTCAATGCCAAGTAAAAAGGATAATGCACAAAAAAATACAGCAATGATGAAACTGTACATGGCAACATAGAGGAATGCTCCAAAATATGCTGTTTCTTTCAAATCAATCTAAAAGGTGTTCATAACAAATTACTTAACATCCATGCTTGGTTCACATAACTCCCCTGATATGCTGGTGACCACAGAAACCTGGCTTAAGAAGGAAACAAAAGATGAAGAAATCTCACCCTCTGAATATAATATACTCAGGCAAGATAAGTAAAATAGAAAGCAGGTGGAGTAGCAATACTTGACAAAAACACCGCTAAGTCTCTCCTTTTGCACAAACCAATCACAATTCAGATATGCAGAATTACTTATCTCACAGATTAATCTCAACACCCAGAAAATTATAACTATAGCAGGCATATACATACTTGTAGGCAATAGCATCCCTGTCTTGGAAGAAAGCCTTTGTTGGATCTCCACCAATATATAAAAACATCATAATGGCTGACATGAACATTGATTGGCATGCAGTAAATTGAGATGTCCCTTCTAATAGACTACAGCTCTGTGGCATTACAGAACTAATCAATACCTCAACTAGATAACATAAAACTAAAACTAGAGACTCCATACTTGAATGGATTCTCTCATCTCTACCCAAATAAATAACATCTTATGACTCTATGCCAGACACACTAAGTGACCATCTCCATAATTTGCAGTCTGATCCCAAAGCATGAATCATAAACTCCACCACTATAATGCAATGAGGAATCTCTCCAATTTCTAGAGAGAAGCTTCATCAAAACCTTAAAACTGTATGATGGGAATGTTATAAAAACTTTACCACTTGATGTTGTGGAGCTGTTAAACAAAACATTTCTAAGAATGCTAAATGAACATTGTCCCTAATAACAACTAAAAGAGTTAAGGCCAATTCAGCACCATGGCTAACTAGCATAAGTAAACAACTCATAAATGCTTGAGGCAAAGCATGGAAAACATGGCGAAACAATAAAACACCAACATCAACAAATCAAATGAAACAAAGCGTAAGGCAGGATGAAAAAAAAACAATTATACCAAATGCCAATACACATAACTTCAATACCTAACTATTCTGGGCCTCCACAAACAAACTTCTAAGCTCTAGAAAATATAGATAACTTACTTTAGACACTTCTGACAAATCTACAAGCATTGCCTCTCGATCTAACATACACTTTATTTAGATAGTAACAGCCTTCCTTAAAAATAAACACACAACAAACTATATCTGACAAAGATCACCAAAAAATACTTTTTCCTTTACTTCTATTCCCACTTCTACTATTATAAAATACCTACATAAACACAAATGTACTACCACGTCCCTGACCTCCTGCCTTCAGAATACATGAAACTTGCTTCGGATACTCTAGTATGCCATGTCTCTATCTTGATTCATCTCTTAATCAAAGAGAATTACATGCAATTAGTCTGGAAAAAATTAATCATACTGCTGCACAAAGGGGAATCTTCTACAGACCTCACAAATTACAGACCTAGAGCAATGCTGATTACTCTGTACAAAATCCTGAAAAGATGTGTAAATTCACAACTCATTAATGAAATTACAGCAAACATTATTTTCTTCAACAAAGCACAGCTTCAGGCCTGACCACAGTACACCACAGTGCAACCACTGAAGTCCTCAGCTTAACTGATACAGTTAATCAAAACAGAAATACAGGCAACCTGATCTGTACACTCTTTCTTGATCTGTCAAACCCTCCAGAATAAAATTTCTTGATTTGGTCTTGATGTTTTTTCATTCCAGTGTATCCACATCTACCTCTCATACCGAGACCAAGCAGTGAAATAGCATACTGATTTCTCCTTATTCCCACTTTCACCAGGGATCAATATTTGCCCCCTTCTTTTTAACCTATTAGTAAATGACATGCACAGTGCCTCTAAGAACACCACAGTAGTACAATAAGTAGATGATTCAGTTCTCATCTTTGCAGCCAAGACCCTACCAATACTACAAAAAATTCACCCAGCAATTGTTCTCTTTCATAGATCCTGGCTGGACAACTTGCAACTTCTCTCTAACTAATAAAAGAAAAAAGAAAATATTATATTCATTCTATATACTCCCAAACAGTTGTGAAATATATATATATATATATATATATATATATATATATATATACACACACATATATATATATATATATATATATATATATATATATATATATATATATATATATATATATATTCTCCGTAACATCAACTAACAAACACAAAAATAGAAATACAAGATTATAGATACAAAACTGCTAGGTTTGACCACAGATAACCAGATGAAATGTGATCATCATATACGTTTAAGTAATAATAATAAAAAAGCACACCAAAACTTAGGCTTCCAGTACATGGTCAAACCATATCTCAGTATACCTCTCAACCTCTTGGTGCAAGAAATCTGAACAAAGCCTGACAAAATGGAGGGAGGGGACAAAGGCTCAATAAGAGGGACAGATTTTAAATATTGCTCTTATAACCTTAGAAGGTTGCTACAGTAACAGGGTTTGTGCTAGCATACATTTTCTGAAGGATTTGAAGTCTAAAATTCAAATGCATGTCATTATTTAGGGAGCTCCGTCCTTAGATCATCCCAATGATTTGCCAGAAAACCACACATTTTATGAGGAATAGCCCAAAAATATTAGGCAAAATCTGGACATTCTGTGAAAATCTGTAGATTGAGAGGAATGTGCAGCTTACCTACAATCCTCATGCATCAATAGTCTTCCCTAACCTAAATTTATATCTGTCAAACAGATCATCTCTATAAATCTCACCATTGCCTTACTCCAAAACAGCTAAATTGGCCTGAACTGACATATACACTGACTCACTCACAGTTATTCACAATAAACAACTCATTACACAACCCAGAAAAATACTCAGTATTAAACAATATTATTTGGCCATACTATTCAAATAGAAACTTACACTCCACTAAAAAATCCTTACTCCAAAAAGCTAAGTTAACAAACACTGCTGGTGATTTACTATATAAATAAAACTCCTTCCAAGTTCACTTGTGACAACTCAACAATATAAAGGCATTTAAGTGTGAACTCAGTCAACATCTCATGGACACTTGTATATGTACTAGGGGATCTACTTCATATGGTCGACGTTTCAGAATGTCGACATTCATATGGCCAAGACCATGTGATCAACATTCAAAATGTTGACCATAGAATAAAAAAATAAAAAACACAAAATAAAAGTACCTTCACACTGCTAGCAGGGTACCCCTGCACCACCCATGGGGCTCCTCCCCCCACACCTCCCGGAACTTAAATATACCAACCCTTAGATCACACTACAGTGCAGAAGATGGAAATCTTTCCATTCCGCACTGTACAGAGAAGCCGGTTCCGCATGTTCGACATTTCGAATGTGGATCATATGGACTCAGCCATATGAATGGCGACATTCTGAAATGTCGACCATGTGAAGGGAACCCATACTAGATTATACTCAAAAGTACTCACTGAATATCAAAAGTACTCATGTTAAACTATGGATTCCCAGGTTAGACTAGACTTACAAATACATAAAGAATACAGTTCTTAAAGAAAGCCTAACTCCCCGTGGGATTGTCTTAATATCATCTCCTCATATCTCCCTATTTAATTTTTCATCCTTTAAAATGTGCTTACTACAGACCTTAGCACTCATCAATCTGTTCTTTTCTAAAACACCTCTCATGCCTGCGTAAATACTACTTGCCTTCCAAGATTTACTAAATGCAATCCCCTTCTTCTTATCAATTAGCTCCTCTCCAACACCCTGCACAAGGCATAAGAATACATTGATGTTAAATAAACAATAATGATTTTTCTTGTTTTTGCTTCATTATTGCACTATTTGTCCCAATATATTGCATCTGCTTTACCCCAATTAAGAGCTTGTGTAATGTGCAGCATTCAGTTAATTGTATTAATGCCCTTTGTGCATGCATTGTATATAGCTATTATTGTTTTCTTATGTATATATGATGTTTTACCTGTCTATAAAATTGACTTAATTGTGGAACATTTCTCCCTGGGCCTCTGCTGAAAAGGGATTATTCTCCAGTTGTACTTTCCCAGTGAAAATGTTAAGTAAGTAATTATATAAATAAATAAAATTAAGGAAAGAGCATCTAGGACGTAACAACCTTGTAAAAGGGGTGCAGCTGGACACCAAGTAATATGTACAATGAAAGAAAAAAACTGAGCTCGAAGTAAGTAATGTAAAATGATAAGTTAGAAATATGCCAATGCAATAATGGAATGTTGAAAAAGAAATGCCACAAGTACAAAATATGATGTTGTTCTCCCCTTTTATCATCTTCACTGTGACCCAGATGAACTGACCTCAAATAGTGGTTATGGCACTTGAGGAACCAGGGGGATAGTAAAACAATGTCACTTTTTGTCAGTATACCTGTCCAGGGATTTGGTGGTTCCTTACTTGTGGAACTGTTGTTAATGGGTGGCAAGGTGAGGCCAGGCTGGATGTGGTCATGGCAATGGTATATCTTATGGAGTGCATGTATGAGGGACTGCATACTCTCCTGGAGGGGCCTAGGTGGTTCCTGCAGTGATGTTGATGCTCACATCACCAACAGGAATAGGTCATAAGGAATTATAGATACTCCCATGTATAGAATTATCTAAATTTTCAAGGCAATGAAAAGCTGTCCAAGACCCTTGTTCATTGAAAAAGAAACTCTTGAAAGCATTATCATCTACCTCTGCAACTGTACAACAGCTGCAATAGCTACAGTGATGAATAAGAAGGTGCTTTAATTAACTTGTCTGTTGCGTTTTGAGGAGTTAATACATGCATATCACTCAGGTGTCTGCTGCCACATCAAAAGTTTTAATAAATAACACACAGGCAGGTGATTTTTTGTAAATGTAAACATAACCAGTTGCTTTAAATGGGGATCCGCACTCAAAAATATATGTGTAGAATGTCCACGTACCACAAGACATGCTATCATCGTAGCTAGGTCAGTGGCATTTAAAGCTATATAGCACATTTTCTACAGATGCATTAGTACATGTGTTACATTTAATTTGTCAACTGCACTCACACACACACACACACACACACACACACACACACACACACACACACACACACACACACACACACAAACATGCTTCTGTGCAGTTTACAATTCGATATGTAAATTCTGCAGTATGTTTTATTGCAGTGCATAATCCCTATACATTAATGTCATGTGATGTTGTACACTACATAAGTAATCACTGGGCACATTTTATCATGTGCTGAAGTGTGAAACGTTAGTGTTTTCATCAGTGGTATAGTCGATTGAATTATGTAATGGTAAGAGTTCATTATATCAACTGTTAAACAATTCCAGGGCATTTCACTCTTCTTTGTGTTTGCATGACCTTGGAGTTAATATATTTACTTTGCAGCAGTATGCGGGCAAAGCCCCCACATAGGTAGGTGTGGGGGTGCAAAGCCCCCATGTAAAAGTTGTTCTTTGTGTTTCTTTTTTGTAAATGTAAACATAACCAGTTGCTTTAAATTTGTGATTACTTTTTCCATGGATATTAGTTGCAATTAATGGTAATCACTGATGAGTGTATTCAATATTTTGTGTTTTGATCAAACTTACTGGTGATTGTTTACTGCAACAATAATGAAGGGACACTCTTTTCAGTAATACTTGGACTTTCCTTTCAGTCTTGTATCGGTAGTTTTGAGAAAACACGCTCTGTGCATTATATCTTTCAAAGACTAGTGGCAGCTATCAGTTAGCTAGACAACACATTATACAATAGTGTACCATTTGAACCAGACCTAATTAGCACATCATTTGGCAGTGGGAGATCTCACCTCTGGCTGGTTAGAATTTTGATTAAGAAGGTCATGGAGCAATGTCAGAGGCCTTGGATGAATAGATGCAGATTCTGGGAATGTAGAGTTTTGGTAACTCTAACCTATTTGATAATGAAATTTAAGAAAGATGTTCTGAAACCACAAGCTGGATAGTATAAAAAGACTCACTTTATTTGTTAGTATAAAAGCTTTGCATTAAAATGCTTCCTCTGGCTAAACATTTTCAAGGCTAATGTCAACATTTTATAATATAAACAAGAGCATATGCCTTAAAAGCAATTAAACAATTAAGAACGTACCATAGAATGAAAGAAATACTCAGCGTACTTTATTTTGCATTTCTTTTAAAATTCATTTTAAGCTAAAAGCTTCATTAAGACATGGGTATTTTTGTGCTCTAACTCGAAAGATCCATTTGCTCTCCTGTTTCTCTGTTAAGTTATGACCATCCCTCCCCTAGTATGCTCTGTTATCACAGATAAAATCATGAACTCAAAAACATGGGCACTGTCAATATTCATAATGTGTTTATATAATGCATTAGTATCTTTACATCTTTTTATATCTGATAGGTGACCACATATTCTTTCTTTCAAATTTTGGTTAGTTTTACCAATACAAAATGTGTCACATTGGTGATACATGGCCATATACACAATATTTTTTGTATCACATTTTCCATAGGCTCAGAGCATAAATTCATTCTTAAATAAATGATGTAATATTGTTTTATGTGTATATATTTGCAGTAAATACAGTTATTGCACTTATAGGTACCTATTCTGTGTGGCTTATTATCAGACTTCCTTATTTCTTTATAACAATTTATTCTTTAAGGTGTTCAATTTTTTACATGTGAACTTTGGTCATTTATTAATAATAGAATGTAATTCCTCCACCTGTAATAGTACAATCCAATGTTTCTTTATGATGTTTACAATACTACAAATATTTCTAAGTAAAATTCCATCTAAAAATATTAGAATTTATATTCTTTTTCCTGTATTCAGTTACCTCATTATTACTTTCAGAAAATATAGGTTTACTATTTCATTTCCTCTCATTTATTATTTCATTTTTTTATTTGATTCAACTTATTAAGTTGATAGCCTCTATGATTAAATTCTTGGGTCATTTCCTCTATTTGATGTAACATATTAGCATCTTGTGTATTAAGACTCGCTTCCACAACATAACCTTTTACAAAAGGTTTGTGGATGATATATTTTTGATTTGGGGTGGTCCACTTTATTTGTTGGATGATTATATAACTTAGATTTACACCACAACTAACTTTCTGAGTTTCAAAAGGAAAGTGCATTATACAAAGATGACATTTTTAGATATGGTCCTAATTAAAAATCATAAAGGACAAATTGAAACATTGTTGTATAAGAAAAAAGTTTAGAAGAACACTTATTTAGTTCATGATAGTATGCATCCTTGATTTATATTTGATAACATTGTTGGGAATCAAATGGCACTTCTAGCAACACTCAGTATGATGTAGTTAATCTTTTCTTGGTTATATCACATTACATAGGTTTGGACTATTTTTTGCACATATTAACTGATTTCGCTATACAAGCTAACAATGAAATAATGCTGCTTTGTGATTTAAAGGATATAGTATTAAAAACAATTGTATGTATTTTGAGGGAGAGTATTTTCAGCAGATTTCTGAAGTGGCCATAGATGCCTTGTGTGCCCCCATTTATGCCAATTTAGCTTTAGCTTGGTGTAAGAAAACTATGTTTTTTTCTTCTGAGTTTTATAATTCCATTCAAATTTATTATAGATATTTAGATGATATCTTTATCATTTTGAATCACAAAATTAGTCACCCTTTGACTCAACATCATCAACCATCTTTATCTCCATTTTTTACATGGTTTGGGGTATTGCCATCTCTTTTAGTTCAATCCCACAGTCCTGCCTTATTCGACACTCATACCTGACTATCACAGATCTTCTCTCACACAATCTATCTACCTCTTTGATGGACTCCCTCATTTCCTCTTGCCTTCTTCCTGTCTGTTCAAGTCTTCTTCACCAGATTGTCTTCTGCTTTTCTGCACATGCACCCAAAGCATAGTAATCTCTTCTCTTTGATCTTTTCTGCAATTAGAGCTACTTTGGTTTTTGCTTTTATACTTTCAATTCTTTGTCCCACAATGTGCATCCTACCATATATTTCAGGAACTTCATGTCCATCACCTCTAGCTTCCTCATCTGCTGTGCTTTTGCTTGCCAGGTTTCTGTGCCATACAATAGTACTGGTCACACCATTCATTTTGTACACCTTACATTTCAGCTTTTTTGGCATTCTTCTGTCATACACTGTACCTGACACTCTATGCCAGTTGGCTTCAGCCCCTTTGATTCTAGATTTGACCTCTTCATTCAGACATCCCTTCTCCTCAACCACCCCTCCAGATACTTGAAGTTGTTAACCTGTTCCACTATTTTCCATTCTATCTCAATTCTCAGCTTCTTATGATTTCCCCAATTTTCTGCCATTGCCACTATTTTATCTGTACACAGTTTCATCCCATGTGCCTTCAGTTTTGCATTCCATTCTCCTATCCTTTGCTGAAGTTCTTGCTCAGTGTCTGTCTGTAATGCCACATTATCTGCATACAGCAACTTTGCTGATATGTCCCCTCTGATCTGTCTGCTAATGTAATACATCACAGCAGTGGGCTCAGAACTGATCCTTGATGCATACCCGTTCCCACTGGGAACCCATCTCTGAGACTGAACACTGTTCATACTTACGTAATTGGGTCCTTGTACATAGCCAGCACTAATTGTAGCAATATTTTTGGGACTGATAACCACTGTAGAACTGCCCAAATTATCTTTCTTGGGACCTTGCCATATGCTTTCTCCAAGTCTAGGAACACCAAACTGGACTCTTTCCTCATCTCTAGCTTCTTCCCAACTATCTATCTCACTGCAAACATTGGGTTAATTGTGCTGAATCCTGATCTGAATCTGAACCCTGATCTTAATCTGAACTGCTCATCTCCCATCTTACTTACTGTTATATGAGTATTCATTTATCAGTCACACTCTCCAGAATATATACAGCAATCAACTCTTTTTTTAAATTTATCCTACATTATAATTCTACAAAGATTAACTATCTTGACGTTACTCTTAGTAAAGATTTAACAAAAAGGTATGTTATATCCACAGTTTTTCATAAGGTAACTTTTTCAAATTCCTATCTTCATTATGATACCTGCCATCCATCTTTTTCAAAAGAAAAAGGATGTTAAAGGGCATGGTTAGCGAGATTAATAAGTGACGATAAAACTTTTACTAATGAATTAGAACTTTTGATTGATATGTTTATCTCTAGAGGCTACCACTTTGATTTACTACAAAATATCAGGTAGAGATGTTACAGGAAAGGTTGAAAAATATTGCCGTATTTGTGGTAACTCCTTATGCTCTTTTAATACAAACAAAAGGGGAGATGAAACCCTGATTAATAAAGTTGCTATGATGATACCATTTGATAGAGATGTGAGATCAATTATTATGAACCAAAGTTGGCATTTTTATTGATTCATGACTTGAGAGATAAAGTAGGGGAAAATGATACACTGTAGGTAGTAAAGGAAGAAATTTAAAATCCTTATTGAAGATTAACAAGGATGTTAATATTTCCATCAGTTTAAATCATGCTACTGATATGATTAAATGTGGAGCATGTAAATAATGTAGATACACTAATGAAGGCCTGTGCATGACTGTAGAAAGATATACTAGATCCATTGGTTGCCCTGGTTGTTTAAATTGTAATAGTATTAGAGTTGTCTATTTGTCGAACTGTACCACATGCAGTGCCTTCTACATAGGCAAGACAAAAAGGAGGCTACATGACAACATTTATGATCACAGAAGTGACATTACAAATTAAAAAAAATGTCTAATGCACTGTACAGGTACTCAATGGACTGTTTAAATTTCAAGAGGTTCTTACCTTTTATCACTGACAGACTGACAATTTCTGAAAGAGGTGGTGACTGGTTGAACTTGTTAGATTTCAGGAAATTGGTTTGGCAGCTAAAGTGAATGTATGTAAGAGACTAGGGTTAAATGATACTACTTCAGTTTCAAGTGTACTTAAGCAACAAGCTACTATTTTACAGTCCTAAGGGATCCCAATGAACTGTTTGTAGTTTACAAGGGATGCACTACTTATATACATATATTTTACAACATAAATTCTAAATACATAGTTAAATATTTTTTATTTATTTTGTTTTTTGTTTAAAGGTGAATTTCAAATGTATAGTTTAACATAATATGTATTTCTTTAAGTGTCCCAATTTGTAATAATGCCACACTTTCTATTTTGTGGTCATTAATTGTTGAGGGCTATTTAATGACATTTTATATCTGATAGAGTAACTCTGAAGAAGTTCTATAAAATTTAATGGGACAAAAGTGCTAAGTTCCTTTTAATAAAGTTAATTGTCTGACCTTTCCATCCAGCATTGACTAGCCTCAGCTTTTTTGTAGTTTACTACCACTAATCAACAACATTAATAATGTTGGCTTGCCAGGGGATGGGGAAGAAGGTGACAGCTTGGATTGACCACAAGCAGGCACTGACCATGGTGCTGCAGTTACAAGGCCACTCTACTGCATTCAGTAAACTCTCCCAAACACTGTTTGGTTCGTGTACACTCAAGATCTGTCTCCTTACGAAATATATTCTTGTCTCCAGGACTCCAGCCAGTAATTAGCTATGTATTATGTTTGTTGAAATCTGGACTACATTTTAAAAACTGAATCTCATGCTGAAATGTTTCTAGGAAGATAATTAATCAGTGAGACTTACCCTTTCACCAGGAAATCCTTTTATGCCATCCTCTCCTTTTGCCTTTGTAGCATCCTAGAAAAGGTAATAACATACATTAAACAATACCTTAAAAAATACACATAGGCAAGAACATACATTAAAAATACATTAGAAATAGATAATCTCCTGAGTTTTACACCCCTATAGAATTGAGCATTACTTATAGCCAGGGTCTTACTAAATGCCAATGATGTCACTTCTATATGAAGGTTACCAACATCTGGTATGCCCAAAGTGTAATAAGAAATGTTTATATACTTTATGGAGAATGTATAATTTGTACAGATGTCAGAAACTGTGAATCATCTTAGTTAAAGCAATGCAATGACCCATGCTCTATAACATATATTTAAATAACATAGAATTGTCTAGCCAATTTAGTTCTGGCTATAGTCTGTAGGAATCCTAGTTAAAGTAATTCTGTGAAACTCGTATACATTAACACTGATAACTGTTGGATTAATTTACATCTGCATGCAGATACATAGTCATCACATTACATTTTATGCTGAAAGTCTAATGCCATATGGATTTTTTGCAAGAAAAGTCAGGAATAATTGTGTGAATTTATTGAAAATGTAGAATAACAAAAATGACAAGCCAATGTATATTTTTAAGGGATATATTGAAATCAAAACCATTACAAAATTTTGGAAGCATTAGAGTATTGGTAAACCTATACATTTGTGCAACGAATAACAGATATTTTATATCCACTACATAAATACAACAAACGTAAAAAACATCTTTCATATTATTTCAGAAACTTACACCTGGCAATCCTTGTTCTCCTTTCTCTCCAGCTTGTCCCTGTGAATGAATTTAAATCATAATTAGTGATTTTTAATAGAAAGTAGGTATTCAAATATGGCTTGCAGTATGCCTCAGGATTTGTAAAGAACATTTTTTGAGCATGGGGGTTACAGTAGTAAAAATGGTAAAGATTGGCAAAACAAAGAAAACGTAAATATTTTTTCACATATAATCCATTGGAAAATGCATTGTTTAGTTGTTATATCATTTATTTAATTATATTTTGTTTTCCTGGCTATTCAACATACAGTGACCACTTTCAATGGAGGCCTAAATAGAAAAGATCCAACACACAAAATAAACATTATAAATTTGATGTGGATTAAATAATAAATACAGCAACAGACTGGACATTCAACATCAAGGACAATGCAAGTGTATGGTGTAGTGGTGCAGTGGTAAACATTGTCACCTCACAGCAAGTGGTTCTCCAGTTCAATTCTTGGGTGGGGTGCCTTCTGTGCGAGTCTGCGTTTTCCTTTGTTTTTCTGCGTTTCCTCCAGGTGCTCTGGTTTACTCCCACATTACAAAGACATGCATCTGGAGTGTTTATCCCTGGACCTCTGCTGAAAATTGGCTTATTTCAAGTCAGACTTTCCTGATAGAAAAATGTTAAATAAATAGATAAAATAACTGAAATATCTGCTTACAACTGTACCCTTGCTAAATAAGTCTAAATAAAATATGCTTATTATATACAAACACAGAAGTGTTGCACTATTAGTTGCGTCTGAATGTTTGTGATCTCAATAACTTTAATACACTACACCTGTCTATCAACAACTGCTTCTTTAGGTGCTTGCAAATGCATATTCATTACTTCTTAATTCTGCCTATCAAAATTAGACTCTAGAGAATCTTGTCTTTGCATTACGTGGCCACAGCATCTGAGTTTTCGTTTTACTATTAGACCTTCCAGTGAGCAGTCTGGAGTTATTTTCTTATGCAATGGCTGATAGTCTACAAAACTATCAATAGATCTGTCCAGTACTGCAGTTCAAAACCACTGATTATTTAGTTTAACATTAACTTGTATAGCCATATTCTACTGCTAGGAAATTATAGCTTTGACTATCTGCACCTCTATTGACATTGTGGTATTATTTCTCTTTAACATATTAACCGGATTTGTCAAGGCTTTCTTTCCAAAAAGTGAGGTACAGTTGCATAAGTCCTACTTATCTGTAACAGTCAATCCATGTATCCATCCTCAGGCCCTTTTTATTAATTTTGCACATGGGGTCAGGGTGTGACTTCACCTGCAGATGTACAGGTTTCATACTACCTCAATGGCCTATGGGTTCTTTGGCTGACCAAGCCCACACCGGCATCTTTGCAAAGATCAGACCTCAAACTCCCTGTGAGTCCCTCCCATCACAGTTGTTCAGGCTTTTATTGCAAAGTAGGTAGAATCATGAAGGACCAGAAACAAGAATTGTACAAACAAACAAAGCCAACGAACAACACAGTGAGGTCGGATACAGTCAAATTACATATAAAATAAGGGGGGGGGGTGCTGCCACTGAGGCAGTATGAAATTCAAACATCTACTGTTACAGGTAAGTAGCACTTACACAACTTTACTGTGTTCATCATTCACACTGCTTCAGTGACATATGGGTAGATTTCCAAAGCTTACCCTTCCTGGGAGGAGGAAGGACAAGGATACAGAAGCCCCCGGAGAATGGTCCTAGCAAATTCTGCTCTAAAACTTGAGAAATAATGTATGGGTATGAACAGAAGAGTAGGTTGCTGCCTCCAGAATGCTCCAGCAAGAGAAACCAGGAACCAAACAAGAAAAACTGATGGAGGTCCAAGGAGCACACAAGTCCAGTATAAACCACACAGCTAGTAGCAACCACCAAAGATTTACTGAGCAAAAACAGCAGTCAAGTGCTTTTGTCTTACATCAAGACTTCATCAGAACTGCAGTAATCACATAAACCACACAATATAAAGGAACATTCTGTAGTCATGTAGTTAAAACCGACCAATACAAATAATGCTTAAAAATTAAATAAATAAATAATTAATTAATTAAAAACTTAAAGTTGGTAGCAACTGGAATGTGATGATAAACATTTTTCAGATTTAAAGTTACTATGTAACAATGGTCTGGAGCAAGAAGTAGCACTGTTTGCTATTTTGAATTTGGGTATTTTCAGAAAGGTATTTAGGTAAGGCAAATCTAGCACTGCAATCCATGATAGCTCCTTTTTTGGTACTAAAAAGATTCTGGAGTAAAATAAATTTCCCTTTTATGGTCCAGGAACTGTTTTTATTAAGTCCTGTTCGCAACATGTGAAGCATGCGCAGGACAGAACAGACTTGTCTGTGTTGGCAGGTGTGAGGAGGAGAGGGGTCCCCTAAAGGGAGGAAGATTTTCTGTCCACTGCCAAGAGTATCCTCTCTGAATTATTCTCAGCACCCATTTGTTTGAGACTATTTGTGGCCAGGCTGCTGGGTAAAGTGAAAGCCTGGGGGAAAGGGAAAGGGGAGGAGAGACAGGGGGGAAAGGCTGAATGACCTGAGTCATGGTACAGTAGTCATTCTTTAGCATGAGAATGATCATTTTTGGGAAAAGAACCCCTTTTATTTGGTTTGGGAACATTATCCTCCTTCATTTTCCTCGTGGTTCCCCAACTCTTGTTAGTCTGGGATTTTTGTCTGTTCTTCCCTTTGAAATTGGATGCCTTGTTAGGGGAGAATCTAGGAATATGAAACATTTTTCATACCCCATGCATCAATTTACATCTGCTGTCTTAATGTTTGAAAATTGAGGTGGCAGTGGGACCAAACATGAATTCAAAACTTAAAGGAGAATTCAAAATCTCATTTTTAAATCCTCAGAAAAATTCTAGTTATGCAGCTAAGTATACCTTCCCAATACTACAGAAGTGGCTGCATTTCTAGACATTGAGTCCACGTTTTCCAAGACACTCCTAAAAGCATGTTTTGAAACCTGAGCTGCATTAGAAACAATCTCATTCGTATAACACTTCTGTTCAACAGGCAAAGATGCAGCAAAGTCATCTAAACTGTAAGCACATTCCAAAAAAACTTCCACATAAATCCCTGATAATTAAAAAATTTAAAGACTAAATTATTAAACTGACCCAACTTCTTTCCCTGAGATTTGAAACATTTGGCAAGTTTATCCATGGTTGTAGGGTTGGAAGAATCCAAGGCCCACTTGTTAGAGTTGTTAGCTGGAGAAACCACTGCTGGGTCAGCGAACAATGGAACAAAGAGAGCTGCAAGATCAGAGTATACCTGGTATTTCCTTATTGCCTTTTTAAGAAATGGTTCACTACACAAAGAGGTTTATATGCAATTTTATAGACATCATTGAAAGCCAGTAACATAGGAAGAACAGCCAAAACATTTGGAAGCTCATCCTTAATAGGATCATAAACTCTGCCACTCTCTGATGTAGCTCCAGATTGCTTCCAGTCAAATATATCTCTAAACCTAGCATCTGTTGGAAGGTGAACCTGATGACCTTCTGAAGAATTAGATTGGAATGACTCAGTGTTCGCTACTGCCTGCATTAGAGACCTCATAAAAATCTGCAGCTATAGTCTCTAGAGAATGTTAGCTCCACAGTCATTCTGAATTGGTGCATAGTCACCGAGATTTACTGAGTGTTAAACACTCTTAGCTAAGGAAACCACATCGGCCCTTGAATTGCTAATAACTTTATTATGTGCAGTGTAGTGAAGTTTCTGTTCCGTGTTACTGTGAACTACACTATTATGTATTATGTCTGACAAAGGGTCTGTTACCTCAGACCTCTCCTGCACCTAAAAGGTTTGGTTGTCCTTTACCTGGACTAGTACTGGAACAGCCCTGGAAGAAGTGTCTGACCCCCATGCCATAGTGGGCTGATGGCTCACACCAGAGAGAGACGAGGGAAAAGGTAAGTGGCTGCAAGCTGGCTTAAGGCAACAAGATTTCTAAACCGTTGGTCGAGGCATGTTTTGTTGAGTTTTTTTCTTTTTAGGTGCAACTGGATTTGATGGGGAACAGCCGTATCAGGACTCATCAAGTCAGGGGAAAAAACACCAGCCAGAATAATACACTGACACTATTAAGGGATGACTAAGGGCAGCAATAATAGAAAATATAAACTATGTCCCCACACAGCAAATAGGGCTAAAATGCATAAAATATAGCAGAAATAGCTTAAAATCTGCTTTCCATGTCAAAAAAGAAAACAAACTCTCCACAGAAAATGCATATTAAGTAATTCACAATATAATTCAGATTTAAAGATACAAATGGCTATATCAGTGTTAAATCAGCAGTAAATACCATATAAATAAAGAAGTCAAAATTTTGATTCCTACGCCTAATTTATTATCCCGGCATTCTGCATGCTATATTCAGCATCTACATTAAATATGTAGAGTAACAACATACACCCAGTCTAGAACCAGTCACTTATTACTTATTTGATTGTAATATTTGCTTCTCGTTTTGCACAGTGATACTCCTGTTGTAGAAGGAAGTAGCGGACCACAAAAATCACAAAAACTGATAGGCCAAAGAAGAGCTATAAAGACAATGGAATGGACTATTGAGGATAAGAAAGAAATTAAGTATTGTTACTATTATGCAAAAAGCCCAGAATTTCCAGATACAAGAGATACAAAAAGATTAAGAGAGAAATTAGAAGAAAGAAAAACACTTCCACAAGAAACACTGTCAGAAGCCTCAAATAAAAATGTGTGTTCATTAATACAACAGATTTGTAAAAAACAGTATACAGACCAAGAAACTTTGATCTGTTTGGAAAAAGAAGCATCTGAGGAAGTGGAAAAATATAAACAACAAAACCTAGAGATTTTTGAAAAGTATAGAAAAGAAATATAGAAGTAAGAAAGAAAGAGAGATTTGATATGGTGCAATATTTATGCAAATACAAAATCCACATTAATCAATAGAAAGAAGGCAACCCCAAAGATATTTGAAGAGAAATACAGACAAAGCCATCCAGATATGGAAAATTTTACAATAAAAAACAATATCACAAAGAGGGAATGTAGAAAAGAAGATCAGTAAAGTAAAAGTTAAAAAACAGAAGTTGAAGTTATGGAGTGCCTGCGAAGTGAAGGATTTGTTGTAAATGGTCTAACACAGGTTACATCACAGCATGATGGTACAAATCCCCAAAGTAAGGAGAAACAGGAAGATCAGGAGACATCTGAAGAAGAAATATAGACATTGGAAAGAAAAAGAGATGTAACATGGTGTAATATCTATGCAAAGGAGAAAGAAAAAGTAATCAATACAAAAAGAGCAGCACCAAAGATATTTGAAAAGTAATACAGGCAAAGGAAAAATTTACAATACAAAAAATAAGGAGACAAAGAGGAAAAGTAGAAAAAGAGATTAGTGATGGAGAAGTTAAAGAAATAGAATCTGAGGTTATGGAGTACCTCTGAAGTGAAGGATTTAGTGTAGAAAATCTAATTCAGAAAGTATCACAACAGGATAGAGCAATGGACATCCAAATTAAGGGGAAACCAGTGGAACAGGAAGCCATATGAAGATATTTTGGAACCTTCCACAGGAAACCAGTATAAAAGTTCACTTGAAGCTGGACAGCAAGGTAAGAAACAGGAACTGTGGAAACTCTAATGCAGTTAATGTTGAGGAGTGATAGGCCAGTAAGTTCCCATATGACACAGCAACAGATGGCACAGGATGAAATTGAAGAGAATTTGCCACAGGAAGATGCTATAGAACTTTCTGTAGAATGTTTGCAGGAAATGAAAAACAAAAAATGTGTCCTCAGTTTAGAAGAAAATGAGCTATGAGAAGAGTTGTTTGATTTAATAGTGATAGATAGCCATATTAAGATCAATGAAAGAAGTAGGCTGCAGAAGGTCAATAAAACCCAAAAAGTCAGAAATTTGATAAAACAAATGAACACAGTAATTAGGAATACCCATATAGATCCATGCAATATAACAGAAGTAAACAGGATATATTACTTTGCAGCTAAATTAATAACAGATAAAATTCTACCACAAAAACACAGGGTAGTGAGGGAAAAGAAGGGGAGAAATCGAATACCATCATGGAAGTACTGAATAGAGAAAGCTATAAAGCAGTTAAGACAAAAAGTGTCACAGTTAGAGGAGGAGAGAAGAGGGAACAGATCAACAAAAATACTCAGAAAGATAGACGTGATAAAAACAATGTACAATATTATAATGGATCAGGATCTATCATGCACTATCACACATAATAAACTAAAAATATCAGCACAGACAAAAACTTAGAAGATACACAGATAAATATAAAGGAAAAGTACAAAATAAGCAATTCATGGATGACCCCAACATTTTTTACAGAGAATTGGGAAACAAAATAAAAGAAATTGAAAGACCCCCCCCCCCAAAAAAAAAAGAAGAACTAGATACATTTTGGAGAAGTATTTATGAAGATCCTGTGGAACATAACAAAGATGCTAAATGGATATAAGAAGTAAAAGAAAGTATAAGAAGTTCAAAGGTATGGAATATGAAATGGGATGAATTAAAAGCCAGAGAGATTGAAACAAACTTAAGAAAAGCCTCTAATTCAAAAACACCAGGCCCAGATGCAGTACCTAACGTCTGGTTAAAAGTCTTTGCATGAAGATTTAGCCATGAGTAAGAGCTATTTATATGCGCACCCTAAACAGACATCAACCTGGCTAACAACAGGAAAAAAACAATGCTCCTACTTAAGAGTGAACCTGCAAGCTACCCTAAAAATTATAGATCAATAACTTGCCTTCTGACAATGTATAAAGTATACACTGGAACTGATGCTGACAGAGTTTACAGTCATTTAACAGAAAACTCAATCATGGCAATAGAACAAAAGGGCAATACAAGAAAGTCGTGGAACAAAGGATCATTTCATGCTAAATAATGTCATAATGAAGAACTGTAAAAAGAGGACTAATCTAAGTATGGCATGTATTAACTACAAAAAAGCATTTGATAGTATTCCATATTCATGGATAAAAGAGTACTTAAAAATGTATAAGATACATCCTACACTGATCAACTAGATTATAGTGACCATGAAACAGTGGCAGACCACTTTGCAATTAAGCCATGATAAAGGGCAAATTATTATTCCAGGGATAAAAATCCAAAGTGGAATATTCCAGGGTGACTCCCTATCATGTCTGCTATTCTGTCTTGACCTTAACTCATTAAGCTGTCTACTTAACAGATTAGGCCATGGCTATAATTTGGCTCCTAGAAAACAACAAAGTGTAAATAATTCTCATCTCCTCTTTGTTGATGATTTAAAACTATATAGCTCATCAGATGAGGAACTGAAAGCACAACTGCAAATTGTCAAAACTTTTTCAGATGACATAAGAATGTCATTTGGTCTTGATAAGTGTGCAAAAGCAACCTTTAAAGCAGGAAAACTGCAGCACCAAGAAAACATCAGTTTGGGACAATAATGTGATATAAAAGAACTTGAGCAAGAGGAAGTGTATAAATATTTGGGAATTGATGAAGGATCAGGAATACAACATGAACAAATGCAAATAAACTTAGTAAGGAATATTTTAGAAGACTTAAATTAATCATGAAAACAGCATTGAAATCTAGGAACAAAATCCAAGCTATAAACCAATTTTCTCTTCCTGTCCTAACTTACATTTTTGGAGTGATTGACTGGCCCCAAAATATGTTGGATAGATTACACAGGAAAACAAGAAGAATGCTTCATGCTTAAGAAATTATTTATAAAAATCAGTGCATACCAAGCCTATATATTCCCTGTTCCAAAGGAAGGATGGGCCTTCTTGAAATTGATTACCTGTATAGATCTGCAATCGTGAGATTCCACACATATCTGCTGACCTCACAGGACCCAAATGTAGTGAAAGTTTTGAAACATGAGGAGAATAAATCTAAGATGACTTCCCTGCTTAGTCTAACAGAAGCATATCGACATCAAGCAGGAATGGAAATCTAACCAAAAGTAGATAAAAATCAGGCAGCAATTGAATGTGCCAAAAAACAAAAGAAAGACTATAAGGTGAAGGATCAGATGAGAAGGCAAGAAATGTTAGTAAGTTAGGACAGCAAATGATATTGGGTGATTTCAATTACCCAAACATTAACTGGGAGAACTACTCAAGTACTAACTCCATTGCTCAGCATTTCCTAGAATTTATAAATTCAAACACCCTGGATCAACTGGTCAACACCCCCACCAGAGGTGACAAAATATTGGACCTGGTCATCATCAACATGAGCAACCGGTGTTCCACACTGGAGGTCAACCCCTCACTGGTTAGATCTGACCATAAACTAATCACTATGGATAACCACATTCCGCCCCCTCACCTGGGCAAAGAAACCACCATGAAAAACTTTTCAAAAGCAAACTTCATATTACTTAAGACTGAGGTGGAATGTTTCAAAGCCCCCATGCTAAAGGATAACGCTGTCCAAGCTGCAAACTCCTTTACAAATGCACTCTATGGGCACCTACAAGAATGCATGGTTCGTGCTATCCCAAGCAAAAACAAGACTCACTCCTCCAAGAAAAGGAAACCAGTCTGGTGGATCCTGGCCATAAACAAGCTATACAATAGAAGGAGGAAATTAGTACAGAAAAGAGTAAAATCCCAAGAAGGGAAGACATCTCTGATCAGTATCAGCAAGAAACTACGATCCCTCTTAAATCATCCAAGGCTAGCTTCAAAAGAAAAATTGCTATGGACTCCAAAGATAACCACAAGGCATTCTTTAGCTATATCAAGAATCTAAGTGTCAATTCTCAGATCTGCTCGGAGTTAGTGCAGAATGGCACAAAATACACTGAACCGACCAATATCGCTACCATCCTGGCAGACAGGTTCAGTGCAAACTTCACCCCCCCTCACCCCCAAAAGGGTCCATAACCATACCAGAAGAATGTAGTGCCCCTGAAATCACAGGCACTCAGGTTAAAAGAGCCCTCTCCAAAGCCAAAAACACAGAATCAATGGGACTGGACAGTGTCCCAGGCTGCGTCCTACACAAGCTCAAAGATGAACTAACCCCTCACTTAAACACACTGTGCAAACTCAACTTCTCCACAGGCTACATGCCCATAGAGTAGTGCAAAGCACAGGTGGAGCCACAACAGACCCCAGGAACTATCGTCCTATAAGCCTGACTGGCTTGGTCTGCAAGGCTATGGAGCGCATCATCATGGATCTCATTAACAGAGACATTGGGAACCTCCAAACACTGGGCATTAGCCAATTCGGCTTTGTTAAGGGCAGATCATGCCTTCTAAACCTGCTGGACTTCTTTGAGACAGTTACCAAGGCTATAGACGAGGGAAAGGTGGTCCGCACACCCTACCTAGACCTCGCAAAGACCTTCGACACCATTCCCCATTCAGGTATTAGAGACAAGCCCACCAGCCTGAACATAAATCCCTACATCATGAGATGGGTTGCCAACTGGCTCAAAGACAGAACCCACATTGTTTGGCATATACTTTTCAGAAGTACAGGCAAGCGCAGGAGGATTATGGCTGACCAAGTTCGCAGATGACTGCAAACTAGGGGCTATAATTGACTCTCCGGCTGACACTGACGTCCTCCAAAAGGGTCTCACTGAGACAGATACCTGGTGTCAAAACCATGGCCTCAAGCTAAATGCCAAGAAGTGCATAGTCATTCCCTTTGGAAAAAACAAAGCACCCACAAACTACCACATAGGTGGTAGCCCCCTAAATATGGAAGATGTAATGAAGGATCTGGGACTCAAGTAGACAGTAACCTCTCCTTTGATAATCACATTGCCAAAGTGGTTAGAAAATCCTTCTATGTGGCCCACCTAATCACAAAAGGGTTTGCATACAGATCAAAAGAGGTCATTGCACTCCTCTCCGCATCACTCATCAGATCCATCATAGAGTACAATGCCCCATTTGGGATGTACCTTACAAGACACCTGCAATAGCTGGAGAGACCACAGAAGTACCTCACCAAGGGGATCACTGGCCTCAAACAGATGCCCTATGCAGCTCGACTGAAGAAACTCCAGCTGTACTCAGTTGCATACCGCCTACTCAGAGGTGATCTTTGCCTGACATACAAGGCCATGTCCAACCCAGAATTGATGGACATGCTCCACCTAAAGAAAACCATATCCCCTCAATCCACACACTCTAGGGATCTAAACCTCACCACAACAATAAATAGGATGTGCTGGAGGGATAAATTCCTGTCCCAGAGACTTCCCATGCTATGGAACAAGATTCCAATCTACATTAAGCAGAGCTCCTCACTGACCCTCTTCAAGGGTCTAAGAGGGGGGCGATATCCAACACATTCTGGCTGGGCTTATAAATGCCTTTGGGCAGATAGTCTAGTACCTACCTATGAACCTATGAACGTATATAGAAAACTTCTGGAAGAACCTCATGTTGATCAGGATCGAATGCAGGAATGGTTAAGGAGAGGTGAATTCAAACCAAAAGATGAAAGGTTAATTCTGCCGGCCCAAGATAGTGGGCTACGTACACATTGGTTTACAAAGTCCAGTAAGCATGTGGCAGAAACAGACAAATGTAGGTTTTGTAAAACAGAACTGGAAACAGTCACACACCATGTTGCTGATTGTGACATACTAATGGCAGAAGGACTGTATACTGAAAGGCAAAATAATGTGGCAAGACTCTTGCACTGGGGAGTCATAGATTCATAGGTTGGCACTGGGGATTCATAGAGTCATAGGTTGGTATTAGACTATCAGCCCTAGGGCCTATGCAAGCCTAGCCATAACAATTCCCTGGATATTTCTTCCCACAATATTTATTTCTCTGGACCCCTGTCTAGCAGTGTGACTGACATGATCCCCGGGGTGAATTTCATATCTCCCATCCAGTCATCAAGGTTCCTTTTGAAGAGGGCCAATGAGGCGCTCTGCTTGACATGTATGGGCAGTCTATTCCAGAGAATGGGGAGTCTCTGGGTCAGGAACCTATTCCCTTCCGCATGTTTTGTTCATTGTGATGACAAGGTTTAGATCCCTGGAGCGTGTGGCTCTGAGGGATTGGGATTTCTTTAAGTGGAGCATGTCCAACAGCTCAGGGTTTGACATGGCCTTGTATGTTAAGCAGAGATCGCCTCTGAGTAGACGATATTCCACAATGTATAGCTGCAGTTTTTTTAGATGGTTGGCATATGGCATCTGCTTTAAGCCTGTGATTCTTTTAGTAAGGTATTTCTGTGGCCTTTCCAGCTGTTGCAGATGTCTTGTGAGGTACATACCAAACAAGGTATTATACTCTATAATGGGTCTAATGAGGGATGAGTACAGTGGGACAATGACCACCTTTTTTCTGGATGAAAAGCCCTTAGTGATGAGGTGTGCCACATAGAAGGATTTACTGACTGTTGATGTGGTTATCAAAAGTGAGACCACTGTCCACCTGTGTCCCTAAGTCTCTCATCACACTTTCGATGTTTAGTGTCCTGCCACCTATGTGATAATTCATGGATACATGTTTTTCCAAAGGGGATAACTATACATTTCTTGGCATTAAGCTTGAGCCCATGGCTCTAGCACCAGGCATCTGTTTCTGTAAGGCCCTTTTGTAGAATATCCACATCATTTGGGGATTCAATAATGGCTCCCAGTTTGCAGTCATCTGCAAACTTTGTTAGCCAGAGTCCCTTAGTGTTGGTCTGTACTTCAGAGAAGTAGATGCCAAACAAGAGTGGTCCCAGGACTGAACCCTGAGGTATTCCACTTGTCTGGAGCTGGATTTGGAGCTGGCTACTTTTACAGTCTGGGTTCTGTCAGTAAGCCAGTTGGCAACCCATCGAGTGGCATAGAGATTTATGCCCAGCTTAGTAAGTTTATGTATGATTCCAGAGTGGGGGATGGTGTCGAAGGCCTTGGCGAAGTCCAGATAGGCTGTGTGGACTGCCTTACCCTCGTCCACAGCTCTGGAGACTGATTTGAAGAAGTCAATCAGACTCAGGAGACAAGATCGGCCCAACACAAACCCAAACTGGGTGGGGTCCAGTGTTTGAAGGTTGCCAATGTCTTTGTTTATAAGTTTTATGATAATGCGTTCCATGCCCTTGCAGATCAGGCTTGTCAGACTGATGGGACTGTAGTTCCTGGGATCCAAGGTGGATCCCAACTTGTGGAGTGGGATAACTGTAGCTGTGTGCCACTCAGTGGGCACGGATCCTGAGGTGAGGCTATGATTAAACATGACACTTGGGTGAGGTGCCAGTTCATTTTGTAGTCCATGTAGTACACAGCATGGGATGTCATCTGGTCCCATGCATGCTGTATTCTTAGCTTTGGAGAGTGTGGTTTCTACCTGTGTGGCTGTGATTACTGGAATTTGGCAATCTTTTGGTATTGAGATGTGCCCTTTAGGGGGTGAGAGGGGGGTGAAGTTGGCACTAAATCGATCTGCCAGGATATTGTCAATATCATTGGGATCAATATATTCAATGCCATTCTGTTGTAGCTCAGAGCAGATCTGAGCATTGCCATTTAGATTCTTGACATAACTATAGAATGCCTTGTGGTTGTCTTTGGAATCTTTGGCAATTTTATTTTCATAACTAGCTTCTGCGGATTTTATGAGGGATCCCAGCTTCTTACTGAGGCTGGTGAGGGAGTTTTTTGCATCCTGGGATTTTCCTCTTTTCTGCAACAGTTAGTTTCTTCCTTCTGTTGTATAGTTTATTTATAGCAGGGGACCCACCAGATTGGCTTCCTTTTTTTGGAGAAGAGCATCTTGGTTCTATTTGGGATGGCACAATTCATGCACGAGTGGATGTGCTCGTTCAGTGCCTTAGTGTAGGATTCTGCAGTCGAACTTTCAGATCCTGTCTGCATGGGTGTCATGAAGTTTGTCACTTCTGACTTCAGTAGCATGAAGTTGGCTTTGGAGAAGTTTTTTAAGGAGGTTTCCTTATTGTGGGGTGGGGGTGGGATGTGGATGTCAAGGGTGATTTGCTTATAGTCAGACCTGACCAATGAGGGGGTGACCACTGGTGTGGAGCATCTATCTCACATGTTGGTAATGACCAGGTCTAGGATATTGGAGCCCCTGGTTTGACAATAGATTAGTTGATCCAGGGAGTTGGAATTTATGAATTCCAAGAACCGTTGGGAAAAGGAGTTGGTACCTGAGTAGTTTTCCCAGTTAATATCAGGGTAGTTAAAATCACCCAGTATTAGGGTGCCTGGTTGTATCTTAATATTTTCCAGTATGTTTAGAAAGGTGTAGTGAGAATCTTGGGGCATGGTGGGGGATCTGTAGCAAGCTACAATTTGGATTGCAGTCTTACCTAGTGTTAGTTGCACCTGGAGAATTTCAGATGCATTGTGTTGGGCAACTAGCCTGGAGATGTGAATATCCTTGGTGAATATGGACACTCCTCCACCTTTAGTGTTTCAGTCTTGGTTTTGTAGCCGAAAAATGTGGTAAGAGTTGTAGCCTGGTATTGCAGGGGTGCTCTCTGGAGCCTTGAACCAGGTCTCAGTTACTGCACAGATATCAATGTTCTCCATTTTTAGAAGTGCCTCGAGAGAGTGCATTTTGAGGTTTAGACTTCTAGCATTGAGTAGCATTACCTTCAGATTTTGCATGCTTGTATCTGTTATGGTGGTGGTTTTATCCTTTGAGCCTTGCCTAAAAAAGGCACTATAGGAGTGGCAAGAGCTTTAGCCAGTAACCTGAATCCCAGGGGTGATGGGATTGTGTAAACATTATGCTACTGAAGTAGCTATAAAACAATGGAAACATGAGCCACGAAGCATAACAGAAAATGCTGACATTTACATCACATGGGATGACCCATTACTAACAATTTAAAAGATAGATGCAAGATAACCAGTTATAGTGGTCCATGAAAAGAAGACAAAAGTAGCATTGACTACTGAAATCGCTATACTCAGTGACTACAGTGTCTTGCGTACAGACACAAAGTCATAAAATATCAGGATTTGCAGGCAGAAATGGGGGCAATGTGGAAGAAAGATACCCAGACAGTTCCAATAGTAGTAGGAGCAATGGGTCTTATAAAAAGAATCTATCATCATATTTAGATATGTTAACAATACATGTAACTTCATACAAATTGCAGAAGGAGTCATTACTGGGCACATTATGTGTGCTGCGAAGAGCACTTCTGGTTGACATCAAAGAGTGAAACAATACTAATTTCATGAACTGTAATCGCACTTTGACTTAGGAATGGAGGCCATTCCTGTCATGGTAATAGAAGCCCAAAAGACTTGCAGAAATTAAAAAAAGATAAGGCTACACTCCTGTACAAAAACATAAACTAAAACTACATTGAAGCATTAACATAATTTAAAAATTCAAATTAAAATATGCATCATCTGCTTATTAACTAAGTTGACTAAATTTCAACATGATTGGATTATGTGGACTAAAATAGAAGGACTGCCTGCTTGTTTTCCCTTCATTGCCAGCCTCATAACATTTAGTATCCTCAGGCATTGGGGAAACTGCCTGATGCTCCCAGACAATAATCTCTTATTCAACAAAATGCATTCTATTTGTGACAGATGCAAATACTTACATAACATGAAGGCAACTTTCTTGTAAAAAAAAAAAACACGGTTTGTGAGCAACACACTCTTCTTTAGTACCCCACTCAAACACATATTAAATTACCTTATGCTGAGGTTGAGATTGTAAAACCATCCTTGATTAAGCCTCCTAGATTGATTAGGACTAGGTCTGAGTGAAAAGCCAAACACCAAACTTACTGACACAGCCACTACAAAGAGTCAGTAAGATGTAAAGCTTTCTGAAATCCAGTACAACAAACCACTCTACAAAGAAAAACTTCTTAGTGATCGGTGACTCCTTAGTGAGACCCACAGATTCAGCTTGAACTAGGTTGCACAAGAGCAGGGTGATGGTAAGTTGTCTTTTAGCTGCCAGGATCTCTAATATCTCAAGGTCCTTACTCCTAACAAATATGAGTACAACATAGCTGTAGCCCAAGTGGGAGTAAATGGCTTAAGGATATGGAGACAGATTTGTTAGAACTCTCCATGCATGTAACAGATGCAGGTAAGACCTTAATCTTTAGTGGAATATTCCTCCAACGATGATGCTGAACTACAAAGAGAAAATTATTAGCTTCACTATTTGGCTATATAGCTGGTGTCATTCAATGCAGATACAGTATGTGTCAGCTTTGGATGTGATGCTTGTCAGTTCTACATTTTTTACTAAGGATAGCTCGCACCTGTTGTTATAAGGCTTCTGCAGACTACCTAAAGCCTTTGCTGCCCCTACTATGCTTTTTTAGGTAGAGTCAAATTAATGTACCTCCCAACACAGTCAATATAATAAATCCACCTCAAGATCACATGAGTGCAGTTCTGGTCAGTGCTAGGAGTTTCAATACCAAAATGTCTGACCTTGAGAAACTTCTGCATTTGGAGCACATTCATGTTTGTGTAATTTCAGAAAGTTGATTTAAATATGCAGAAAACCCAATGGAGACTGTGGCAGCATCTCCATATTTGTTAGAGGTTACATCATCTCTAGGCAGATTCCTAGAGGTTCACAAACAGAATTCACTGAGTTCCAAATCACCAACTACCAATTTATAGCTTGTTACAGGACTCATCTGTCATCTGCAAACTTGATCAGTCATAAAATCTTACAGTAGCTTTATCTTTTGAGAAGTAAATGCCAAAAATAAGTGGTTCAAGGGCCAAACCCTGGGGTACTCTACAAGCGACCAGTCTCTCTTAGAAGTGGAACAGCAGCCCACCCTAATTTCCTTCATTCTATATTTGAGCCAGTTTGTTATTCAACAAGTTATTTATAGAGTAACATTTAGCTGGGATAGTTTGTTTGTGTGGGATGGTGTTGAGCACATTTGCAAGGTCCAGATATACAGTATGTACTGATTTACCCTCATCTACTACTTTAGTAACCTTCTCAAATAAGTCAATGAGCTTAATTAGGCAGGATCTGCCCTTAACAGATCTGAGCTACCTTGGGTCAAGGGTTTGTGGGTTAGCTATGTCATCATTTATTAATTCCATAATGGTCCTTCCCAAAGCCTTAGAAATGAGGCTGCTCAGACTTATGGGTCTATGATTTCCCTGGTCCATTCAAGCTCTATCTTTATGCAAGAGGATGACCATTTCTGTCCTCTATTTGACTAGCACAAATATGTTTGGGAGCTGACATTTAAAACCCTCTGTAGTGTGACTGACAAGTTTTGTTTCAGACAGTGTTTCTAATGTTTCTAACACAGTTAAAGAAGGTTTTGTGGTTCTTCTTTACCTGGGTAGCAAGTTTTACCTAATATCTTGATTTAGTTGATTTGATCATGGTCCAGAGTTCCCTTATAAATTTAGAAAGTGCTTTTTTTGCATTTTGAAATTTACTTTTATTTTTAAGTGAAATAGATTTTTTTTATTATAGAGTCATTTTATATCTGGGTTGCACAACACAGGTTTATTTTTGAATTTGGCATTGTTCTGACCTCAGAGAGGGACAGATGCATCTATGCAGCTATTCACGGTAGTAAAGGATTTCTCATAAGTGGACATCATCATCAAGTTGGAAAGGGGCATTGTCTTTAGCCAGGCCATTATTCAGTTTTAGTAGGTTAGCCTTGGCATAATTTCTAAATACCGAGGTAATTGGGGATGCCTCTAGCTTCAGTCTTAAGGTGAATGTGAACTGATTTGTAGTCCAGTTTGACCAGAGATGGAGTTATATTGGTAGAGAGCAAAGCTGTTCCATATTGGTGAAAATCAAGTCCAGGATTTTATTGTCCTGGCTGGGGTTGTGGACTGACCTATAGAGTTTGAATTGATGATGTCCAGAAATCTCTGGGTATATATGACAAAGAATGTATATGTTTCCCAGTTAATGAAAAGACAGTTGTAGTCTCTTAGGGAATAGTGTTTGGAATAATGCATAGGGACTCCATACTAGTTAGGCATTAATTATGGGCTGAGAGGGACATAGAGGGTATTCTAGAGACAGCCATGATGTCTTAAAGGGTCTTGTTAATGGCAAATTGTATGTGGAGATGATCAAAATTGTTATCTTCTAACTAGTCTGGAAATGAAGCTTTTTCACATATATGGAGACACCATCACCTTTAGTACCTTCATCTAGTGCAGTGGGCCTAAACTTGTGGTAGGTATCAAAACCCCTGCACTGATGGGGTGATTTCAATAGTCTTGACTCTGGTTTCTATGACAAAATATATCTCAATGTTTTCCTGGATAAGGAGTGCTTGTAGGGAGTACATTTTTAAGGCTCTTAAGCACTGAGCAGCAATATCATCATGTTATTCAGATTATTTTCTTACGTTGGAAGCTTTTGAGGAATGACTTTGCCTAAAAAGACTCTATGAGAGTAGATATATACGAAAGCCATTTACTTTTAGAGAGCAAAATATTAGAGTTTTCTACAATAATCTTATGAGCTTGTGTGGGCAAAGTAAAAAAGCAGTAAAACAATACATTTTTTGAGGAATTATAACAATACTAAACCTAAACTGTATAAAAGGAAAATAGGGGAGTAGTCCATCTAATTATGGGGCAACTCTTCATGACTTATCTTGAAAATCTCATTACATTGAGAGCCCTATTTACTGACAGGCAGCTTGCAGAGTTAGTCTGCACAAGCATGTGGAAAGGAACAGTCCTATACATAGAGCTGGAAATGGCATATACAAGCACCAGGGGCATGTGAGTGACTGTGTCCTTCATATGATTTCCTATATCTCAGTGAAATATATTGGCATAATGGTTAAGATCTTAACCTCACATATAAAAGGCACAGGGTTTGATTCTGACCTTTGGTTATTAGTGAGACTTGTAATAGTCTGCACACTAAGCACCTAGTATTTACCTACGAACAACAACTGAGGCTTTGATGATCTCAGCAATTTGTCTTTCAGTGACTTCAATGAGTTACAGGAATTTCAGTGGCTGAAACTCAGTGTGTTACAGCCTGTGAGTTTTCCTTGAAAGATGGGAATGACCCAAAAATAATTGCCCAGGAAATGTTTAAATGGTTTCCAATGAGTAAAAACTATCAGAAACTAAAACAGAATGCTGACTAAAAATAGGAGAAGTTTGAAATGCGCATTTGAAAAAGAGTCACTGAAGCAAAAAAATAGGATTCATGAAAATGTTCTGCACGGTATATGGTATCTCTTCCTCATGCTTTATTGCTCCATCACAGCACTAAATTAGAGGAAAACCTATTTCATAAACATCTGGTCCTGATGGTACCCACATGGAACAACAGTGTAAAGAATATGTACACCATTCTGTAAGGCATAGCACAGCAGAATGTAACAGCATTCCACCACGGCAAACAATGCTCCTTATTCTTGAACATTCTGGAAGCATAACAATGAGTCCTACTGAATGACATTAAATTATAGCATACAGAAATGTTCTGTGACCTCAGCTGTCTTCTGAAACTGCACCCTGATTTAGCCATGCAATGAACAACTGCAGTGGGAGAAATCCGTGGCACCTATGTTTGTGTTTTTTTCCCTAACCAGTTCTCAAAACCTGCTTCTACTGCATTGGAGTATGTGTATCTGCCTCTTAATCCACATTTGCATGCAATGCTAATCTGGTGGAATATGAAGTAATTTAAATTAGTGGTATAGGTAGCATATTAAATTGGTTTACTTTCACCGTCTCAGTCTCACAGTCTCTGATTCTCATATGCTTATATGATTGGATATGCATTTGCTGAAAGTTTTGCTTCTAGAGGGGGTGCAGGGTTAGTGTACTTCAAATTTTGGAGATTTATACTATACAGGGAAAAAGAAAAAAAATGGTTGTTACAGTTTATACCACAGAGGGAGTGATACAGTACTCAGGTTTGATCACAAACGCAATACTGCTATTTATTTCTAAATACTGGCATGCACTGAACAGAGGAATAGGAATTGGCAGATTGTGCCTCTTAGCGTGACTGACCACTTTTTAAACCCTGCCAATGCCCATAAACATTAAAGTGTCTTTAAGGGTGGACATTCTTATAAATAAGTATGTTTATGATGAAAGCGTAGAAATTACAGCTTTGCTGCTTTCATCTTTAAAACCGGGACAATGGATATGTTTTTATTTAATTCTGGTGCGCTAAAATCATTAAATCTGAGATACCAAATCAGCTCTCTGTATTCTAACTTGTTCTCCCAAGCCCCTCCTCTCACATCTACCCTTACATTCTCAAGCATATAAAGTACGAACTTTTTCAAACACTTGACAGGTTTTTGGTGTTTGTATAGGGCATTATTTTCATTCTTTTCACAAATATCAGTTGTGCTCGGAAATTCTCTTTTGAAGAGCCCTTTAATTTTTTCCTGTATAGTAACTGGGATAGTTGGAGCAAAGAGCTTAATAAACTACTCCTTTACTCTAAAAATCCCTGGTTTGGGCTTGATGACAATTCCTCCCCATTTCCCAGGCAACATGTGCTACCTAAGAAAATAAAGTGATATTATTTACAAAATCTACATTTACTCATTTCCTTACTAGTACCTTTATTGACATTTTCTTAGCTGTCTTGAATATAAAATACAGGGCCTTACCCACTATTTTACTGACCAGTTCATTCACCTTAAAAATATTCCATTTTTTATTATATCCTTAAATGTCGCACTCTTGGAGTTGTATTCTACTACCAAGGCCCTCTCAAATGACTTTTGTCCATCATCAACCTATACAATGATATCACTTTCACAGGTGTCTCATTTTACAAAAAGCTCTGAAAATTAGAGAAAAAGCTCATCTTTCTTTGATTTCTTTATTCATTTCTATAAACAATTGTTTTGGGTATTTTCTAACTAAAAACATGGCAATCAACCTCTCACACCCAGTAGTGAAAGTAACGTCATTTGAGATAATCTGAGACAATTGCATGAAATGTTCTTTAACCAATCCCTTCTTTAAATTGAAGGAGTGGCAACTATCAAAGTATAAATAACTATTAAAAATGGGTTTTCTATATAAATTAGATAAAAATGTATCACTGGTCCAGCAAACCTTTGTGTCTAGATAATTGATATGTTTCTTATCAAAACAATAGGTACATTTTAGGAACTTGGTAGTCCTGTATATAAATGTAATGAATCACTTCCTCTAATGGACCTGTCCATAGAATAAAAATGTTATCGAGGTATCTGTGGTATAAAGACCAATTATTCTCCCACCCAGATTGCAATATGTGTCTTTTCTCCCATGAGTACATAACAAAATTAGCATATAGCAGGGTACACACTAACCTCATAGCAATTCCTTTTACTTGATGAAACATTGTATCAAAATGTTGATGTCCTTACCATTAAAAATATGAGATATATGAGATATAGGGGATCAGCCTTACTACAGGATATGTGCCCAAAGAGTGGCGTACAGCAACAGTGGTCCCTCTCCATAAAGGTGGTACCTCAACGGATCCTGGAAACTATCGCCCCATAAGCCTGACTAGCTTGGTCTGCAAAGCTATGGAAAGGATCATCATGGACCTCATAAATAAAGATATTAGGGACCTACAAACACTGGATCCTACCCAGTTCGGCTTTGTTAAGGGCAGATCCTGCCTCTTAAACCTGGCTGATTTCTTTGAAACAGTCACCAAGGCCATTGACGAGGGAAGGTGGTCCACACAGCCTACCTGGACCTCGCAAAAGCCTTCGATACAATACCCCACTCGGGCATTATAGATAAGCTCACCAGCTTAAATATAAACCCCTATGTCACTAGATGGATTGCAAACTGGCTCAAGGACAGACCCACATGGTTAGAATTGCTGGAGCCATGTCAGACTCCAAACCAGTTACAAGTGGTGTCCCACAAGGCTCAGTCCTGGGACCTCTCTTGTTCGGTATATATTTCTCGGAGGTACAGGCCAACACGGAAGGACTGTGGCTGACCAAGTTCGCAGATGACTGCAAACTGGGCACCATAATCGACTCTCCAGTCGACACAAGCATCCTCCAAAAGGGCCTCATAGAAACAGACAACTGGTGCCAGAGCCATGGCCTCAAGCTAAATGCCAAAAGTGTATAGTCATCCCTTTGGCAAAAACAAAGTGCCCACAAATTACCACATAGGTGGTAATCCATTAAGTACAGAAGAAGTAATTAGGGACCTGGGGACCCAAGTTGATAGCAATCTCTCATTTGACAACCACGTGGCCAAAGTGGTTAGAAAAACATTTTATATAGCCCACCTAATCATGAAGGGATTCACATCTAGATCAGGGGACGTCATCGTGCCTCTTTACTCATCCCTCATCAGGCCCATAATTGAGTACAATGCCCCTTTTGGGATGTACCTTACCAGACACCTGCAGCAACAGGAAAGACCCCAAAAGTACCTCACCAAGAGGATCAAAGGGCTCAAACATTTGACATATGCCGCCCGGTTAAAGAAACTCCAGCTCTACTCAGTGGCATACCGCCTGTTCAGAGGCGATCTGTGCCTGACGTATAAAGCCATGTCCAACCCGGAATTAATGGATATGCTGCACCTCAGAAAATCCAAATCCCATCGAGCTACGCACTCGAGAGACTTGAACCTCAGCACTGAAATAAATAGGACATGCTGGAGGGACAGATTCACAACCCAGAGGCTCCCATCACTCTGGAATAAAATCCCAGTCCAGGTTAGGCAGAGTCCCTCATTGACTCTCTTCAAGAGGAATCTTGATGAGTGGATGGGAGATCATAGGTTTACCCGGGTATCACTTCTGTGTCACTGTTAGACAGAGACACAGTATACTAACCTTGAAAAAGGGCATAGCAAAATAAATTTAAAATGGGTGGCGAAAGCCAAACACATTCTGGCTAAGCTTATAAATGCCCTAGGGCAGATAGCCTAGTATAAACCTATGAACCTATGAACCTATGGAACAGTTCTAAACCTTCTTCTAATGGGATACAGCTAAAGTCCACCACATCTATGGTTAAAAACCCTGTTAAGTCCCACCCTAGGTCTTGTGTAAGTTGACCCAAAAAGTTCCAAGAATCCTTGAGCAATCTGTAGATTGAACTGTATACTGGCTTAAGAAGTAGCCTAGTTACATAAATGGCAAAGGGTAAGTTTTAGAACCATAGTCTGCTACAATTACCCTAAAGAGGGGATTATCTATGTTTTTTATACCTTCAGGATACAGAATATTGCAGGGACTCTTGGATTCTGATTAAAGAGAAAATGATAAGTCTCTTTGTCAATCAAACCTTGAGTCAACCTGTCCTCTAACATGAGTTCCAGTTTCTTGAAATTGATATTTATTTCATTTCTTGATACTTGTCAGAGTCATACAAAATGTTGAACATAACATATATGATCAAAGTTGACTGTCCCCCACCGTTATTAGGCTTCATAAACCTATATTACTTATTGCCTTTTAGGCTGTTTAATAATTCAAGTTCTTTAATACTCAAATTGTTCTGCCTGCCTTTTGTTTTCTTTTTATTTAAGCTGTAAAACTCATTAATGTATGGCCTTTCAAACACTTGTACAGTGAGATGAATAGGAGGATTAATTAACTTTTTTCTTATTGACTATGTTGTTCCTGCTGGAAACATTACTACAGTGTTCATTCCAAAATAAATCTAAATTAATTTTTCAAGTGCTTAATTTCAGTTCAAGAATTTCATCTGTGATATTAAAATGATAACAGACCAAATGTAAATCCCTTCTCAAAATTGAGAAGATCTCTGTAGTGATTTCCAAACACATATAGTTGAAGGTATTAAAGCCATTTTTGGTACACCAAGTACCTGAGTATTGTTTTAATGAATGCAAGTTTACAGTGATTCCATTTTCAGTCAAACCTAAAATGCCTGTCCTCTCCCTCTGACATTCCCTACCCCTTGTATGTGCCAGGAATTTGTCATCTTCTTTTATAGTGATTTTGATGGGTGGGGGTACATTTGTGAATCTTTCCCCTTTCCACTGTTTTGATGCATTAGCCTTTCTAACCTGTGTGTGTGTGTGTGTGGGGGGGGGGGGGGTATTCCAAAGGGTCCAGAGAGAAAGAAGCAGTCTATTCAGGATATTCATGTGGATGGGATCCTTGCCCAGTGTCAGGGTTAACAAGGGGCTCTTTTTCTCCCTGCAACTGAACCTCAGTTGACCTATGTGTCGTTTGAAAATTCCCCCACATATTACCAGTAAATTGTGGTTTTAATGGTGGGTACTCTAACTTTGTTTTATATCACCTCAAGTCCCTATGGATCTTGTGCTGTTTCCTGTTCTGAACTATTATGCAGCGCTTGTCAACTCTACCAGCTATTTGCCTATATTTAAGTTCAAAAGTGTCAATTAACAAATCAACATTCAGTTTGCTATTCAAGTCATCTACCTCTACTAACATAAATCTGATGTTCCCATTATTAAAATTTATCATGGCTTTCATTAAGTCTAAGTCATGTATGTTGAATAATAAAATCAATTAATTATAAAAAATCTGATTATGCCCCTTAACATGTTGTGCCAGGTTAGTTGCCCCCTTTGCCCTGTCCCACTTATGCTACAGCTAACAGGCACACTCTGATATACATGATTGGGAGCTGTGACAATTTTCTTTGCACGTTATGCTAACTTGAACAGTGCATGTAGACACGTTTCTTGGTCTAATAAAGCTATATTCTGCATCTTTAACAAAGCATTGCATTGGTGCAGCATAACTTAGATAGAAAAAAGTACAGATGTATATACCATGCAAAGAAATAAGCTGCTACATAAAGGTGATACCAAAAGATTAATGTTACTTAGTTACTGGGAATGTAATTCATTTTTGTGTTTAAAATGTGATATGATGAGTTAGAAGCAGCTGAATTTATCACTTTAAAATGTTATCTCCAGTATGCTGGGAAATTGTAAGCACAGCCTCCTGAATGGGACCACTGATATGCCTGTATGTGAATTAAAGCTTATACAGTGATTTTGTGTGTGTGTGTGTGTGTGTGTGTGTGTGTGTGTGTGTGTGTGTGTGTGTGTGTGTGTGTGTGTGTGTGTGCGTGTGTGTGTGTGTGTGTGTGTGTGTGTGTGTATGTGTGTGTGTGTGTATGTGTGTGTGTGTGTGTGTGTGTGTGTGTGTGTGTGTGTGTGTATCTGTGTGTGTGTGTGTGTGTGTGTGTGTGTGTGTGTGTGTGTGTGTGTGTGCGTGTGTGCGTGTGTTGGATTATGATGTCTTAAATGCAGATGAAGTACATCTCTACAGTTTCTATTAAAGTTACTGAACAGAATGACAGGCACCTAGATAGAAGCAATACTTTTTAAAGTGGAGGTGTATGATTTTGCTTTCCAGTTTAGTGATGGAATAGCAAGGTAATGGCATTTTAAAATGTCTATAGGTACAAGCATTTGATACTGTATGGCTGAACAAATATATATAGCAGCAGCTGTGATAAACAGTATTCTGAAATACGAGTTGGGGATTTCCCAAATGGAGTTGCGACATTTTACTTTGCAATTCATAATGAAAGGGAAAATAAATTTTGAAAGGCATCACTTGACATTTTAGTACTTGTGTTATTGGAGCTATGTGACATTTTACATTGCATTCAACATGATGGAGAGGAATGATGCATCCTTTTAAAACGTTTGCAGAAAGTACTGTTAAGAAAAAGATGGTGCACACCCTGTTAACAATGGAATACTGAATTTTAAAAATATTATTTATTTATTCTTTCATTAATTCATTCATTGTGAACATTGTAACATCCCCACACTGGGCCAGTAATCAAGAGCCTGAGTCCTCACCACTGACACTGGAGAGGGATGTGCATCTGGAATACAAATGGATGCACTTAGTATTTCCAGATGCAGACCTTTTTGTATCAAGTAAAATTTCCCTTAAGAGCACATAGGAAACACACTCAGCCTGGGGTTTGGATTTATCTATATGTCTCCCTCCAGGTCCTCAATAAGACTCCCCACTGGTACAGCTGTTTGGTTAGGTCCTCAGCCGAGTGTCCAAGCCAAGTTCTCCAGCACCCTCTCTGTGAATGCAGTGCTTCATGTCCCTGCCCCAAGTAGCTGACCCAAACACTCTTTGAGATTTAATTTTCACACACACACACACACACACACACACACACACACACACACACACACACACACACACACACACAGACACACACACACACACACACCTGGGAAAGGCTGGCACAGATTACCCACTCTACCAACTATGCACAGAATATAGGGTAGATTCACTGCCACCAGTCAAGGCTCTTAAAAGGGTATCCAATTATGCTGAGTGAAGTTAATATTAATACAAATGGTAATGTTGACCAAACCGCAAAATTTTCAGAAGTGGCCAGAGTTATCACCAAACAAATATGTGCAAACACACCCAAACCTTAAATATTTTTAAAAAGGACCAGCCACAATGAAAAGTTGAAATATATTTAATAATAAATAATAAAAGAACAAGAAAATACTAAATATATATTTACAGTAAACCACAGATCAAATTACAACAAATATTAAAAGTAACAATAGCAACAACAAATAATACTATGTATCTTTACTTCTTGTTCAGTTGATAAAACTGTATTGATTTGGTTATGCTGCTTGCTTACTTACTTGTATTGTAAATAATTTATTTTAATCCCTGTTGTTTATTGCCCATGTATATTGCTAAATTCTTATGTTTAAACTTTATGGAAATGTATGTGGAACTTTTCTCCCTGAGCCTCTGCTGATAAAGGGCTATTCAGCTCAATCAGACTATTCTGGTCAACAAATGTAAAATAAATAAAATAAAATAAATAACACTGATGGACAGACTCAAACAAATATAGAAAAAAAAGTAATGAACTAATCTTTCTTTATATAACTGACTGATCTAAAGAAATTACTGTTCCCTAATAACTTATTTAATAAAGCAAGGCAGATGTAGTGAATGGTCCTTCTTGTTGTCAGGCCCAAAACAGAATACTCAATACTCAGCAGATTACTCCCTGTAAAATATAACATCCAAGATGGCTTGCAGAATGACTTAATTTAGTCATGACTCTAGGTTCTCAGAGTATCCCCTTTTGACGTTTGAGACAGGACTTTAGCAGACTGCAACAATACACATTTAGAGCTTTTATGGCAGTGTCTAGGAGCCCGAAACATTTACAACACTTTTGCCCCTTCTTTACAAAAGTTAACAGATAATGGCTACTCCCAGACCTACTGTCTCCCGTCCCATTCTGCACTGTGGGATGCCGTGCTAATGGTTTATTTTTCTTAAAGTAACCTAGCTTGTTAACCTCTGCACTTCCAGCAAGACCCACTGTTGATACATTTTTTAACACTAGCGACTTTACAAACACATTTTGATTTTCAAATGCCATGCAGTTCTAATACATTTGTAACATAAACATCTGTACAAATCTGTTTGATATTCAAATGCCATACAGTTCTACTACATTTGTAACATATGCATTTGTGCAAATCAGTTTGATAATCAAATGCCATACAGTTTTAATACATTTGTAACATAAGCATCTTGTATAAATCAGTTTGATATTCAAAGGACTTATCACTCTTTAAAGAACTCCAACTGGCTATGCTGGCACTAGCCCATATTATCACATCTCTCCCCCTTCGAAGACTCAAGCTACTTTTTCAAGCACAGCCTCCTGAATGGGACCACTGATATGCCTGTATGTGAATTAAAGCTTATACAGTGATTGTGTGTGTGTGTGTGTGTGTGTGTGTGTGTGTGTGTGTGTGTGTGTGTGTGTGTGTGTGTGTGTGTGTGCGTGTGTGCATGTGTGCGTGCATGTGTGTGTGTGTGTGTGTGTGTGTGTGTGTGTGTGTGTGTGTGTGTGTGTGTGTGTGTGTGTGTGTGTGTGTGTGTGTGTGTGACCCTTGAGAAATGTGGCTTGAGAGGAATAAGCCTATCTGGGAATTTGTTACCCCATTCCCTGTCTTGAGGGCCCATCAGCATTGACATTGCTGATCCCACTACAGTGTTGTACTGTCACGTCATATGCCTGCAATCCTATGTCCCACCTTAATAACTTGGCATTTTGCTGGCTGGCTCTATGTAGCCATGTTAAGGGATTGTAGTCTGTAACTACAGTGAATTTCCTTCTATACAACTAAGGCTGAGGTTTCTGCAGTGCCCATACTATGGTTAGACATTCTTTTTCTACAGCTGCATAACATTCCTCTCTGGGATGGAGTCTACAGCTGAGATATACCACTGGGTGCCATTCCCTTTGAGGAAACCTGGCTAAGTACAGCCTCCACCCCATGGTTTGAACCAGAACAAATTATTTGCTGTAATCTCGACTGGCTAATACATGGGGTCCTCCTAAAGCTCCTTTAAGCTTCTAGAATGCCTGCTCACATGTTGGGGTCCACACTACCTTATCTGGCCTGTTTTTCCTTGTTAGGTCTGTGAGAGAAGCAGCTATTGTACTATAATTGTGGACAAACTTTTTATGTTACTCCCACTGTCCCTAAGAATGCCCTCACCTGCATTTTGATAACAGGGGCAGGCCATGCCTAAATGGCTTCTTACTTTGGCAGATTCTGGCCTGGTCTTACCACTCTTCACTCTATGTCCCAGGCAGGAGACATCTGCCATACCCACCTGACACTTACTGGGCTTAATGATCAACCTTGCCCTTTGCAGTCTGCCCAGCACCTCCCTGATATGCTGAATGTGCTCTTGCCAGGAATGGCTGTAGGTAGCAATATCATCCAGGTAAGCAAAGGCATAATCTCCTGCTCCTGCTAAAATATGGTCTACCAGCCTCTGGAAAGTTGCTGAGGCATATTGCATCCTGAAGGGTATCTTTGTGAACTCATACAAGCCAAAAGTAGTCACAAAGGCTGACCTCTCTCTAGCATCTTGAGCCAAGGGCACCTACCAGTAGCCCTTGGTCAGATCAATAATGGTCAGATACTTAGCCCCACCCAGGTTCTCTAAGGCTTCATCTGTTCTATCTATGGGGTAGGCATCTGACTCTGTGTGACTATTTAGCCTTCTGTAGTCTACACACATCTTGGTGCTGCCACCAGTCTTTCGTACCAGCACCACTGGGGTGGTCCAGGGACTGCTGGACTCCTGGATTACTGCCAGTTCCAACATCTCCTGTATCTCCTCCCTCAGAGTTTGTATGACTCACTCAGTCAACATGTAAGTGGCCTGGTTGACAGGTCTTTGGGGCCTATATTCACATGGTGCTGCACAAAGTGGGTGCACCCTAGTTTCCCAGTGAACATGACCCCTAACTCCTGTAACACTGCCCAGATTTCTCAAACCTGGGTAGGGGATAGCCACTGGAACATTGCTACCCCTTCCACTGAGATGTAAGTCTGAGTCTCACTGAGGAGATCAGTCACCAGATCCCCTTCAGACTCCTCCTGCCATCCACTGTAAATACTCAGCACAAAGCCTCCTTATCATGGTAAGGCTTCATCATGTTAACATGGTATAGTTTGCACCCTTGCCTCCTGCCTAGCAGTTCTACCATGTACTTAACATCACTGACCATCCTTACCACTTTGAAGGGTCCCTCCCTTGAATGACCACCATCACCTGCTGTTCCACAGCGTACTCTCTGGCTCGAATATTTTTGTCATATCAGATCTTTTTCTGCTGTTGTGCTCCTGTCAGGTTATCCTGGGCTAAGCCCATGAGCTCCCTTAGCCTTGGCATGAGGTTTACAACATATGCCACAACAGCCTCCTTGTGGGATTCACACTCACCCTCTTACTTATCACAAATCAGATCTAAAGGTCCCCTCACCCTATGCCCATACAGCAACTCAAAAGGTAAAAAACATGTGGATGCTTGGGGTACCTCTCTGTAAGCAAAAAACAGATGGGGAAATAGTTGTCTCACTCTTCTCTTAAACTGTTTTGCGAATGCCAGTAACATAGTCTTTAGTGTAGAGTTTAACCTCGTGACAAGACCATTACTCTGAGGATGGTAGGGGAGTTTTTTAGGTGCTTTACCCACAGGACTATCACCGACAAGCTAGCAGGTCTGACATGAAATTGGCATCTCTGTCAGTCAGTATTTCTTTTGGGAAACCTATCCTGCTAAAAATTTCTAGCAAAGCATTTGCCACCTTCTCTGCCTCAATGGAGGACACAGACACTGCCTCAGGGTATCTAGTAGCATAATCTACTACTTCTATGATATACCTCTTCCCTGTGGAACATGGGGTATTCAGAGGCCCCACAATATCCAGCTACCCTCTGAAATGGCTCCTCAGTTACACACAAAGGCATCAAAAGAGCTTTGACCCTGTCTCCTGCCTTGCCTACTTTTTGGCACTGGTTACACGTCCTGCAGTATCCTGTTACATCCCTGGCAATACTAGGCCAATAAAAGTTCTGCATAATACATCTCTTGGTATGCTTTATGTTTATATGACCTGCAAAAGGAATGTTATAGGCTATGGCTAGAAGTGCCAGATGGTAGGCTCTTGGCACTACCAACTGCTGTATTACCTCACCTTCTAGCCATCCCTTAGGGGTCCACTTTATATAAAGTAACCCTTTGTTCCAGTATAGGGACTCCTCTTTACCTTGAGAATCAGGTGGCTCCTTAGCTATCTCCCTCAAGACTTGTAATGTAGGGTCTGAGAGCTGAGCCTATCTCAACTCTATCTTTGTGACTTTTCCCAGGTCCCCTTTCACAGGAAGTCTGGTAAATTCTGACAATGGTGCCTCACTGTCAGCCTAGGTACTACTACTCACCTCTGTCCTTGCAGTCACCCTGTCCAAGGGAACATCAGTACCTACCAGAAGCCGTGGCTCATCTTCAGGCTCACTGCTACAGGTTAGCTGCCCCCCTGAATTAGCCACATCACCAGTCCTGGCTTCAGGGATGTGGTCTGTCTGGGTCTTGCCCAGGCTACCAGACCCACATGCCTGTGTCCAAGCCCTATCAAGATATCTGCAGGGATATCCTCAAACACACCTCCTTGCTTGTTTCCTTTTCCACCCTCCCAGTCAACGTGAACCCTGGCCAAAGGTATTGAGAATGGGTTCCCTCCTAGAGCTCTGACTTGAGAGGACTGCCCAAGCAAGTACTGCTCATCTTTAACCACTGCAGGCTTCACAATGGTTATATCAGAGGTTGTGTCTCTCTTTTGGCAGTGGCCTGTTTTCCATCCACCAAGATAGGATACAACCTCTGGTGGTAGTTTGGTACCCCTGTTTCCCCCAGACAACTTACCACTGGCATTTTGTTATTCCCACTTGCTGGCTCCCCCACCTTTTGTTCCCCACCTTGCCTCAGTGGACATCTATATGCCACATGGCCCCACTGGTTACATTTAGAAGATTTAACCCCTGATTCTTTCCATTCACCTGAACTAGTCACTTCTACTGTTACTGTTGGATTCTGTTGGGATGGTTTAGTCTGACCACCATAGGTTCCCTTATATCCATGTGCAGCACTGGGTATGCCTTTCCTGTGCAGTAATGCTCTGCTTGTAAGTAGAGACCCGCTTTTTTCCTGGCTCATCTGCAGAGTTGCATTCTCTGTCTGACAACCATATTCTCATGTCCTCAGGCAAAGTTCTAAGGGCTTGTTCCCTCACCAAAAGATCTCCCAGCCCTTGAAAAGTGTTGATTTGACAGCCACTTACCTGCCTATTAAAATAAGTGTTTAACTCAGCAATATAATCACACACACTTTCATCTGCCTTGCATCTATGCTCACAAAACCTTTTTCTGTAAGCTTCAGGTGTTAACTTAAAACATTCCAATAAACTTTTTTTTAACTGTAGCATAGTTTAAGCAATCAGTATCAGACAATTTAGAAATAGCAGTTACAGCTTTACCATGCAGTAAGGGGGTGAGGAACTGTACCCAGAGCAGTCTGTCGACATTATAATGTTTGCATACTTTTTCATATATATGAATAAAACTGTCAAGATTATCACCTTCTTGGTGCTAAAGAAGAAGTTTACTGATCATTTTATTGCTTCTGGAGTATTGTTACTCCCTTACCCATTACCTCAATGGTCTTGGCGAAGAGTCAGCATTTCCTCTTCATGTTGCCTCTGCCTCTCATTTCTTTGGCTTCCAAATGTTGCAGTCTCTCTGCTGATTCTACTTCAACCTACAAACACCACAGTTTCTCTGCTGATTCTAATTCCAAATGTTTGGCCTCCAGTTCAAGTCTCTT
Organism: Protopterus annectens; assembly: GCF_019279795.1. Taxonomy (NCBI): domain Eukaryota; kingdom Metazoa; phylum Chordata; order Ceratodontiformes; family Protopteridae; genus Protopterus; species Protopterus annectens. Next base: position 1,454,515,108 of record NC_056735.1, read on the forward strand.
TAACTCCAGATGGACTTTTAAGTCCTTTTTGGAAAAGGTGAACTGTCCTGTCCTGTTTCTGAGAGCTGTACATCCCCAGTGCCAGACTGGTTATCCTCCTGGTTGCTGGTCTGTGCTGCAGCTGTGATTATTTCCCCTTTAGTCAGGTTGGCATGCACCAGTCCTTTGGCTTGGCACATCTCAGTCAACTGGTTCCTTGTCAGCTTGTCATAATCCTCTGCTGATAACCTTGCCAGCTGTAACTAACTAACTAAGCTAACAAATACTAAATAAATAAAGCTATTATGATATGAAACTCTGAATGTCTACTTTGTGGCTACTTGAGAGTACACCTTTTTTAGTGACAACTGCTTACAGACTCCTAGCACTGTCATAGAGCTTTTATGGCAGTGCCTAGGAGCCAGAAACATTTACAACACTTTCCCCCTTCTTTACAAAAGCTAACAGATAATGGCTGCTCCCAGACCTACCATCTCCGGTCCCATTCAGCATTCTGGGGTGCCGTGTTAATGGTTTAACAGCTTATTTACATTTCCCTTATTTTTCTTAAAGTAAGCTAGCTTGTTAACTTGTGCTCTTCCAGCAGGACTCACTGTTGAGACATTTTTTAACACTAGCAACTTCACAAATACATTTTGATTTTCAAATGCCATACAGTTCTAATACATTTGTAACATAAGCATCTGTACAAATCAGTTTGATATTCACATGCCATTCAGTTCTAGTACATTTGTAACATAAGCATTTGTGCAAATCAGTTTTATATTTAAATGCCACACAGTTCTAACACATTTGTAAAACAAGCATCTTGTATAAATCAGTTTGATATTCAAATGACACATCATTCTTTATGGAACCCCAGCTGGCTATGCTGGTACTACCCCATATCATCACAAGCATTACTGAAAAAAATTGGTACATGTTACTGGCAACATAGTATTTTTGGCAATAAACACTTACTGTTTGGTGAGTTGATTAAAAGAGCATTTAAAGACTATATTAAAGGTAATGAACTAATATAGGTTTGCTGTACTGTTTATTACTCATAATCTGAGCAGTAGACAGTAAATGTTTATTATTATCTTCTGTTTGAGCAATAGACAGTAAAAGTAGCACAGCTTTGTGCAATATATAATATTGGACATAGGTGGGGCATTTTGTTTATTTTGTTTACTTACTGTAAGCTGACTGGGCTACCCTACTTTTGCTCAACCAATTTCAAAGGGGTCCTATGAGAGGAAATTGTTTCTAACTATATAAATACATTAGAAAAGTAAACTCAGAAATGATGTTGTGATAGGTAAAAACACAATATTATCTATACAGGTGCAGGACATAACTAACAAATATTATGTACAAAATAGGTAGACACCTCATATGTTGAATATAGGTATATATTGTAAATATTCATATGTACACATGCATAAATTAAAAAAAATTGCAAAACGTAAAACTGAAATTTAAGGATTAGAGTCATTTCAAAAGAAATTTAATAAGTAAACAAAATACGTAAGTAGCATATGGAGTAGACAAATTGCTGATAGTAATTTCATTTAGTCGATAGCTATATAGGAGACATAGAGGTAAGAAGGGAACCAAATGGTGGAGCAAGTACAAAACAGTAAAATGTAAATGCAGCAGAAAACTAAATACTAGAGTAAGGTACACGTGAACAGTAAGGTGGAATATAATAGTAGGAACATGAAAAGGAATAGGGGTGAGGTCGTAAGGAGGTATTGGGTCTTACAGAAATGTGGGCATGATGAAGGCAACTAGAATGCACTGGACTAGAGACGTATCATACCCTATTTCAACATCTTTCTAGAAAGCAGCATTTGACACTGCAGTATGGAATTAAAACAAACTGTACACTTTTAGTCAGAATGAAAATGGCAGTGACTTGGATTAAAGTACATAGTATAAGATGGCCCAGTCTTTATTGTAAATGATAAATACATTGTTATTGCACTTTGCTACCACTATTTAGCATGTCTGCCCATTTCACTGGTTAGTATCTAGGTCACAATATCAATATGAATTTTGCGCTGTTTATTGCACTAATTATCACTTCATAGTGCAACTGTCAGTTTTAGCAGCATTAAGTATGTTGGAAGATCTATTTGAAAGTTTTATAACTTTGCATACTACTCACCAGAGAAGTCCCAGTGGGGCAGGGGATGTTGTTTGCACATGTATGCAAGGCAGCACAAAAATGCCAGTTATACTAGGAAGGGGCAGCAGCACAAGGGGGGGTTTGTATATAAATCTGAAACTGCTAGTTACTTCACCACGGAACAAAAATTAAGAGATGATGGTTGTAGCCCCCACTCACAATATGTTCCATTTCCCCTCAATGAAATTCAACGGTATAGTTTATAATGTTCAGAAAAGAGACCGTGTGTGTGTGTGTGTGTGTGTGTGTGTGTGTGTGTGTGTGTGTGTGTGTGTGTGTGTGTGTGTGTGTGTGTGCGCGTGGTGTGTCTGTGTGTGTGTGAGACAATAACAGGCATTTTCCTAAAATGAAATAACCAGCTTTTTCCATTATTTACAAAAGTATTAAATACATTATTCATTACCTGTGCTCCTTTACTCCCTTTTATAACTGTATGTGGTTTTTTAGCTTCAATAGTCCCAGTAGGACCTGGATCACCCTGGTCACCCTAAAGAATAAAAATAAAAATATATGTTTAGCAAAGCCATTTATAGATGCATTAGCTAAGATCACTGCTCAATTTCTGTAGTCACAGTTTCATCACAGAAACTCATATAATTATTGCACAGTAATCACATCATTGTTCCATACACCTTATCAGTAACTGCAAATGTGTTTTCTGTAATGCTGTGGGTTGATTTTGCAGAATGAATATAACTCAGTTTTAGGAACTTAGCACAAATACAAAGAAAAACAATGACTGCATTTTTTGATGTAGTGATTTCATAGTCGTCAAAACGTACTTGTCATTGTAACAACTGTCTGTGTAGGATTCACATTAGCTATAGAGTCTGGCTAATCTATTTAGTTGGCTGCCTAAATCATATGGATAAGTATAAAATAAAGCTCTGAACACCATAGCTTAAAACTTTAATAAACTTTAGTAATAAAAAAGTTAAGAGCTTTTGCAGAAAACAAACCAGCTTCTTCAGACCATATAAAAAAGTTATACAAACCACTCACATATATATATATATATATATATATATATATATATATATATATATATATATATATATATATATATACACATATATATATATATATGTATATAAATCAAAAAGGCATTCTCCAATGAAAACAATTTTCCTGTCTAAAAACACAGCCTACTGGAGCAAGGAACTGGCCAGTACAGATATGCTGTATCAACACACCCCTTTAAAACATGAATATTAAAACAGTGGCATGGAAAACTTATCAGAACATTGATCAAGGACAAAGGTACAAAACTATAGTAGAAATCCAGGATAAATGAGAATGAATCTTATTATCCCATCAATAGATTATTTTTTGCAATTACAAAGCTCCATATTTAACCATGCTGTGAGCTTTCTAGTTAAAGTTCTTATCAGATGTGTTACATTCTACCTGCTAACGTCACATTTTGAGGAGACACTACTCCTTATTTGTGACAATAACAACAGAGGACTTCTTGGCAGAGGTCTTGTTACAGGTCTTCATCATAATTGGAGGCTATATTGAGTGGGATGAAGGAAGAGTCATTAAATGGGTGTAACATACTCTCTCCTGGTAGGCTAAGAAGGAGACAGCATACTCAGTAGATTGTCCCAGTTAATTTTTATATAGGTTTTTCAGAAATAAGTTTTTTTTTCTTTATAAAATTGCTTCTTTTGATAAAATAATTCATAAAGTACTACTTACTGGCTTACATTGACTAGTTATTTACTGGCACCATTTTATATCTTTTTTTTTTTAAGACGCTCTCTCAACTGGCTAAATGTTATTTGTTTGCTTCACTGATATCCAGACCCCTCAACTGTCACTACTTTGGAGGAATGTTCCTATTTTCAGGCCTGATTTACATCTGTACAGGATGTCCCTATTTTTGGAGGACTGTACTTTTTTTTTCAGGCTTGATATAACTGTTCACATGATTTTTGTATCTACCTCATCATGTATGAATTTTAAAGCCTTAAGAATCCTAGTGGCACCAACAAATTAAAGAAAAAAGACACACGTCTTACATCTCCCTTTTTCTGAAGCAAAAATAAATGACATAATATGGTACCACTACAGTTCATTATAGTCTACAGGTTTTACACTGGCTTTTTGATAAGGTGTTCATATCTTTCCATCATTTTTTGTCACTCTCCATTCTTTAAATGCGTGTTTCTGAGTAGTATACCACATTCTTAGTGGGAGCGGGAAGAGTTGCATGCTATTTGGTATTCAAATGTTATGCTAATTAGATATCTGGATTTTTAGCTGGCTGTACCTAAGTTTTAGGGACCTTACAAGGTGAGAGGTATGTTGCTATCCCATCTTAATTGATACATACATTCTCTATCCAGCTGTTTTGTTAACAATGAGCAAATCAACAAAAGCTCACTTAGGATCAAATCTATCTACTTCAGAGGAAAACCCCAGTATCACCCGAAAGACCTCCGCAGTTGCTTTTTCAGTGTTATTGGAGTTATGGGAAAAGATTACTTCAGATAGTTCATCAATATTGCTAATACTTTAATAATACAAATACTAATAATGTAATAATTCATTTTAATTTAATTTAATGCAATAATTTACTAATGCAAATACTTTAAAGAAGTTTATAAAGACTTGCAGTATTTTACAGTGTTAAATAATACTGCATTAATACCTCAGGATGTCGATAAGTTTGTTGGCCTGTCATTAATGCATGCACAAGATTTTTTTCTGTGAATACATTAGTAGAAACCGATATTATTCATTCCAATATTACCAGGGACATCGGTACTTCCATAAATCTTAATGCAGCTTTTTTTATTGGATGGTTTTGAAAAAAACGTTTTTTTGCTACTAGTCTTTCAGCAAGACACTTGATATACCAACTATTTAACATTCTTTTCCTAAAACAGGCAACTTAACAATCTCATAATTTGTTTCCACAACCACTCAAACAAATTTTACTGATGACCACATATCTGACTGGGTTGACAATTTTCTCATAAAATACACAGTTGAAGTCAAGAGCTGTCCTTCAGCAGGCATTATCACTAAACCTTATGGAACTAAAAAAAAATCAACCAATAACTGCATTACACAGCTCCAGGATATGAATGAGCAGCTATCTCAAATTTTCTTATGACTTTTCTTATTGTAGCAGGACAAGCGCTTGCTAAACACTAAGGTTAAGGATTTCCAAAATTCTTTAAAGCATCTCCAAAAAAGAAAAACAAAAAACAAATTAAATAATAGACTGCAAATGTTATTCAAAACTCAACAATCTTCCTCACAACTACCCATCATCCCTATTACACTGGAGAGAACCAAGTCTGGAACATTGCCTTTCCTTGTCCTTTGCCTTGGCATGTGGAAGGCAGCCATTACTATATTTCATTGTTGTGTATAAGTACAGCCCAGGGGGGGCTTTGATGGAATAAATGTATGCAATAAATAAGCAAGTGACAGTATAACTGAGGTCATGCAGTCCTCTGTTTTCATATGCAGTCCTCGGTTTTCATACATTAAATATAAAGGGCTATGGTCAGCTAACAACAGAAGCTATGCATTGTGCATAGTGTTACATGGCAGGCAGCGATAAATATTATAATGCAGTCTAAGGTGTTTCTAAACAGGTCACTACGCAGTAATACATTTACATTGTCTCAAAAACTTTTATGTTTTTTTTCAGTCCACAGTTTTTGCATTTTGTTGTTTCAGTAGAAAACTAGTGAAGTGGACAGAAAATCAAGGCAGTATAAGGTACTTGAAATGGATTTAATTCAGATGGTGTTCTAAGTTACTGTGGGTAAATCATATTACAACACAAAAAAGATACTTGACGCTGAGTACAAGGCTTTGTCTTACCTTTTCTCCTTTTTCTCCTTTAACACCAGTTGTTGTATCGCCCTTTAAAAATGAAAGTCAAAGTTAATGAAAACAATATTGAGGATTCAGGGGGCAGAGGAAAAGAAATAAACTAATTAGCAACAACAAAAGTCCAAAACAATAAGGAAATTAATTCATGAGAGAGAAATATTCAACACCAGGAGAGGTATCTCAAGACATACGTACAGAATGCAGTCCAGGGTGGTCACTCACTCAACAGCACGATTAGCTTCATAGTTAATACTGTACTTCTAAAGCTAATGACACAAATATCTACTGAGATAATGTTACTCTATTTGTATTTCAGTTAGGCTTACATCATGTAGTTTCCTATATTAAGAGTTTCTCAAGCATTAAAATGTTTTAAAATACTCTGTGCATACGTTGTGGTATATGATGAGTTCATGTCACTCCAAATATAGTTGGGCCCTTTTTTAACAAAATGCTTCATTACCCTTTTATTGAGCCATGGCCCAAACAAATTTAGAAAATATCCATTGATGTCAGGTAGTGGTTAAGGTGGAAATGCATACATATGGCCTGATTCCAAAAGACCACTTACCTTGAGAGCAGATCTTTTGGAATCGGGCCAATAGTGTATTCTTGTTTATTGGTAGGACTTACATCAAATTAAGTCACTTACACTGAGAGCAAGCCTTTCAGATTCTTTCCCATAGACTGTGAGGGACACATTCTGTGCATGCATGAAGGTGCAGCCATTAAAGTCTATGGATACATCTCTGTGTTATCACAGCTGCAACTAGGTTATCTAGTATGCTATGTAGTTCCCTGATCTGCCACCCACTGAAATCCAAATTGAGGAACAAGCAAAAAAAGCTCCTATCAAAGAGTGACAGCCAAATGGGAAAAAAGATATTCTACTGCTTAGTACAAATACAAGTGGATTCCTACAGTGGAAATGCCGCACGACAAAGTACTTCAGCTGTGTCAGCAAATATAATATCTGTACTACACTTCTGCACCACTGGCATCTGTCAATTGCACCACCTAAGACCTTCTATCTATGGCTGTTGTGCCTTCACTCCAACCCTAGCTATGCTGTTGTTCCCAAGCTTAATATCACCAGTCATAACACTAAACAGATGTTGGGGTAGGGAAAAATAAAATTTTTTGAGCATTATATTAAATAATTGTGACTTTTGAAAATATGACTGAGTGGAGGGAAAGTACATCATTGCACATTAGGCACGGCAAGCCATGAAGAAAAGGTATGTTCAATGAACGTTTCATAATACCTTAACAACTAAAGATGGAAAGCATGATTTATTAAAAAAATGCATTCTTTTTCTGGCAATTCATCATAAATGCTTCCTGAATTTCCTTTCTTAGAAAATGTTACATCTGTGGATGAAAATACAAAACTTTGGGGGTGGGGGTGAGGACATAGACCCCTCACTCCCCAATGGCACGGAGACAGGCTCAGCTTCCATGTCCCAAGGTTAATTATTAACTCTGAAATACTCACATATTATCAAAAGGAAAACATTACATCTTCTGTAAACATCTCAAACTGAAACAGGTGTTTTTAACAAACATGTTGAATCTTCATACTGGGAGTCTTTCTAGTCACACACAAGGATAGCATATTTTTCAGGCAAATTAACAACAGCTGCCTTTCTTTTCTTTGTCTCCTCTGGCACCACAACAATGGGTGCTTGTTCTCAGTGCTCTGGTTATACACAGGATCCAAGGATCATCAGATGTGCATGCACAATGTCATACCCAGAAGGTGGCAGCTTTAGGGCAAGTGTAAAGTACTACACCAGGGGAATGGCAGTTAAGGGGGCAGAACATGCATTTGGAGAAGTAAAGTTAAATCAGTGAAGAATGAGAAAAGTTGTTATTATAAAATCTAAAGCATCATGCTCTGAGTGAAAGTGCATCAGCAAAAGGAAACCAATTGTTGTTGTACACATGTACTGAGGAGGAGGGGGAGGGGAGAATCCAGAGACCAGAACACAATAATGTCACTTTATCAAGCACTGCTCTAGCCACAGCAGAAAGACTATGACTAGTTCCAGGGGCCTTATAGTGAGGAGATGCACAGTTCTGGACAGGTGCAGGCCTTAATGACTAGGATATTGAGAGGAACAGACTATATAAGATATGAGAGGGTAAGACAGTTTAACCTTGTATCACTGGAAAAGAAGACAGACACTTAAGGTGTGTTATAGGTAACAAAGGCATGAGAGAGCAAATGTGAAGAGATTGCATCAGAATAGAATGAAGAATGGGTCGGGGGGGGGGGGCATGGTAATAGGTAGAATCAGTAACTGAAAGAGAAGGCATAGTAAAAGATAGTTGGGGTCCTTAAAGCAGAATGGGGGTCCTACAGGGTTGAGTTGGGAGGGCAGCTGGCTTAAACTAGCTGTGAAATCTGGGCAGACTAGACAAACTTGCAGCCTCATGCTGTGCAGTTTAAGTAATATAAATGCATTTCATTTTGTTACATTACGTCGGTGGTGGTGCTGCGGTAGCATTGTCACTTCACAGTTAGACGTTGCCTGTTCGATTCTCAGTTAGAGCGTCTTCTGTGTGGCAACATGCGTGAATGGGCATTCCTTCGTTGAAGGTTGTGCATTAGGCCCGGCAAGCCAGCATGTAAAACTCTACTGCCAATCATTAGCGGACCGGAGTTCTGCTGTGGCGACCCCTAATCGGGAAAAGCCGAAAGACACAAACAAACGTGTGCTGATTTCAACAGTGGCTACACACCTCTTGCATAATGCTGGTCTTAAATATCTTAATTTTAGTAAAGTACTATTCATGCTTTAAAACTATTTAATTCAGTCTGCAAATGAACCATTCCATGCAGACATTTGTGGTGCAGGAAGCAGCACAGATGGCAAAAAGACTAATAGGAATGGTATTTCCATAGCTTCACCCATGCCACTAAGTCTCCTGAGCTGCTAAGCTGCTGTGAGACATTATCACACTCATCCATGGATTCCATCAAAAGCCCCAGGACTATAATGCTTGGCTAATATTGCTCTCTGATCAAATACCGATTCTTTCTGCACAAAAATATAAGAATAAAGTACATTCCAAGTGATGCATCATTTGGACATTATTGAAACTACAATATCTTTTGATGCATTTCCATTTTGGGTGACGTAATCTGCCACATCTCCAAACAATATAAAGTTCGACATGTCTGTAAGTCTGTAACAGTGCTTGTGACCTGGTTTGTCGTATATTGTAAAGTGTTTGTATACACCTTACAGAGTAGTCTGATCCTGCCTAAATCTTTTTATAGTACCCTTTACGCTGCTACTGCATTCAGTGATGAGTGAGAGGATATTTGGGAGTACACAGCAGTCATATGGTCTTCACAACATTAATGGGTCAATGTGCATATCTTTTTCAGAATTCAATTTTTTTGTGTTTAGTTAAGCTGATCTGTGCGGCTGTTACTTCATGACGACTGGCACGGCCGGCCTTAGGCATAGGCGAACTAGGCGACTGCCTAGGGAGCCATTCAGGCTGCCATCATAAAGGGCGGAAATTTCAATTATTTATTTAGTATAATTAATTTTTCTCATTTTGTAAAGTTGGCACTTTTCTCGGTGCCCTGTCTCTGAGTACGTCCCAACTGTATTATGGTGTTTGCGCCCTCCCCCCACTTCCATAGTTCTGTCCAATGGCGCCAGAACCATAGGAAGAGGGGGAGGGCAAACACCCTCCCACTTTTAAAGCTGTGGGTTGATCGGTAGGCTTCAGCAATTAAAAAAAAAGTGGTTTAAGTGCTTTAAGGCGGACCATGAGTGGCATGCACAAAACCAACGTGGATGCAAATACATTCCACACTTGCACACAGAATTTAAACTAGCAATTCTGTTTAATTAATCTTCATGGATCTGAGCAATGGCTGCCTGTTTTCATGCATCTGGGATGATGCAACTGCCAACACAGGCGATGAACATTAGCAACATTCGTTCTAAAATGCTTATTTTTAATTTTGCAAAAGACTGCTCCAGAAACATCAACTGTCTCACAGAGGCTGTACATGGTATTATCCTGATAACATCCATAACATAACCATGGGAGCTGTTGTATTCACACTGTTTTAAATGCTAACAAGATATGCAATAATCTATTACTGTTCTCCTCAACAGCACTAGACTCCTCATTTTAATCAAAAAGCTATGTCCCTCCTGTTTCATGTGTCTCATTTTGTTTATATAGTTATATAACCACTTAAATTTGACTTTGGTGACTAAGTCTTGTTCAGATCTACCAGCTAACATTTTAATCAGCATTTTTAACGTGGGTGGCTCTCTCCTAGTTTCTAATAATTTTCTCTCACTAGGGAACATCCAAGTCTTTAATCATGCCTTTATTTCCCTTTGTACTTTGTAGTTAGGTTATAATCCTACAGTAAAAGCATCTTTATGTTTTACTTCTTATTTGTCATGTACTTTAAAATATTTCATTAATACACCCTCTAAGAACAGCATAGAACATTCCAGTACTCTCTGTTGTGTCCTTACCTTTAATCTCTTTAGTCCACTGAATTACTTTATGTTTGATTACTAGGTTTGTGGAATGATTCAAGAAATATACTTTCCACTCATAGTCTGAGCACAGGAAATTTTGGAGTAATATATAAGCATTAAACAACAGCCAATGCATATTTGAAAGAGGAATACCTTTGTGTCAATACTGAGTAGGTAGTTTGACATTTGCTATTCTATCACTTCAATAACTACTAGCTTCTTACATAGCTTTCTCAACCAAGCACTGAGTATAATAAAATTAGATGATCACACAATACCATTAATAGAATTATGTGGATGCTTAGGTGAATTTTTGCCAGGAGTAAGGAATTAGACATTAAAGGAATATTTTAATTCAAGCTAAGCTAAAAAAGAGAATTTTGCACTGCAAAATATATTACAAAGAAATAGAGTAAGACCTAAACTATCATCATAGGCTGAAAAACTGAAGAACTAGAACAGTATGAGTTGTTCACATGGATTAAAATGTTTTATACATTTGGCTCTCTGAGGAAAAAGACAATGATATGAGCTTGAAATGAAGAATTTGATTTTTTTCCTGATTAACACCACTTCAGTAAAATGTACCATGTTCCATGTAGCTGAAGTAAATGATAGTGGTGTTCTGGCGCCACTTTCTTTATAAGCTGCACTCATGCACAGCTGATCACACATGATAATCATGCTTCCACCACAGTCTGGAAATCTTTTTATCTGGCCCAGTTAATTTCCAGGGGAATATCTTCCAGATCCAGAGGAGTCATCCTACTACTGTACTCTTCATCAGAACCATCATGAAATACAGTACTCCCCTTGATATGTATAAGTCCAAGTATATCATTCAAGTGGAAGGGCCCCAAAGATTTCTAAGATTTCTAGCAAAGAAAACTGAAGGTGTTAAATCCTTTGACTATCTTGATAGATTTTTCATGTATCTTCTTACACTCAATAGGTGCCTGACTTCTCCAAGATGATCTGTATCTCATTTTTTGAGTAGTGAAGGACCCAGTCCTATTTGCCCTCCTGTTGCTTCACTAACCAGTGGTTTTCAAAACAATCATACTAGGCATCTAAATTTCTGACAACAAATTAACAAGACCCACTGTAGGGATAGTTTTCTTAAAGTTTTACTAGCCTATGGAATAAGTTACCACTACAGGTCAAAGTGCTATTATAACTATCTTTAAGCTTAGTCTTGATGACTGGATGGGTAGTCACAAACCTACGCTAGCTTTTTAAAAATTATTATTATTATTTATTTATTTATTTTTTTTTTACAAGAAACATCTTTATTAAATTATCATGTATGACATAGGCAATCATACATTTACATAAAGGAAAATAAACCATGTTGACATAATTTTTGCTACAAACATACGTCACAAACCATACCGACATGATTTTAGTTGCAAACATTATACATCACTTATAATCTATCCAGTCATTGTCAGCCAAACATTACACATCTCATTCAAATACTGACTTCTTTTAAACCTCATTCTTCCCTTGTATGTACTGTTCCCACAAGTCCATGAACCTTAAGCTGCTGTACATAGGGAGGAGAGAAGTTGTAATTCTACTTTCACTGAGCTGTAAGACTCGCTCGCCTCCCCCAAAGTAAATTAAACTTTTTAGATTAACTTAAGCAACCCTTTGTAACAAGGCACATGGGCTTCTATGTTCTGAGGACATGACCTTTATAGTAAAATATGTGTGAAGGAGCAACAGATAAAGCAAGTTTATTAAAGAAAGATTCCTCCTTCACTTACAGTTAAACTACACTGCCAGATATCTTTTCTTCCTATGCATTTAAATAATTGAAGGAAATAACTGGAATGCCTTTCTTGGGGAGAAACTTGCCTGTGGGTGTGGCTCAAATAGGAGTATTTCATGAGAATAGTGTGGGTGGGGCTTAAGGGGCGCCAGAGCAGTACTTCGCCTATGACGCCATTTCAGCTAAGGCCGGCCCTGAGGACTGGTTACCCAAATATGACACTTATATAGTTACTGACAAGATGCCCGTACAGATTAAATTGATACATGCAATCATTTATAAAGCCATTAACAGCTTTAATTTTTATTAAGCCCATCAGTAACATTGATATGAGCAATAGTAAATCAAAAGAGAAAAATGAGGGCACTCTTCAAAAATCAAGTGACTGATCAACCAGATCTCTATTGACAAAAACTGCGGCAAAGTTTAGCATTTTAGTTTCTGAGTAATGAATGGACTGAAAGTAGCAGACAAGTATATGTAAATCTCCCTTTCTATGAAACACAGAAAATAAATATATCCCCAACACTTTAGCTCTTTCCTTTAGCCAATCAAAACTGGGAAGCTAAGAGTTTTTAAAAGTGGTTTCTGCAAAATGTGCCTTCTTCATCAGGTAAGGATGATTTGTTGCCATGATACGGAAAAAAGTAGCATGAAGATAATATGCATACCATGACTTTCAAACACGAGGTTTGAGGTAGGACAGCTTGTGGGTATTGTACTATTTATAAAGAAATGATGAGGTCAACACAATTTTCTACAGTCAATACCAGCTGCTATTAATGAAATTAGGGAACTTATCACTTGTACTATACAGTACCGCGGTGGTGGTGCTGCGGTAGCGTTGTCGCCTCACAGTAAGACGCTGTCCAGTTTGATTCTCAGCTAGAGCATCTTCTGCGTGGAGACATGCGTAAATGGGCGTACCTTCGTTGAAGGTTGTACGTCAGAGCTGGCAAGTCAGTACGTAAAAATCTGCTGCCAATCATTAGTGGACCGGAGTTCCGCTGTGGCGACCCCTAACCGGAAAAGCCGAAAGACACAACAACATCACTTGTACTATACAGTGGGCAGTTTATATGGTCCAATGTACATATGGGGCTTTTTATGCAGGACAAACATCTAGAATGCTAAAACAAGGAAGAAGCAAACATTTAAGCAGTAGAAGACATGAATGTGTTAATAACAATTTATATAAACATATTAAAGCCCAACTAACTACTGGACTTGTTTTCATTGTTACTGACAGAACTGTGCAATTGGACTTCAATAAGTCTGGTTTGTCTCATATTTTAGATTTAAAAAGAGAGAAAATTGATTATTATTTTTAGAGCCATATTTAAACCTGACCTTAATGACAGTTTCATTTCTAGTACAAAGCTGATGCTGTGCTAACTTTATATATTAACAGAATTAGGTTCACATACTGGTAAATTTGCACCACTAGATGGAGATCAGAGCTATGAATGTTATAAAAGTACACTTGCTACAGTGAAGCATTGCCTTCAAGAATGATTTTTTCTATCTAATACCACTACTGTTATGACTGGAAATAAATTTGTTACATAACACACATATTTAGAGTTGTGACATTTGTTTATACTTCTTTTATAACAATGCAATTTTCAAATGGGTTGCATATTACAAGACTGAGGCTTGCATATTTACATATCAGGCTTAGTCACAACACACTGAGGAAGCCAGTTATTTGGCAAAACCAGTTTGTATCTCTGTTGCCCTTGTAGGAATAAATGTGAAAAAATTATCTACTGAAAGCTGGATTTTGTTTTATTGGTTGCTGAAGTGTGTCATACACTGTGATGGTGTTAAGATTCACTATTTGTTTTGATTTTAATTTTGCTAGTTAAAATAAGCAACCAGCAGGAACATACATTAACTATGTAAAAGGCAAATGACTATTTTTTTGTTTAAATGCACAGAACTTTCTTGTGACCACTTCATTGGAAGGGTATCAACTGAGAGACAAACGGATTAGGTCTTGCAGACATTGTAAGATTTTACTTTTTACTTTTTAGACAGAAGGCAAAATGTGGCTTCTGCTACCAACTGTTCCGTTCCTCAGCTTTGCAGTTACCTATCTGGTAACCTCTGGATATGTTGATCAGGGCTTTTGTCAAGACATAGATTGGAAATGACCTGAATATCTCGGCTGTCTTCCAGCACATCAGTTATGCTTTAAATTATTTCAGAGCCACATTTCTACTATTCAGTAAAATAGTGTTGAGAAATAATTACAGAACAGCAGCAAGGAATCCTGATAAACAAAGCTGTGTGTACCAACATAATAAGCTCAGACAGCCCCAGCTGCTGGACCATAATGTTTATTTTGTAAGCAGAGGATATAGAAATTCAGATCAAATGATGTTTTGCTGCATTTCAGTGAGATTGTCCTTGAGAGGAAGCTCCGTCCAATCTTAGGAACTTCTAAAACAGTCTACCACAGTCAGGACTACACTTAGCCATAAGACAAAGAGGTGACAATCAATTTTAGGAAAGTCTCTAAGTAAACGTGCTTGACCTAGTTAACTAGCTTGCTGTGTCAGCAGCTGACAATATATGCACACAGGTGCTTTATACCAATGCAGATTACAATGAATATGGCCCATACAGAGTTAGGTTTGCTCAAATAAAAAAAACAAGACCAGAGGAAAGATACATTTTGCAGGTAACATGCAGCTTTTAAAATAATGGAGAAGGATGGCCTAAGCTCTAAAAGGTATATAAAATCAAAAAGGTCCTCCAACTCTAACCACATCCTCCCATTGCATATCAGTGAAACCAAGAATCTAAGCCACATGTCAGCTGCTAAGTATTGAGGTAATCTGGAACTCACTTATTTGAGTTTATTTTTGTATGTGCATTTTGTAATTATATGTGAGAGAGAGATAGAGAACAAGAGAGAGATAGATATATTTATAGATATATAAAGATACACATAGATAAAGTTAAATTGATATCTATACACATGCATATATATATATATATATATATATATATATATATATATATATATATATATATATACATGTGTGTGTGTCACAAAATGCACATACAAAAATAAATATTTTATGTATAATGAAAGAGATGGTTTTACACAGACATACACATGCACACATAAGCACGCACATACACCACACATATACAAACACACGTGTGCGCACACACACACACACACACACACACACACATATGCACATGCGCATACACAGATGCAACAGATTTTGTTTGTAAACTGGAAATTTTATTTTATAGTATAGTTTTGACAAGTATTACTTGAAAGCATTATACAATATATAGTTCTTCCTTACTGGATATTTTGTTTTGGAAAAAAAAAAAGATATGAAAAAGATGATTGTAACTCTGAAAATAATCTAATACTTTACGGTAGTACCACTTGTTTATGACAATTATAAAGCCATTTTAATTGTACCATCTTTAACATATATCCAATAGAGACTTTTATCTGTAAATAAAATTACCTAAAGTTTATAACAGCAGCAATGTGACACAGGGAAGTGAAAATTTGTTATCTTTGTAACAGATAAGTTTGTAACAGTAGCAGCATGACACTGGGACATGAAAAATTCCCAAAGTTTGTAACAGTAACAGCAGCAATGTGACACTGGGAGGTGAAAATGCCTAAAGTGTGTAACAGTAAAGCGCATAGTTTGTAACAGCAGGGGGAATTTGCACCCATGGTGTCATGAACTGCTTGCACTGGGGGATTTGGTGCTAAAAGAGACAATGTGAACATTTTGAGTTTGACTGGAGTAAACCTCCAATGATACAAGTGGGATTGGGATTTTAACTGTTAAAATAAATTTGTTGTTTGAACTACGTATGTGTATATCTGTTTGGTTTGAATGTACAGTGGGTACAGAGACTGTTTTGTATATGTAACACGTAATGTTTATGTTTGCCAATTTCTGAAAGAGCACTGTCACATTATTTAGGGATTGACGACAAATAAACTGCACATCTGACCAGGTTAAAAAAAAATTTAGTGTATATAAATAGCTTGAGATCAGTAGATAGATAGATAGACAGATAGATAGGTAATGCAAGGAAGATCTGCCTCTTAATGACTGGTAACTCCTAGAAGGCAATCTCTACAATCCCCAACTCCCTGAAGGTATTTCTGGAATGTTTTAATACAATTTGGCTCATCTGTGAGACTGCAGGTATATGAGATGGCTTTTCACCCCGTTTAGTTTTTTTTTCTCTTTTTCATATGGTTGTCTAGCTGTGGAGTTAGTATTTATAATTATGGGGTAATGCGGGTGAACCCACACATGGTAGTGCTGGGGGCGGGGCTTACCCTCTGCAAAAACAGGGTGTTAAATTTACCATGTCTACAGTTTTAGCGGGTACATTGTGAGATGAGGTTTGCTTTGTCCTATTCGCTGCTGTATCATTTTACTTTGCGGACCTTTAACAGACCCATAGTGTGTACCACATAAATACGTTTAACTTGGAGAAGTTATTTTTTGCATTCTTTTTACCTCTTCACATTTGACTTCAGAACAGAAGAGAACAAAGAAACCACTGATATGTAGTACAACACCTCCCTGCAATATAATTGGTAGGCCAAGCCATTCTCATTTGATGGTTTAGTTATCATCCATTAACTGTGACAGCTTGCTGGTTTGGGGTAGCCCCTGTCATCTTGAAGAAGCCCCTGATAAAGAATTACCTACTTAACAGAAGCAGTAGTAAGACTCAATTAGGGTAAGACTCAGTAAACCAGAAACATCTAGAGTGGCTGAGTTCCCAGTGAAGCAAAAAGGGTGCTTGTTATTAATGGAGGACCTTTGGATACTACTGCTTACAAAGCCACAGAAAAGCAACTCAGTAAAGTGTCTTTTTCAGTGATATGTTGTGATGTGCTGTAAAGGAGTCAGCAGTTCTTAATCTAGAAGATTCTGGCTCTTATGCCATCAAATTCCAAATCTGTGCTCTAAAACTGATAGAGAGATTCACCTGCGGGAATCACTGAGATGTTCTTATACTAAGAATGACTGGAGGTTGTTGAAAACCCCACATCATTCCATGAAGAAAAAAACAAATGATTATAACAATTCCCAAAACATCATAAGGTAATGGGAAGGTTTCTATGAAAAACATTCTTCTCTCTTTCAAAATGAAGGCAATCTCAGAGTGAGCTGCTTTACAGACACATTTATTGTCAGCTGCCAGATCCACTGACTGCACTGAAGAAGGTCATTAGAAGGTAGGCATTACCACAGTGAAACTTTTTTCCATGCCTTCTTATGCTTCTCATGGTTACAGGTTAACTTCTGGACTAAACTCATGAGCCAAGAGTTCATATTCTGGCCCTTAGCAAGAAATATAGACCTTGCACTTGCATGTATGCCTAATGCTTCCATAAAAAGTACCAGAAAAGTCATTTTGGAGAAGAAAGGAGCTATAATTTATGAACAGCTGCTGACTGGCTCAATAAGACATAGCCCATTAGCATTTTAAATTACATTTGTCTTAACTGCAGGAGGCCAATCTGTAATGCTTATTTACTTAATTTAACATTGCCCCCCCCTCCCGTTTATTCCTCCTTTTCTCCTCCCCTTTCTTCAGCCTTCCCTATGCCCTGTTCCTCTGCCTGACTTATGCCTTTTGAAAGTATAAGTGGATTCCATCTCAACTATAATGTGGCAGTCCACAGCATGGGTTGACACAAACCATACAGTTAAGAAGTAGTGTTGTAGATCTAAGGAGTAGCCAGCTTCAGCACTCTGCTCCCTGTACACCCTCCTCCCTCTGATCTTGCTGGGTCTTCTAGCTCATATGAACATTTCACATTTTCCAAACATAATTATGTATATTTTTAATATATATTTCCTGTCCATTCTAGTCTCTAATGAGAAAAAAATGTTGCTGCTCTGTTCTCTTCAGTCAAAGCCATCTCACTTTGTTCCTTTTTGAGCCAAAAAAGTCATAAGAAACACACCTTGTTCATTTCTTGTGAAAGCATCATCAATTGAAGCTTCACAACTAATTTATTCTTACAAAGATGCAGTAGTTTGCATTTGTCTGCAATTTTTCTCCCAGAATGGACAACTTTTCAAAGTCCTTCCTTAAACTCTTCTCCATTCACCACTGCTGTACTTATCTTTTTATCATACACTTATCTAACCATTCAGAGGTGGATGAAATGAACACATTGAGAATTAGGCCTAGGATTGCCCTATGCACTACAATATTAATAATGTAGTCCCTTATTTCTTGCAGTATCTCTCTCGCCGTATACATCTGCAGTCTACCCCCAGAAATGTCATAGTGCAGTTTCAGTTCTCCCTGGAAATTATACAGTTTTTTTTAACAGCCACCAATGTAGAACCAAATCGTTGTTTTTGTTTAAATCCTGGGATATGAAATTTAATACTAATGCTATGCCAAATATGCCTGCAGACCAGCCATAATGGTTGATTGAGAGTGTCTGATATTTCCATCTGGCCTTGAACACATCTTGGCTATTGTACGGTGGATTCTAGTGGAATAAGCAGACCTTCCTTGGGATGTTCTCCATGACTTTTCCTGTCACCACTGTTAAGGTAACTGTCCTGTATTTCCTGAAATGTGCCCTTTACCAGTGCACATTTACAAGGGTACCACTATTGCCATATTGCAGCCATCAGGCCTTTCTGTACCAGCCAAAAGATGCCCCACCAATACACTGGCTAGATTTCTGTGGACACTGCAACTCATACTTCTAGGTTTCTGTAGTTTACCCATCCTTATTGCACCCCTTCTGTCTTTCCACCTCCTCCTGTTCTGTCCTGGTGTCCATGCTCTGGTTTACTTGTGCTGCTCATACTCCACCCAGATGAGCACACTGCTCTTCCTTCCCTTTAAGAAGAAAGGAATACAGTACCTCTTCAATAATTCTGTTTTTGCTTGTGTTCTGTGATTTCTCTCTTTGTTCATTATAGCAAGAACTGTGTGTCCTTTCCTCCCTTCAGCAACATACCTGTCTTTTTCCCCCTTGTCTACCACCTTTTCCCAATTTTCCTTTCACTGACGCATGCACTGCCCTCACCTCCTTTGTCACTTTTTTGCTGTCTTCATGCACTGAAACCTCTTCTCCTCCCTACTCCACCTTTCCACCATTGTTCATCCCAGATTTTGTCCTAATCCTTAGTCTAACCTCTCTTTGTAGTCACACTATTTTTTCTCTTTCTCCCGTTTGACTCCTACTGAAATTCTTCATCACAGCCCAGAGTACTCTGCCACTGAACCATTCCCGCAGCTTACTTTGCCACTGAACTGTTCCCACAGCTTACTTTGTCACTGAACCATTCCCACAGCTTACTCTGCCACAAATCATTCCCACAGCTTGTCCACTCTCATTTTACTTCCAGTCCCTTAATTCATATTCCAAGTCAGTGTAATCCACCCAACTGACATCTACCACCATTGGTTTTGTTTCTGGTCTCTTTTCTCAGTGTAAATCTTGCAGTGGTGTTATTCTTTAAAGATAATGACATCTTTATATGGATGTCTCTTTCTCCTTCTTCCTTGGAGAGGGAAATTTTTTTCTTCATTGTACAGTCCTCAACCAGCTAAATGAATTCCTTAAGATCCAATACATTAGTCAAACCCTACTCCCTTTTAGCCAATAATTTGGGATCTCCCAGTCTGCCACTGACAAATTTGGATCCTCCACGAATATAACCCTCTTTCTTCTACTTCCCTTATTCATTCTCTCCTTCAGGCTGTCATCTTCCTCTTCTCTTGAGGTGCCTGCGACTGATGGTAGTAAGCACTTCATGTACCTACTCTACATTCTGGTATGCAGGAGTCCAATTCATAAAATCCAGTCTTACTGACTATACCTTACTGCACTAAACAATAAAGCACAAAGTGGCAGAAAGATAATAAGTAGTATACTAGCTCATGTTATTGTCTATAAAGGCCATTGAAAAGAGCAAAGGCATAATGCAGAGACCAGCATTACAGTGTGATAATATGGCATAATGCAGAGACCAGCATTCTTCTTCTTCTTTCGGCTTTTCCCAGTTAGGGGTCGCCACAGTAGATCATCTGTCTGCTCATGATTGGCAGTGGAGTTTTACGGTGTCGAGTTGCCAGCCCGGCGCCCAACCTTCCACAGAAGGCACACACACCCACACACTCACACCTAGGGCCAATTTTAGTGTGACCATCATTACAGTGTGATAATATGGTACAGAATAATCACCTGCAGACACAGCTGCATTGCTGATACTGTTTTCCAAAGGGCTTCCTGTAAGTATTCACCAAAATATATGTTGGCAATTTGGGAGGGGGTGACTGTGTGCCTATGGGTGTTTCTGTTTCCTAACTTCTCACATGCTTCATAACAGACTATGCAGTTTTCCTACTTCCACTGGTCTGTGCCTGAATATGTGCATGCATGTACTTTGTATGTATGTACATTATGCCTAGCTGTCAAAACAATACTGAAATGCATATGAGGTGCATAACCAATTTTTCATGAACCGCTCTGGTATGCCATCTTAAAGCATGGTGCACCACATCAGTTCAGCATAGTGCTGACAGCAACCTCCTTTTTGTTTTCATATACTCTTTTTCTCTCCCTAGACAGTGAGCAGTAGTGTATGAGGTTGTTAGAAGTGTTATGGGATGAGACGTGGGGAGCTGTAATTTATAATGGAGCCAAACATGAGAGAAGCACTTACATACAAGTTATTCACTTCAAACAGGATAAGACAGCACCTAAATTAATTCAGGTTTTCTTTTGTATAAATATATATATATATATATATATATATATATATATATATATATATATATGTATATACACACACATACAGACACACACACACACACACACACACACACACACACGCACACACACGCACACACAGATATATATATATAAATATTTACATATACACACAGACACACGTGTGTGTGTGTGTGTGTGTGTGGGTATAC
This sequence comes from Protopterus annectens, assembly GCF_019279795.1. Lineage (NCBI taxonomy): Eukaryota > Metazoa > Chordata > Ceratodontiformes > Protopteridae > Protopterus > Protopterus annectens. Next base: position 1,454,536,415 of record NC_056735.1, read on the forward strand.
ACACACACACACACACACACACACACACACACACACACACACACACACACACACACACACACACATCTATAGATATATAGATACACACACACACAAACACACACACACACGCGCGCGTGCGCGGGCGCATAACATGACAGAAGTAATAGGCTCTAAAAATGTAACTTTTAAAGATTATTTATACAACAAAAATATCATTACAACAGGAAATTATCATTACAAATATCATTACAAAATATCAAAATATCAAAATAATCATGTTAAAATACCATTATAAGAAAGCTAGTAAGAAACACGTTCAAAAAAGATAATGCATAAATTGTTTTCCCTCCTTTCTTAACAGAACTGGAAGTATAGAGTACAAAATAATAATTGCTCAAGTAATAGCAGGTAATAGCTTGGGCAGATCCAAAATTCTGTATGGGGTAAACATAACCAAAGAACAAGAAAGCTATGTTTTTATAAGAGCTGCAATTTGGGCAATGTAAGCAGTGAGTAAACTGGAAAGATTAATGAAAGTAGCCGGTCATACTGCTATTTCTTTGTTATTTACTTAACAGTAGTTGAGAAGAAACATTGTCATGTAACAGTTCTACCTCAAATTCTTTATCTATGGGTATAGAGGGCTCTGCCTACATGAGTGCAAAATGTGTTAAACAGCTATCCATGGACAACTGATTTAATTATGAGTTACATCTAAGGTTGTTAACTTACCAGATATGCAGTACTATGTTTTACCAAATAATTATTGTGTCAAATACTTCTAATGAGCTACAAGGCACTTAGAACATATAATTCTAACACTCCACTAAAAACTGCAACATGCCTTTACATACTAAAACAGTGATTCTTGGGAAGTTATCTTTAACAATAAACTTGGCTGAACAGACGTGAACTAGAAAGCAAGGAGTCATAGGCCACCCATATATATGACTGCTGGTTTGCCAGATATTAAGAAATCGTTTTGCAAGCATTCCAGAAGTGGTATTAACAAGCAATCAGTGAGCAGGAGTGACTGACCTTGGCATACATGGATGAAGAGAATTTATGAATGTTATAGCTGGTTCATGCATTTGTTACTATATAATAACATTATTGGAATGATTGCGATAGCACTGAGCAGAGGGAGGTTTTGTACCTGCTTAGTTATTTTACTTTGCATGCATTATGAAGCTCAGTTCTGAGAAGCTGTATACATGTTTCTAGCTTACCTGTTCTCCCATTACTCCTTTTTGTCCAGGTTTTCCCTGCAATAAGGGACAAACACTATGTTTAGTAATTTCTAATAGTCAAGTGAATGCACAGTTTGCAATAACAAGACTACATATACTGGCAAAGATAAACATTAGTAACTCCTTTTTGTAGGCATAATGCACAACGTATCACCCAGTGCTTGCTTGAATTGGCTTTTCAGGGGTATAACAACATGGCAGCTACTTCTATCCATTTTGAATTGTACTCCTTTAATGGAAATGGGCTTTGAGTAGCAACTTTACATCTGAACATAAACAAAAGGCATTTTTCTTAAAACAGTCTCTTTCAGCAATGTCTTTAGCAAGAAATACTTATTGCATCTTTTACTGTAATTTAATAAAACAACAAAAATGTGCATGTCATGTCCTATACCATTTCTGATGCCACAGCACTCCAGTTTCCGAGTGCTACTGTTTTTGTACAACAACAGTTGCAGAGAAGTAAGGATAAAAAGCCTTCACATTCCTTGCAAAGTTTTGCATGAAGAAACTGCCCAGTTATATAAACACAATGTAACGCCTGTATAAACAAACTCTATGATATCTCACATTAACTTAATGTGCAAGTGGCTGTTTACATTACAAACCAAGCATCATTCATTTATCTCCTTAGGTTTATCTCTGTTCTTGGTGAGTGCTATCCCTACCATTTAGAAGTTGTGTGCAGGCTTAGAGACATCAATTGCCAAACATCTATTTGCAAACCACTTAATAATTTTTCCACAATCACTTGAAACCTCCAAACTAGGTCCAAGTATGTGCTGTCTCTGTTCTCTAACTCTGCTTGACTGGAAAGAAGATAGTCAGTGTCGTTTTTTTTTTTTTTTTTGATTATTTTGATCAAGTATATTTCCCAGTAGTTATTTGTTGACAAAGGAAATATATTAATGAATGAATCAGTGTAGTATATAATTCAAATGTAGATTCACATATATTATATACAGCACACAGAACGTTTTTTCACCCACTTAAAATACTTTATTAAAATTAACCACTCTGATGATGGCTACTTAAAGCAGACTAGACAGCATGTCAGGTATCTCTTCTCATGTGTCTGGACACCTCTACCTCTCTTTTTCTGCCTGTTGCTCTGAACAGTACTATATGCAGTCAGATAATCTCAGTACTGAGCTAAATGTTTCTCCAGTGAGTGTCTCAAAAATGTTTTGGGCAAAGTGGTTGTATTATGTATTAATTACCTTAAGTTCTACCTACTTGTTACATTCTGATATGACTGTACTATACTTCAGTCCTTTTCTGCATGACATCCACTTGTAAATCACATAAAAGTAAAGTGCAAACTTACCTAGTTTCAGATTAAACAAAACAGCCAATAAGACATACAAATGTCCATGCCATGGATTAAACTCAATGCAGATGTGGAGACTTCTGACAACTTTTATTTTCTAGTCTTAACGTTAACCATGTAAGTAGGCTGATGTATACAACTTTTCAGCCATGACCCAGGTCACAAGGGCAAGAATAAATACAACATGTGACTATAAGGACAGTTTAGTATGGCCAATCAAATAGCAGTGGAAAGAAAATGGAGCATCCCAGAAAAACAACACAAAACAAAAAAAAAAAACTCATGGAGACACAAGTGGAACATAAAAACTCCACGTAGACAATGACCAGAATGAGGTCTGAACCCCTGACTTTGGAGACAGCAACAGTGAAACCCAAACTTTTTAGAATATCTTTCCTACTACATTGTAGAGAGTGGCACACCCTATAAACATCCATATATCCTATTAACATCTATAAATAACTGAAGGACTTACTTTAAGGTTCATAGGTTCATACTAGGCTATCTGCCCTAGGGCATTTGTAAGCCTAGCCAGAGTGTGTTTGGCTTTCACCACCCATTTTAAATTAATTTTGCTATGCCCTTTTTCGAGGTTAGTATACTGTGCCTCTGTCTAACAGTGACACAGAAGTGATACCCGGGGTAAACCTACGATCTCCCATCCACTCATCAAGATTCCTCTTGAAGAGAGTCAATGAGGGACTCTGCCTAACCTGGACTGGGATTTTATTCCAGAGTGAAGGGAGCCTCTGGGTTATGAATCTGTCCCTCCAACATGTCCTATTTATTTCAGTGCTGAGGTTCAAGTCTCGAGCGCGTAGCTCGATGGGATTTGGATTTTCTGAGGTGCAGCATGTCCATTAATTCCGGGTTGGACATGGCTTTATACGTCAGGCACAGACCGCCTCTGAGCAGGTGGTATGCCACTGAGTAGAGCTGGAGTTTCTTTAACCAGGCAGCATATGGCATCTGTTTGAGCCCTTTGATCCTCTTGGTGAGGTACTTTTGGGGTCTTTCCAGTTGCTGCAGGTGTCTGGTAAGGTACATCCCAAAAGGGGCATTGTACTCAATTATGGGCCTGATGAGGGATGAGTAAAGAGGCACGATGACCTCCCCTGATCTAGATGTGAATCCCTTCATGATTAGGTGGGCTATATAAAATGTTTTTCTAACCACTTTGGCCACGTGGTTGTCAAATGAGAGATTGCTATCAACTTGGGTCCCCAGGTCCCTAATTACTTCTTCTGTACTTAATGGATTACCACCTATGTGGTAATTTGTGGGCACTTTGTTTTTGCCAAAGGGGATGACTATACACTTTTTGGCGTTTAGCTTGAGGCCATGGCTCTGGCACCAGTTGTCTGTTTCTATGAGGCCTTTTTGGAGGATGCTTGTGTCGGCTGGAGAGTCGATTATGGTGCCCAGTTTGCAGTCATCTGCGAACTTGGTCCACCACAGTCCTTCTGTGTTGGCCTGTACCTCCGAGAAATATATACCGAACAAGAGAGGTCCCAGGACTGAGCCTTGTGGGACGCCACTTGTAACTGGTTTGGAGTCTGACATGGCTCCAGCAATTCTAACCATGTGGGTTCTGTCCTTGAGCCAGTTTGCAACCCATCTAGTGACATAGGGGTTTATATTTAAGCTGGTGAGCTTATCTATAATGCCCGAGTGGGGTATTGTATCGAAGGCTGTTGCAAGGTCCAGGTAGGCTGTGTGGACCACCTTCCCCTCGTCAATGGCCTTGGTGACAGTTTCAAGAAAATCAACCAGGTTTAAGAGCCAGGATCTGCCCTTAACAAAGCTGAACTGGGTAGGATCCAGTGTCTGTAGGTCCCCAATATCTTTATTTATGAGGTCCATGATGATCCTTTCCATAGCTTTGCAGACCAAGCTAGTCAGGCTTATGGGGCAATAGTTTCCAGGATCCGTTGAGGCACCACCTTTGTGGAGAGGGACCACTGTTGCTGTACGCCACTCTTTGGGTACATATCCTGTAGTAAGGCTGAGATTGAACAGTAGTTTTATGTTTGGGTTTAGCTCTTCTTGGAGTTCATGTAGGACGCAGCCCAGGACACTGTCTGGTCCCACTGATGCTGTGTTTTTAGCTTTGGAGAAGGCAGCTCTTACCTGAGCATCTGAGATGTCAGGGGGGCAGCACTCTGCTGGGATAGATATTTGCCCTTTTGGTGGGGAGGGGGGGGGGGAGAAGTTTGCGCTGAACCTGGCAATGTCTATGGGTTTGGTGTATTTTTTGTCATTTTGGACTAATTCTGAGCATATCTGGGAATTCCCACCCAGGTTCCTAACATAACTAAAGAAAGCCTTGTGATTATCCTTAGTGTCCTGTGTAATTTTTCTCTCAAAGCTGGCCTTAGACGATTTTATGAGTGCCCGTAGTTTTTTGCTAATACTGATCAGAGATGCCTTCCCTTTTTGGGATTTTGCTCTATCATGTAGTAGCTTCCTCCTTCTATTGTATAGTTTGTTTATGGCTGGGGTCCACCAGACAGGATGTCTGCCTTTGGAGGATTGGGTCTTGGTTTTATTTGGGATTGCATGATCCATGCATTCCTGAAAGTGTTCATAGAATGCGTTTATAAAGGATTCTGCGGTCTGGGCTGTATTTTCCACAGGCCCAGGGGCTTTGAAGGATTCCACCTCGGTTTTGAGGAGAGTGAAATTTGCTTTAGAGAAGTTTTTCACTGTGGTTTTCAGGGCAGGGGGTGGAGTCGGAATGTGAATATCCAGTGAGATTAGTTTATGGTCTGATCTTACCAAAGAGGGATACACTTCTGGTCTGGAGCATAGAGTCCCCATGTTGGTGATGATCAGGTCCAGTATGTTTTCCCCTCTTGTGGGAGTGGTAACAAGTTGTTCCATAGCATTTGAGTTTATAAATTCTAGGAACCTTTGGGCTAGGGTGTTGTAGCTAGAGTAATGCTCCCAGTCTATGTTTGGGTAGTTGAAGTTGCCCAATATAATGGTGTTTGGAGAGACCTTCATATTTTCCAGTATTCTCAGGAAGGCCGAGTGGGGTTCCTGAGTTTGGGAGGGTGGTCTGTAGCAGGCTATAAACTGGAAGACAGTTTTACCCACTGTTAGTTGCACATGGATAGTCCCTGATGCTTCGTGCTGTGCCACCAACCTGGAGGTGTGGGTATCTTTGACGAATATTGATACTCCCCCTCCTTTTGTGGTTCGGTCCAAGTTTTGGCACCGAAAAGCATGGTATGAGGTATAACCTGGTAGTGCTGGGGTGCTCTCAGGAGCCTTGAACCAGGTTTCTGTTACTGCACAGATATTGATGTTCTCCATGCTAAGGAGAGTTTCGAGTGCGTGCATCTTGAGGTTTAGACTTCTGGCATTGAGTAGCATTACTCTTAGTTTCTTATCCCTTGTGATACCTATGGAGGTGGGTTTGTCTTTTGAGCCTTGCCTAAAAAAGGCACTATGGGGGTAGCAAGATCCTTTGCCAATATCCAAAAGCCCAGGGGTGACAGGTGCAAGCCGTCCCTAGCAAAGCATCGTGGCTTGTCGAACATGTCATCCCAGGCTGACAGGCATTGGATCCCCTTTGAATGACACCAATACTTAAGCCAATTGTTGAAATTGATCATCTTGTCTTCATATTGTGGCATCATTCTTGGTGAGGGTAAGATGCTACTTAAGGTCAGGGTCATACCGGCCTGGGCTACATGCTCAGAGAGCTCCTCTATGTCTCTTTTCATGTAGTCCTGAGAGGTAAGTCTCAGGTCATTCACACCAGCATGGACAATGACTGAGTCATATTTGTACTTGCCTTGGAGTGACCTGAGTCACTCCAAATAGGATGGAAATACATCTGTACAGTGTTATCTGCCTACACCTGCTTACCTTTCTGCTAAACTATTCACTATCCTATCCACTACCAGTCTCACTTGCTACCTACTAGATCACGGTTACTTATAAACATGTAACTTAAGTCTTATCTTTTCTTATAATAACGATGCTCATTTTCATTGCACTAGGATCTAGGCAGTATTTATAACCACGGGCGTAGAGTGCAGCAGGGCTGGATAGCAACAATTTCTAAAGACTGGAGCATGATCAGTTATATAGTCCTGTCCCATAATGCAAACACAGTACTCCATGCATGGAGTACATATACAACCGCCCCCCACCTTTCAATTGTTTATAAGTCAAAAAGAGTACTGTCTGCTTCAGAAGGGATAACCTAACATCAACCAGCACATAATTACAACAAATGCAGCTCTTCTTATTACAGTGATCAATCTCCCCTGCTTGGGTGTTGCTTCTTGGATTATATATAAAAAAAAATTCTGCTTACTTCTGCCAGTATGCCTTAAGTAAACACTTGCTCATTTAACACATTTACTGTTATTGTCTTGTGATAAGTACATTTGTCTTGTAGCTGTTCCATGCTTGAATGTTCAGCTGATAGATGAGTACAGTTTGCCAAATGAGTATACTTACCCAGTAATCAAACAAAGAAATATATAAAAATTACAAAAAAGTACTGACATGCAACAAACACTAGAAAAAGCCCATAAAAAAACTCATCAAACTTCACTTTGAATGCAAAATTCATTCGATTAGTTAAAAACAGTCAAGTTAGGGGCAACCTCAAAACTGCACCTCTAGTACATTTCAGTTGTGTTCTGCTGGTGGGGACAACAAAGCATGAGGTACTTTACCAAAGAGTAGTATGACTCCCAAAACTGGCAAAGTGTACCATCACTACTTAGCACTAATACTTTTTCCACACATAAAGTTCTCAATGGCATGCAAAATAGTAAGCACAAGCCAGAACTGTCCAGCGTTATCACTTACCTACTGCATAATTATATCTGCAGGTGACTAAATATGCTAAGAAACAGAACTCCAGTAGTTGACACATTTCTCACTTTCATGTATACCCACACAAATGAAATGAGATGCCACTTTTTTTCTATGAACACTGTGCTTACATGGTGTCTAGGGCAAGTTAACCATTCTAGCTTGTTCCAGTATTCTGCACAGTTTTAGTTATGGCAAACTTGCAAGTATGAAAAAAAATGTTCTATGCTGTATACTGCAAAGTCAAGGTAAAAACAATACATCAATAAATAAACATACACACACACAAAAAAGTAAATGCATGCATCCATCAGTTGGTGATATTCTGTTACATTTTAGTATTGAATAAAGGCGAAGGAACATGCAAGAGAGTTAGGACTTACTTTTATTCCTGGAGGTCCATATGGCCCCCTTTCACCTGGAAGGCCGGGCACACCTGACACACCCTAAAGGAAAAGAGAAGAAGGCTAATGAAATATCTAAACTTGCAAGTGGTTACTCACAAAAATGTGCATAGCTAACTATAAAATCAGACAAGGCCTCTTGCACAAAACATGGCTAATACCACTACACAAGCAGTATGGTCACGCAGTCTGAATATCTTGAATTACTATACAAGCAGGACAACCCTTATGAAGCTAAAAGACAATGTCAGCTGTTGACCATGTTACACTGAGAAGGGATGAAACTGAGAGAGGGTATAGCAGAGTACAACAGGAGATAAGTACTGTGTTTATACAACTAGCAATAATTTGCATAGCAAGGAAAAATGCAACAAAAGCTGCACACTGGCGAGACATTATTAAATCAACATTTTTTGAATGGGGAGCATGGGACGGGAATGGGATTTGTATTAGCAGTTAAGGTTAGAGTATTAAATAAATCCGATATTACTAACTCCGTGCCGCTCACACAAAGCAGTAATGCACACATTATCATCCAATAGGGATGGACCAGATTCTTCAGGATGTCAAGGTCAGATGACCATGATAAACTAGAAGATGAACCTGTCAGGTTAAGTGGGACCAAGCTATGCTTCTCGTCTTATCTAAGATGAATGGCACTGCCTGCATGTTGTAGGTCTAGGTATTTCACTGTGTGCTGACTGCATAAAGCACTGCCAACAATGCTCCACATGGTATGAGGCAAGCAAGCTGTGGCAAGTAAGCATGGCAGTGACATGTGATTTGGCAGCCAAAAGGCATCCCATAGCTTAGGAAGACATGGGGCTAGTTCCTCTTGTTTCACAGTGTATGAATGGGATTCTCAAATTTAAGATAACTTCCAAACTTTCTCATCTGTCTGAAATGTCAAGTTTTGCATATCAGCCCAAGACAAAAACTTGAAATGTGAAACAATGAATTAAGAGCAACAGGTGAAACCAAGTGGGGCTAGGAAGTTAAAAGGCCAAGGATGACTATTTAAAAGGAAGGATGGAAAATCAAAAATAAAAATATACTTACTGGGAATCCATTCATGCCTGGTTCTCCTGAGTCACCCTGCAAAAGTAACACATGCATTCTGTAAACAATAAAGTAAAAGTGACACATTACAGCAAACTGCTTTGAAAACAACACAAATCCATATTAGTTTACTTAATTACTTGAATCTACTCCTTTTTCGTGTTCATACTGCTATTTGCAGTATGTAGAAAATGTGATAAAATTATAATTTCTGATATGAAGTGGTAAAAAGTATGCATTCTGTGTCTTATTCATATCAGCTGCAACAGGAAGCAAACACATTTTGAAAATAAATGGCTACATTGCAATAAATGATGGGAACATTGGAGCAATCTGCTGATTAACAGAAAACAAAGTATAAGTGCATAAGCATTTATGGTCAATAAATAATGAGGCTATATTTTATGTATGGTGACTTTTATGTAGTTAGATGTTGACCATGAGGCTTGACCACTTAGTCCAGAATACTGTCTGGAGAAGCGACTTGATCAGACTCATACAATGGGCGAATGCAGGCTGAAGGATTCAAAATCAGAGTACAGCTTGATAATTGCTCATAAGCGTAATCCTCTGTACTTAATGATTGATCCCAGCTCATACACTACTTGGATTTTTCTGAACATGATTTGTGTTCTGAACCATTCTGATATTTCATTCTTTTCTCCCTTCCCTCTCTTTTTTCTTTTCTCACTCTCTCTCTCTCTTTCTCTTATCCACAGTCCTCATGCTCTTACTTTCCTGTCAAATGTATAGTTAATAAAAGGTGCCAAATATCTGTAGAAAGCAAAACAGCAGTTTATATACAATGCAAAAGTAATAGTTAATGCAACCAGGTCTAAAAAAATGAACTATATGTGGGTTCGAGAAGTTTTAAAGTGAGCCTCTATATGACTTGTGATATCAGCATTTAGGCACAATCAAAAATGGGTATACCAAAAAGTCATAGAGAGAACATTAGTGACATAATGGTTTTCCATATCTAGCCTTTCACTGTATTTAGTGTAGAAAGTTGTGAGTGGATGTTACATTGTAACTATGCTATTGTGACGTAGCAATATAGTATTATGCATTTCTGCTCCACTACCACTTGCCCAAGACTGTGATTTTTTCATGGTGAGTAGGCTTGCATACCTCTTTATGTTATGTTGAATTACATATGTTTAATAAGTCTCTCCTTTAAGTGCACTAACATTCTACTGCCCCTCCATCATTACCGTCACCTCAGTCTGCATGTGCACCACACTCTGTTGAATGCCTCTGTGGATTCCTTATCCACCACCCATTCTGTGAATAAGTATTGTTAAAGATCCAGGGAGTAGTTAGTCCCTGTTTTGACTACAACATTTTGCTTCTAGTAGGATCACTGAAAAAAATTGACATAAGAAGAAAGGCATGCAAACAACAATCTAATAATCTGACCACATGGTGTTTCTTTTGAAGAATCAGAGAACTCCATCTGGAACAGGGATAATGTGTGAGTGATCGCCCTTCCCAGTATACCCTTGCCCCACTAATGATAAACAAATGGGCCAACTGGTCTGGAGGGGGCTGATGACTGACAAGCAGTAAGGACAATGTGATCCAAAAATAAATTACGTTAACACATAATATCCCACCCTGAAGGCTACGGACAGGGTCTCCCAAATGTCCTTCTTGATTCCAGGCTCCACCAAGTCCTCTAGTTTATCCAGTCCTTCCCTCACTCAGTATATCTGGAAACAGAACAGATAAGACACACAGATGAGTATAATAATCTCTCTTGTGATGCATGTTCAAAGTTCTGGACTCTTTGCCTCTTGTCTAGCTGCAGGGTAGTGAAGTGCTGTGATCTTTGGGACCTGTGCTGAAATAATAAGATCCCAAAGGAGTCAGGTTTGATAAGCTTAGTGAGGTGACTTGCCTAAACTTACATTGCAAAGAACATTCACCTATTTTATGTATATCATAGAATTGGAGTGCCTCCAAGCTGCTAAAACAACATCACTAATGACATTATCTAGTCACGGAGTAAGCCAGGGCTCCTCAGGCTTCCTCCCAAGTAAGTCTAATAAACATGTCTGCAGAGAAGAGAGAGTGGCATAGGAAAATTTTAATCTACTCTGCATCAGTCTGAGGGTATCTAAAAACAGGGGTCATCTAGAGAGTAAATACATGAGAGGGGTGGCCTTATTATCACAGTCATTCTCAGAGACAGTGGTATTGAGATGTTTAGATCCTTAGAAGGCCCTGAGGTGAAGATAAACCAAGCCTCTGCTGCCTGTGGGTTTGAGCTCACTCAAAGGTATGTCAGTGATAGACCAGCTCAGGTTGTCTGAGCAGCTATATGCAGACCTAGACCATGAGTTAACAAAGATAGAGTGGTATGACAAGAGTCCTATACTGCAGCATGAGTGAGATTCAGATCTAACTCTCCAGTACTGTGATCATGCATCAACATCTCAAGCTCCCATCACATAACAACCACACTTGATATCTAAGCCCTGAGGCATAAAAACCTCCTTGATTTGGTTTCCTCCAGTCCCCATAGGCCTAATGACCTAACCCAGCAAGAGAGTCCCCATTCATGAGTACCTACAATCCATGACTGGATGACTCTATGAACTAATGCCCAAGATCAGGCTGGTCCACTAAGCGCTTCAGCTGATCATTCAGAGACAGAGCACTACAGGGACCTTGGGATGTACACATAGATTAGGAGCCACAGGCATACTTTAATCTGCCTCAGGATCCCCATCTGAGGCCGACAACTTGTTCAGGGCTGAATTCTCACTGGTCAAGGGCAATATTGTCACCTGAAGAGTTTCAGGTGTCAGCTGAGCAATGGGCATAACTTGAGAAGGTGCAGGTCTGTATGTGCCCTCTCAGGACTTGTTTTTGTGGAGACACTCTAGTTTTCATGGAGGGGCTGTATCCTTTTACACATAGAGAGCACTTGACCACCCTCATCTTTAAAAAGAGAGCCATAATTTTTCCATACTTTGACACTAGTTGCTGGAATGAACCTCTGGCACTTGTAGCAGCTGTCAACAATGTGATCTTCCTTGAGACAGTTAAGCATTAATTGAGTGAATTTTTGCTGCTAATCTGATGGGTGAATCAACACTTATTGCACAGCTTAGGCATGTGAATGCAAGACTTTACTGATCAAGAAAAGGATCAAGATCTATACTCTAAAAATGGTAAAAAAAAGAACAGGTGAAGTATGGGATGAGATTTATATAATGTTTTGGTGTGCATGACATCTGTGAAAATGGAATTTTGATGAAAAAAATTTTGAATTTGAACTAACGATTGACCCATCGATGAAATTTCTTGTAGTTATGTCTTTCTACACTACCTGTATCACTTATGACTTTACAGTGTCTCGTCTTAAGATTGTCAACAAACAGACAAACAAACAAACAAACAAACAAGCACAGAGATCCCTGCAACTAACATTGTCTACCCCTGAATTGTTAATCTGTGAAAAACAAACAACCTTAATTACTATATTAGCAGTTGTAACTACACTACACCACTAAATGGAAATGTACCTGCCTTCACCCAACCTAATCCAAGGGGGTTCTCTCTCTGGTTCCCTAGCTCTGCAACTCTCATAGTTATCTTCCTGTGAGCCTATCTAAGCTCTCAACAATTTCTATAGCTTCTCTCTAAGCTCTCAACAAGTCCTACAGCTACCCTCACACAGCCCAACCTTGTAAATATTGCGAATAGCATTGTACTGTTGATGTGTGTATGTAACGCTTATTTACATTTTCTTAAAAGGTTTGTGTGTAAACTGTTTTTACACTTAGCACACATCGGTTTTCCTCAAATTAAATTGTATGATCCCTACCTTCAAGCTTAATCAATTTGTTAACTATGCATGATATTGAATGCATTTATGAGTAACTATTCTACATATTATCTTTAATATTAACTATCAGTTGTATCTAAATTGTATAATGCATCTTGGAGCTTTTCTCCCCGGGCCTCCACTGAAAATGGGTCAGTTCGGCCCAGTGGACTTCCCCAGTAATCAAACTGCAAATAAATAAATAAATACATTTTAATATGTATGTTTATTTGAAGATGTTAAGTAGATGATCATGTCCGGAGGGTTCTGTAGCTAATAACCTCAGTTATTACTTCTAAAATGGTAAACTATAATAACCAACAAAGTCATGCAGGGAGGCTCACTAAACATAAGGAAAACTGCAAGAGAACGGACCCCACCATGTATAAATTATTGCTGACTACCTAGTCCCTTCCTAGTAAAAATTATTATAAGGCTGCTTTAGTAAATGTAAAAATTAAAAAGAATGAGAACAGAATAAAGAAAAAGAGATGCATAATTCATGCAACTACAGCTGCCACTTATAGACTCTCTGGCACAAGGATTACATAATAACATATGGGACTTCATGGTGCTGAGCTTCACCAAATATTCTGGTAACAAGGAGAGCTGCTATAATTTATACCTGCATTAAGGTTGCTTGGCACTTACTCTGTATAGTCGTGTGTCCGTTACATAGGAATCTCCTTTCTGACCTTTTGTACCGATGAGACCCTGTAAAAATAAACAGAAATAAGTTTGTCTCTGATAAGAGTTTCTTTACAAATACACAGTATATAAATCTATAACTATATATTTATACAACTATATATATATTATATTTTATATATATATATATATATATATATATATATTTATAATATACATATATATGTGTGTGTGTGTGTGTGTGTGAGTATATACACACACACACACACACACACACACACACAGACATACACAAGCACATTATAGAGGCATGGAGATGGCTTTAACCTGCCAGCACTATTTAAAGCACTATAACTGAACCTATCTGGATTTATATATGTATATATATATATATATATATATATATATATATATATATATATATACTATATATCTATAACGTGTTATCTATCGATTTATATATATATATATATATATATATATATATATATATACACGTCCGTGTGAATATGTGTGTGTAGAGTACATATATTTATGTATATGTATATATAAATATATATATATATATATATATATATATATGTGTGTGTGTGTGTGTGTATACCCCCACACATAGTAGTCTTTTTTAACATGTTGAAAGAGGATTAAGGATAAGTTGATGTGCCTTAGCAGTTTCTTCTAAATAAAAATTCCCTCACAAACATGAATACATGAATACTGTTTAACAGAACTGAAAGCTTGTTCTTAAATAAGACTGCATGCCGTAGAGAAACAGCATCCCCCCATCAACAACCTTAATAAAGTCAGAGAAAAGATTTAGGATGCATCTAGTTTTCAGAGCCAGACATTTGTAAGTAAAAGACAAAATCATCAGTGCCACTTAAAAAATTCTTCCAAGATGACACCACCCACAAAGAAGGTAATGCATGTAACAGAATGAATGAAAGCAACTGATCCTGCTCTGCTCTGATTTAGTTCTGGGATGTAGCTGTTTCTTTGTAGAGTCTTCATACCCTCGCTGTCACTGTAAGGGTTTACCTATGTCATCAGATTTCCTTCAGCACCCCAAAGACAGGCCATGTGTGAAATGGATTTCCTTCAGTTTCCCTGAAGGTTAAAGTTCAGTTTGTTTGTATACCTTGTGATAGATCTTGCTTGTTGGGGGACAGTGTGTGTGTGTGTGTGTGTGTGTGTGTGTGTGTGTGTGTGTGTGTGTGTGTGTGCGCGCGCGCGTGTCCATGTGTGTGTAAAAAAATCACTCATTTTTATCTGTAGACACACACAAGTGCCAGGTACATACATAACTCTTTTGAATAGGAGGAAAAAATGGAATTAACAAGTAATTATCTTTCAATTGTAAGGCATAAAATACATCACAGAACATTTATACTCTTTGAGCTTACCACACCTCAGGCTATACAAATGCATTTGACATGGACTTAATGGTGGTCTCAGACTTCATTTGAACCGATTTTAAAAACAGCAATGCTCACAAATATCTACAGAAGGTTTTTGTAGCATGTGTGTGTGTGTGTGTGTGTGTGTGTGTGTGTGTGTGTGTGTGTGTGTGTGTGTGTGTGTGTGTGTGTGTGTGTGTGTGTGTGTGTGGCAGGGGGGAGGACTCTGGATAGTGTGGTCATTGTTTCTTTAATTTTCCTCAAAATCAAACCTCAGAGGTGTACACACAAGGTCAAATAGGGCTTGTATTGGGGTTGGGATTATTTTTACTTCTCTCACAGACTTCAGAGTTGTGCAGAGAATGTCACTATAGCTTGTGTAGAGCTTAGTAGCAGCAAGATGGAATACCTTATTGTGATCGATATTCTTTTACTTTCATCACAGTCACACATCAGGCACATAAACAGGTGACTGCCTTTAGGGGATAGGGTTGAGTAGGCATGCTGTATATATTTACGAAAGTAATCACTTAAAATACATGACTGTGTCCATTTATGCTTTTGATTTCATCCCAGTCTAACACCAGGAAGATGCACAGATGGTGACTGTCTTTTTTTTGGGGGGGGCGGGGGTGCGGTGATGGGAAATTGGCAGAGTTCCCAGGCAGGATTTGTGTACTCTTTCAAACATTTGTCCTGTTAGTTTATTGTGAGCTACTATTTTGTCAGTTTTGAGCATTAAGCCTTGGACACAACCTATGTCTTCCTTGAAAGGAAAAAAATAAGGCTAAATATCTTTTTTACTCATAAATTTTGTTAAGGCCACCACTGGATCAAAAGGATGAGAAAATGCTCTAAAATCCACCTGTGCACATCTATAACACTATAGCTTCTGGGGGATCGGAATGTCCCTAACTCTCCAGCTTAACTCAATTATTTCCTACACATTTTGTGCTGTCTTGGCCAGTTAAGTCAAGCTGAAAAGGATTCAAGGGAGATTAAAGTTAAACAGTAACTCTGTATTTCTTTCCTTAGCTATATTTTGGTTCAGATCATCAGTGGATGAAAATGCTGCTTAAAAAGAAAAAGGAAATAACCTCTTAAGTTGCACTTCAGCGCATCTAGAAAGTGATGGCTTCTGAATAAAAGCTGAAGATTAAAGCGAAATGTGAGAAAAGTGTTCTGCTTGGTTGGAGAGCCCAGGACAAGGAAAAAACAGAATGGAACACTGAAGGATCTATGTGTGTGCACGTGTGTGTGTGTGTGGGGGGGGGGGTAGTAGAGAGTAGGGAGGCAGCATGGAACCCTTCACCTTGAGTGCCATTTCACTTAAGGCCTCCCTTGTATATAGGCTCATTGTAAGGCAACATCATTGTAACTAAATGCTATTCACTTTGAATATCCCTCCGTGAGCTGGGCCAACTTGGTTGGGTATACAGGCCTGTCATAATGTAAGTGCTTTGTAGCCACAATTCAGCCTATGCGTACTTCTCCAAAAACTTTACAGCTTGAACTAAAAGGTTGCTAGGAGGGATGGCAGTGATGGGGTGATATTTTAGAGTGAAGTGTCCAACTTGACACTTGCTGGGGACCCACAAAATGCTTACACTGCACCTGCTGACTGAAAACAGTTAAGGAGTATGGAAAAATGGCAGGAGGAATCAGGTGGTATCATGTACAGATGAAACAGTGCACGATAATGCTGGCTTTGCATTAACGAACATGAAGCATCAGACCATATATATTCCCTGGGGCACCCTGATTATGCTGCAAAATCTGGAAAAAGATAAACTTACAGAACACACCCGTACTGCAAAACCTAATCGTAACAGCTGTTAGGGGTACTTAACAAAACCTTGTTAAGCATATGTAAATGCTGTTAACATTGGGTGTCACAACAGGGACTGTGCAAAGAACAGCAGTAGAACATAAAACTGCTTTTACAATCTATAAAATGCCAGACGAGAAAAGTGTCACTAAATAAAACCAACTTAAAATGAAAATGTATAATAATTTTATTTGATTTAACACTTTCATCCACAACCACCTTGGACTTCATCAGAAACATTAAATCAAATAAAACTTTTTGCCTAGTATTGGATGGGTCTTTATTGTCCTAAGTGGAGTCAGCTGCCTATTTTAGCGATCACTATACATTTTTGCTTTAAGTTGCTTTTACAGTCTGTTAGAACTTCACTCTATTATGAAGTATCTAACAGCCCTTAAGGTAGTTAGTGCTACAGAGGGACACTGTGTTTCTACCTGCCGCCTATTTGACGGTGCTAAGTGTTTTACTGGCTTTCAAAGGCATTGAAAGCTAGTTAAACCTTCTGCTTTCCTACAATTCTTTTTTCTGTAACTATTAGTACATGCAACAGATAAAGATTCATGTAATGCAAGGAATTATGACTGGGTCTTCAGTCATAAACCTCTGTCATGTTTTCTTTTCATGAATGCCACTATTCATCTCTCAAGCATTACTCTTGAAGTGAATTTGGTGGTATCCATGTCTCAAATACATAATAAGCTGATTACAATCAAAGATCTGATCAAACATACATATAAAAAACATTCAGGAAAAGCAGATGGTACTGTGATGTTGTAAACATAGTCCTAGATTCCTTGAAAGGTTCTTCCAAAATCTAGCCAATACAATTGTTTTAAATGATATAGCAAGAAAAAATGATCTTCTGGCTGTAGTTACAATCAGGATGCTCTTAGGAGGCAGTCTAACAGCCAAGTATCCTTAAATGGGTAAATCTGTAGGGTAGACTTGCTGTTGTTGCTTTTTTGGTTTGTTTTCTTCTTGCAATAACAGTGAAAGTGTCTGATAACCTAAAAATGTTAGTGCAGGACAACTATGGGCAAGACAACAAACAAAACACCTAACATAAAACAAATCTTCCAGTTTATTTCATGAAGTAGATTATAAAGGTATTGCTCATTGGTTAATGCTGAATTTTATGTCACTTTGCAAGACACTGAACTGAGTTTAAAAGGCAATGTTCAAATCCTAACTATTTGGCTTTTTGTGCAGATGTGTGCAGTCATGTTGATGCAATGTTCCTTTAGTACCTCATCCTGCAGTCTGTTTAAGGTACATGGTCTGGTATTCTGTTTCTTAGAGGGTATGAAAACACAGTCAATGCTGTGCCCTCAATGGGTTCTCTGCTACTTTATTGTTGACTTAACTGTCTTAGTATCTGACATGAGAAATTGAAGGTGGCTGAGAACTTAGAAGCTATAATACTTGCCATATCTTGGCCCCTAGATATAATTACCTTCACATGTAGTTTATAGATTTTGGTGTTATGTTTTTGACATGACTTTTTATCCAAAGATTTATGAAAATCATGATAAATTTACACACTGCACTTTCTTCTCTGTCTATCTATCTATCTATCTATCTATCTATCTATCTAACTATTAATCTATCAACCTATTTACCTATATATCTATATATCTAAACTTTATTAACTCGGTAAGTGAATGATACAAAGACTGTTTTCAGCCATGACCATGTAACAACTTTTCAAAACAACATTAGCAAATAGATTGAGTTACAGTGTAAACGAAGATTACATTCATATTAAATTACAACCAACTTTTGCTGTCATTGTGTTTTTAGATAAGTAATATTTACACAAATTGTTACATCCGTCAGAATGATACTAACCTTAATGCATCTCAATTACTACTACAGCTGTGCTTTCACAAGAATGTTACTTAGACTAATCATTACATTATATACAATATAATGCGACTTCTTCCATCAAGTTACCCCGCATTAAACAAAATATATGAGTGTTCTTCTGGACAGTTTCAGAAAAGCAGATTCTTTCCTGGTCTGAAATGCAGGGGTGCCCTCCTTTGGGAGGATTCGCTGTCCATAATCTGGTCTGGTACACGATGCTGAATGTTGATCAGTTCAAGATTTGCCTTACACAATACACAGAGATCTCCCAGTCACCCTGTTATTATAGAACTCCGGTCATTTGCTAGGCTTAATCAAAATTATGTAACAAGTGTACAGTAACAGGATATGTGCTGATATAGAGAACACTTCTGCTCTCCTGTTTCATTTAACCTGTGCATTATAACTTTTTGTGAAGAAAATCGACAGTATGTGCTGGTATTGTACCACTGTGAAATCGTCAGTCCAATGCACTATACATTCTGTACCACCAGTTATGAATGTGAAATCCCCTGCTTGGCAAGCATCTGGTTTACCAAATTCTAGTGCACATAACCTGGAATTGACAAGATGGCACTTATGGCATCTACTAACTTATTAATCATCCAAAAATGTATTACTAAAGAAGCCTCCAATTAAAAAAACAAATGAAACACAGCACACTTCGGCTTCATAAGAGTCTTTACTGTCTTACAATGACTCACTACAGCTGCATGAAATATGTACAGAATCCATGTGCCATTTTCTGAAAATTAATCATTTCTCATGTCGTACAGACTGTGGTTCTGCTGTTAGAGGCTCAACAATAAAACACATATGGGCGTGCAACCTCACATACATGTATGCATGCACACATTACACCAACATACATACACACAAAAATACCAAGACTTTTCTTCAAGATTCCATGAGAAAAGGTAAGACAACTTTGGGCAATGGTTTTAAGTTAAGGAAACCTTTAAATTGATTTTGTTCACTTGAAAAGCTGGGAAACTTGCAACACATTAAGGCATATTTCCTGAAGAAGAACAATCCTCATGTATCTTTTTTATTCTCTGATTTTCTTTTTTTTTTACTGGCAGTATTATATTTTGTAAATATGGAATGAAGAGGCAGTACAGGGGATTATGAAGCAGAATTAGTGATGAACAAGACCATCATGCGCAGTTCATAATTGTGCTGGAATGTTTCACAGCTAGTGACTTATCTCTAAAAAATCAAAATCAAATGGCACTAGCCAGAACTACCACAAGAACAACAGTCTGATAAGTACTCAAAGAAAAAAAAAATGTATTCAAATATTTAAATACTTAAGGTGTATCCCTTAGGTTTTAGGGATGAAAAAAAGGGACAGGCTCAATGCATTTCCAGTATTTTCACAACTCTTTCTATGAACATTGCTTTTTTATCTCTCTGTTGAGTTATCTATAGTTATTACTTTTTGGAAGAAAATAATTTCAAAATGTGTAATAAATAAAAATAAATAGATAAGAGCATAAATAATATTTTACATGAAACTCAGATGGTATTTATAACAGGTCCATGATTTGTAGTTGAATTATTTTACTGTAGAATAATCCCTGTCTCACTTAAAATCCATCCTTAATCCCCATCTCACTTAATCCCCATCCTTTTGTCTGAGCTACACTTAACTAGGGCAGCACCTAAACTCTAAATTATTCAACTACAGCTCCCCTTACATGAACTATTCCATTACTAGACTTTACCTGCCTTCACATGCACTTTTCCTTTAAAGTTTCATTGTTATTTCTACTGCTCTGCCTCTAGAAATCATGTGATTACACCCAACAACAGAATAGAGTATGTATCAGACTCAGCATGGCCTACTATACCTTGCCTTCTATCTAAATTCATAGCAGTACTATACATCGATTTCCATATCATAATTTCAGTTCCCAGAGTCACAAGCCTTCACCTTCCCTAGTCACAATCCAGATAGGGTTTTGCGATACCTACTCTGTTTTTGGCTGGGTGAAGTCATTGAAAAATTCATCAGGCACCCCCCCCTCCACCCAATCTGCCTACCTCCCAGCCATGCCCCCTCCTCCATCCCCACTCTGTATCTGGTTGGGTGTAGCCCATTCCTGATAACCTACGCTACCCCTAATTTCACCCACTTCTCTTGTCTCTATATTTACACATGACAAACCCCTCCCACATCTTCTCCCAGCCAGACATTTCTCTCTGAATTACACATTCATTATTATAAACCCCCTCTCATCCACCTTTTCACACCACTTCACAGTCATCATTCTTCTAACCAATTAGACATCCCAACATTTTACAATCCACCCATTCACACTACTTCAACTCCTTACTAGCAAAACACAACTCCCCATTAATTTTCTTCTACCCCCTTTTCCTCAACAACAAACAACCACAGACAATTTAGTACCTCAATTCTAAAGAAAAAAAAAACTACATATACTATCCATCATACACACAGAAAAATATATATTTTTCTTTAGAATATAACAACTCACCACTACAGTGGACCAGAAGTAGCATTCTGCTCTGAAACATTCCTTTGTTCCTTATACTACTATCCATTTCCCATCTTACCACATACCATTTCCCCTCTACAGAACTTCAGTCCCTTACTCAAATGTTAGCATTGTTATTCCTAGAATCTCCGCTCTCACACAAACAACACTCTGCACTCTACCTCTCTTCCCACCTCTTCCCACATACTTACATCCACCCACACAAGTACTCCTACCACCAAGAGAATACCTTATTGCTAAGGCCAGGATTAAAACACAAATACAAACCAAAATACCTTTATCATGAACTGTTTATCACCTTACCTCTAACCCTATCTGGAGATATACATCAGACCCAGGACCCTTCAGGCACCATTCACCAGACACCAGGCAAGTCAACATCCGTAACACAAACATACTTTCCCATTCTAGTTTACTCCTACAACACTTAAACTGCCAGCGTATCTGTAACAAAGTATCAGCCTTATGTGCACACATTGCCATACACTCTCCTGATGTCTCAGTTCTTACTGTAACATGGCTAAAGCCAACCATAAAAAATGAGGAATTCTCCCTCCAACCTACAATATTATAAGACAGGACAGGATGCATAAAAGCTGGGGATGGTGCTATCTTGTACAAAAACTCAGTGTCACTCTTGCCCTCACAACATTGTCCTCCATTCTTCTGCAACACAGAGCTGATCATATCCGCCTTAAAAATAAATGACTATAACGGCAATTGTGTAGTAGGGTGTACATTCCCCCAGGAAACAACTGCTCTACAACTGAAAACCTTCTGTCTTGGTTATCTAATAATATCAGTCAAGAAGCCTTAATTTTAGACAACCTTAATACAGACCGGCAAGACACCTCTGTCTCCCCATGTCCAGTTATACATTTTCAGACAAATTATAAATTCCCCAAAAAGGTATAACAAGCCCTCCAACTGCTCATCTATACTAGACTGGGCCCTGACAGGCATCTCTAGAAAAATGATCTCTTCTGGTACCCTTTCTTATACTATAAGTAATGACCTTCCCACCTTTGTGAGAAGGCTACCTACTAACACCATAAATGCCCATCATTACAACACAGTCCAGAACCTATCTAAATTAAAAAAAAGAAAGAAAACACCATCATTAACGCACTAAAACTCTGCACCTGGAATGTATTAAAAACACTGCTGCAAAATGAAGCTGTTTATCAGTTAACTAAATCTTCCTAAAGATACTAAACCAAGTAGCCCCAATCAAACACAAAAGAGGAAGACATAACCCTGACCTCTGGCTCTCCAAGGCCACTGACCAAATAATAATAAGGAAAAATAAGGCTTGGAAGTCATGGTTTCATGATAAAACTCAATCCAAAATGCAATGTTTTAAAAAACTTTATAATATCACTAAAAATACATTACATCTGATAAGAAAACTTACTTCACATCATTCCAGGACACTCACAACAAGAACCCCAAGCAATTCTGTTCTTCTATACACAGTCTGCTAAACCTAGGACACCCAGCCTAACCATCTCCTGCCACCTCACACCAGTACTGAACCAATTTCTAACTAGTTCAGTGCACATTTCATTCAGTTTGTCTCCTCTCTTACTAACAACCAACAACCCAACATTCCGTTCCTCCAAAGCAACCCTCAGCTATTTCTCTCCTACACCTACACCCAGTTCCCATGTTCACCATTACAAATACTCTAAAAGCTTAAACCTGGTACTCTTTACTAAAAACAGCTACTCCACTAAATACATTACAATGACTGCTGACCTACTAGCTTCCTCCATATCAGTCTTAATCATCTTCAAAAAAATCATTAATCATTATCTCGCTGCACAAAGGAGGCAACCATACAAAATTTAGTAACTACTGTTCCATAGCCATTTTGTCTCCCCTGTCCAAAATTCTGAAGAGAAGTATTCAAGCACAACTCCTCGTGCACATATTTTTTAATAATCTCTTAACCACAGCTCGATACCATTGAAGATCACACCACAGTACCACCAGAGCTCCTTGTCAGTCAAGTCAGCCCCCACAGGGACTCTGGAAACGTAGTCTCTTCATTTTTCCTTTATTTATCTAAGAATTTGACACTGTATTTCATGAATGTCTCTATCACAGGCTGTCTTCTATAGCTCTCGAGACATCTATACTTAATTGGTTCATCATCTACCCCTCTAATTGAGTCCAGGCAGTGAAATGGTTAAAACAATGCACCCTTTTTCTAACCTAATGACCTACATAAAGCAACCAAAGAAGCTCCACTCATCCAATATGCAGATGATGTAACACTCATTGCACTGTTAACTCTCTCTCACAACTTCAGGACAAAAAAACTCCTATAAAATACTAAAAAATGAAACTTCTACTGTTCACACCAAGAACTCTCTTTATCACAAAACTAATTTCTTCAGCACCTCAGCTAACAATACTCCAGTTGAACTTATCACCCTTGTCAAATTACTTGCTGTTATCACTGATGAGAATCTAAAATTCAACCTCCACATACAGTAAGCAATAAAAAAGACCCAACAAAACTCAGGATTCCTATATGACAGTATATTCTTTCTTAAAAAAATCTTGCCTGTGTATTTCTTGCACCGTCGGTATCATATGTTGCTGTCATCTACACTAATCTTCATCACTCTATCAAAACCAAAATTTATCAATGCTACAACAAAATTATACAATTTCCTGCAAACCAAAGTGCTAAACCCCACCACTTTCTAACATTAAAACAACTGTGATGGCATGAACTTCTACATTATCTATTTCTAACCTGACTGCTAACTGCCAATGAAATCATTTTCAAACCTCAGTTCTACCCAGGCGTACAAAACCTTGTTGCACACAAGTCCCCAAATCAACCATAGTAATCAACAGATAAACTTCAACCTAGCTTAACCAAAACTCTACAACTGGGATGGTGAACATCTATATTCCAACACTGTCCCCAAAAAATTTGGTACTCCACTCCTGACACAATAACAGAGCAGTCCACCATAACCAGATCACAACTCTTCCAAAACAGCACATCACTAATTATTGGCTCTGCAGATGTTCACTCAAGGAAAATTAACCCAAACTAATCTCATTCACTAACTATATAGCCTAACTAACATCCTGTATATTTAGCCATTCATAAGGTTTTTCCTCATATATATTACATTCTTGTACCTAAATCCAGTTCTACAAAAACAATTTTAAAGAGTAGTTTTCTATGTATATCTTTTCCAAAAATATGATTTTTTTTCATTCTGGAAATGCTATTAATTTTCTCTTTTTAAACCTTGTACCTTAGTATTTACCAGATGTTTACATGTAGGGGATCTTTTCTCCCTGAGCCTCCAAATAAAAGGAGAAAGTTCTACCTAGAAGGACTTCCACAGAGAACACAAGCAAAGAAATACAAATAAATAGCATTTTAAGTGGGATTACGTGTTTACTTTTTTTCATTTGGAAACTGCATTTTTGCACAGAACTCTCACTTGAAGTAGGTCTTTTTGTTTCATGGCTGCAGTTACCATCTGAGAGCTTTGAACCCAGGAAATACAATCTGCCACTTCCTCTGTGCCTTCCGTATGTACTTGTAGAAAATTTATAAGATTATTTCATATTAATATTTACAGAAAAAAAAAACTTTTGTTAATAATTACCTACATTTTAAAAGCTTACACCTGAATTTTATGTTGCCTCACAGCAAGAGGTTCTCCCGTTCGATTCTCGGCTGGAGTGCGGGGAGTGCCTTTTGTGTGGAGTCTGCATGTCCTCCCCACGGTTGTGTGGGCGGTCAAAAGTCATGCGTAAATGGGCGTGCCTTCGTTGAAGGTTGAACGTCGAGCTGGCACCTCGGCGTTTGTGAAAATCTACTGCCTATCATTAGCGGACCGGAGTTCCGCTGTGGCGACCCCTAACCGGGAAAAGCTGAAAGACAACAACAACACCTGAATTTTATGAAATGGAAGATGATTTGTGGTCATTTTAAATGATTGGGTAGCATCATTAGTGATGATTCTGTGTTTTTGGCTGCAGCTAGTTATTTAAAGTCACTTTTTGAAGAGAGAGGCTATCACTCACAGATAATTGACAATATCATTGTCTGAAGAAGTCTATTGCTATTGACAAAAGCATAAAATAAAGTTATATTAATGCTAAAGAGTTGCTTTAAAGCTTTTCTTCTGGTTAAACCGTGGTTTTAAGTATAATTTCTTCCTGTCTTGCCATTGTTTGGGGACCGTTCCAGTTTTTATTTCATATAAAGAATATTCTAAACACCCATGTCAGCACATGTCAACACATCTTCAAAAATGAGAAATTGTCACCTTCCCCTTACCTTCCTATGAAGAAAAAAGTCTGTATATGAAAGAAACTTTCACCTTTTTAAAGATTATTACAACTATCAGCCCCTCCCCTTTCACAGCTCACTCAGAAGAACTCTAGTTTGGAGAAGTTGTTTAATTTGATGAAGGAATTTTATGACTGGGTGCTAAACATGTACCATGTTCCCAGAAGAAAAAAAAGACATTGTACACCATTTAAAACTGAAATATAAAACCCTGGGGAAACCCTCCCTTATTATGTTAACCCTTTTTAAACTCATTAGCAGTTGTTGTTAAGCCTCTTCTCAATTAAATGCTGAGAGGCTCAACAAAATCCTAGTATATTTATAAATTTTAAAAACTACAGAATAAACACCAGACAGCATCTGAGAAAGACTAAAGTGCCACATTCTCACAAGAGAGGGCAGTTGACAGAACTGGTTCTCTTTAGAAAGTACACCAGAGCAACCTGTTACCAGAAAATACGCTGCTGTTTGGGAAAGGAAATTTTATTTGTTTCTGTTCTCCATACTGTCTTCTTTGATGGCATTGTGTATTTTATTTGCAGTAAGTAATTTAAAGTCCTTTCACTTGCATATTAAAACTTTTGGAGGGGAGAGAAAAATATAAATCTTATATGTCTTGGTGAGTGACAGGCTTTAGAAAAGTTAATTAGCTGTGAAATTTGGAAGGATTTAGAGACTAGTATTTTAATTTAAAGGGAAAAGAAAACATTTCAAGTTTTTCCTGAGAAAGTTCACTCCAACACTCTCAGCCACAGAATAGACTGCTTATAGAAAGGCAGAATTTTTTGGTCTGTATTCCTCATATTGTTTTTTTTTTTTTTTTTTAACTGCTGTGTGCATTCTTATTGCAAAGCATTATTTAAAGCATTTTTCTGTTTGTGAAAGAAATCAAAGTTGTGTCTCTTGGCGAGTAATAGGAAACAGAAAGGTTACTTACCTATGAAATGCAGAAGGAGCTACAGACTACTATGGAGACTACTATATATACAGACTACTATAGGGAATTGAAACCATCTCAAGTTTTTCCATAGAAAGCTCCACTGAACAACTTCAGCCAGAGAATAAACTTCTGAGTGGAAAAAGCAAATTTCTTGGGTTGTACTCCTTACACTGATTTCTTGTTTGATTACAGTACATATGTTTTATTGCAGTGTGTTATTTAAAGTCCTTCTCCCATGCCCTTTAAAAGTTCTGGTTAGGAAAGAAAACAAAACTGTATTTCTTGGTAAATCACTGGAAATTGGAATTGTTCAATGTCCTGTGAAATGTGGGAGGAGCTAGGGACTAGAATTTTATTTAATTTGAAACGAAAGCACTTCAAAATCTTTTCTGATAAAGCAACATCTTCTGCCACAGAGAAGACTCTTATGCGGGAAAAGTAAATTTCTTGGTTTGTGTCTTCATATTACTTTGTTGTTTAATAGCATTGCGCAATTGTTATTCTAGAGTGTTGTGTGAAGTCCTTTACCATTCCTTATTAAAAGTTCTGCTTAGTACAGAAAATAAAGCTATGTCTCTTGGTGAATCTTTTTTTTAAATACTTGTTGTGTCTTTCGGCTTTTTCCTGGTTAGGGGTCGCCACAGCGGAACTCTGGTCCGCTAATGATTGGCAGTAGATTTTTTACGTACCGAGTTGCCAGCTCTGATGCACACCCTTCAACAAAGGTATGCCCATTCACACATGTGTCCACACAGAAGACGCTTTAGCTGAGAACCGAACAGAACAACGTCTTACTGTGAAGCGACAACGCTACCGCAGCACCACCACCGCAGATCTTTTTTTTTAAATACTAAATAATAAAAATTGAATTACCACTTGTGACATATGTACATTTACTTTTATATGTCATCAAACTGTATTAACAAGTTAAAATTAACAAACATTATGCTTCACATATATTGTTTATATCATATAACCTATGCAACATTACATAAATTATTCAGTTTCTGTCCCATTTTTCAACAAAAAAAATCTTTATTAAACCATCACTTATGACATAAGGAATCATACATTTATATAAATGAAAACAAACCACACTGACACAATCCTGGTTGCAAGCATTTTAGATCACAAACCATACTGACACACTCCCAGTTGCTAACATTATAGATCAGTTATAATCGACCCAATCAGTCATACATTACAAAGCTCATTTAAATCCTGCCTTCTTTTAAACCTCATTCCTTCCTTGCATGTATTGTTCCTACAAATCCCATTTTCCTATGTAGTTGCTCCTACCTTTTTCTGAAAATCTTAACTCCAGTTGTTTTATCTCTATTACTTGGGGGTTTCCTCCGGGTACTCCGGTTTCCTCCCACATCCCAAAGACATGCTGTAGGTAGATTGGACACTCCAAATTGGCCCTAGATGTGAGTGTGTTCATGTGTATGCCTTCTGCAGAAGGTTGGGTGCCAGGCTGGCACCTTGGCACCATAAAACTCTACTGTCAATCATAAATGGACGGGTGATCCGCTGTGGCGACCCCTAACCGGGAAAAGCCAGAAGAAGAAGACTATATTCACTACTTCTAATATAGTTAGTTTCGATTTTGATTTCCATTTTCTATCAGTGAAGCTTAAGAAATGGAAGAAGTTAATTATTTGAGAGCTGTGCAAGGAGTTAGATGCTTCTACTTTTATTTGACTGGGAAAAAACATTTCAAGGTTTACCTCAGAAGGCTCATTTGATCAGCCTTTTGCATTGAACATTCTGTTGTGTGAGAAAGAAGCTGCACTGCCTAAAAAGACTATACTCACTAATATTTTACTCTTTTTATGTATAAATATTAAAAGTAACCCTGGACCTTGCTCAAACCAACTGCAACACACAAATCCTAACCCTGACTATCTCAAATGTTGTCTTCCAAATGCTGCCATTGTGAAAAATAAATTAGAACAATTGTGACATTCCTATCTGCCATAACCAAATCCTGGGTTAAAGATTGTACCTTCCCCCATTATCACTTCCCAGGGTACCCCTACATTGTAAACAAAAAGACCCGGAGACAAAACAGGTGGAGGATCTATGCTCCTGTGCAGATCTCACCTACAGCTACACATACGCACACGTGTATGCACGCATACACACACACACACACACACACACACACACACACACACACACACACACACACACACACACACACAAACCACACTCAGGCACATCCCACCTTCATCCATGAGCAGAACTGTCTAACAGTTCTACTCCAACAACCAAAGGGAAAAAACTTACTTATATAGACTAATCATACTAACCTCCAACTTCCACAAAAGCTAAAGTAAAGTAGCCGCTCATTGGAATAATGCAAATAATACCACCAAACAAACATTAATAATGGATGAGTTCAACCTAAATTTGCTACTGAGGAACAATTTAGACATAAACGAATGGCTAGCAAAGCTGGATCATGGTCAAATTGGGCCATAGGCAGGGTAATGGATTATGCCCCCCCCACATACACCCATACGCACACGCACACACACATACACAACAGCCCCCCCAACCCCCACCATCTCAGTGTCCCATTACTTTACGATTTCACTGCAGTTGCCACAAAACAGTGCTCGGACCTGTCAGTGTACACACTATTTTCTTCTTTCCTTCTACAATGATTACAGATATTCTGAATTATACAAATTCGACACTGGACACTGCCCCCCCAGTCACATTACATCAGCTGATTCTACTGTTAATAGTGAGAACTTAGCAATGGCCCACCCCTTTAGCTTCTGCATATTGAATTATCTCATTATATTCTGCCACTTCACTTTCTACTAAAAAAAAATAAAATAAAAAAAAAAAGTGTTTACTACCTTACCTGGCACTAGTGTAGCCCAGATACAGATTTGCTGTTTCCAGGACGTTTTGTAAGCTACTGAGCGGTGCTCTTCAATTTTTTTCCTTTAGATCTGCTAGTTCTCTGCTCTCCTGCACTTTTATTAGCTTATTAGTCTAGCACTTTAAACTATTCCTGGTGCCAGAAAGTCTGCTCATCAAACTTTCCCTTAGAACTATCTGGTTTCTCAGTAGTAGCACTAAAATCTGAATTCCTGTGGCTAGCATTTTCTCTAAAACCTGCTGGAAAGCACTAGGAAGCCTTAAACTGATACAAGCACTCAACTCTCCTTGTTAATAAGGAGAAATTAATCATAGGCACTAAACAGCCTATAATTGCAAAGTACCTTACCAAGGTAAGGGAAAACAGCTCTTGTACTTTACAAAGGAAACACCGAACCAGGCATGTCCAAGGGTCAGCTTCCGGTGATTTCTCCTGTCCACCTGATGAATCTAGGCATACTGGGGCAATGCAGCAATTGCCTCATGTACACAGACAACCCTCTCCTCCTACCACCCAACACTACAACCTGCGAGAGATGCACTTACATAGCTAAACTGGAAACAAAGCTCTCTCCACCCAAGATTGTGCTAGACAGTCATGAGGAGAAGTTTAGCACCTGCACTACACCTCAAGCAACACATAGCCCTTCAAAACTCATACCACCAACATCCACACATAGTAACTCTAAAACCACTTATGCAGAGGCCCTTAACATTAACCTACCCAAGCAAAAAGGACTTCCAAAACTGAAACGCAAACAAACACCAATCACAACCAAAGTGTCACATAGCTCGCAACACCAGTGCGCCACCCAACAACAGCCTCTAAGGCAAGACAACGTACCCAACACTTTAGTCATAGGTAACTCTATAGTCAGGCACACTGGCGTTCCACTCACAAGGCTGAACAAGGAGAAAATTACAGTCAGCTGCCTGTCAGGTGCCAGGATCCACCACATCACGCATGCGCTCAAGTCACTCCACAACAAGTACAACTATGACTTTGTCATTGTCCATGTTGGAGTGAATAACCTGAGATGTACCTCCCTGGACTACATGAAAAGAGACATGGAAGAGCTCTTAGATCATGTGGCCCAGGCAGGTATGACCCTAGTCCTGAGTAGCATCCTGCCTTCGCCCAGAATGATACCACAATATAAAGACAAAATGATTGACTTCAACAATTGGCTAAGTTTCTGGTGTCATTCAAAGTGGGTCCAGTATTTGTCTGCCTGGGACAACATGATCGACAAACCACTATCCTTTGCCAGAGATGGTCTGCACCTGTCGTCCCTGGGATTCAGGTTACTGGCTAAGGCTCTTGCCACCCCTATAAGTGGCTTTTTTAGGCAAGGCTCAAAGGGCAAAACCACCACCGTAACAATTATAAGCATGCAAAATCTGAAGGTAACGCTACTCAGTGCTAGAAGTCTAAACCTCAAAATGCACTCTCTTGAGGCACTCCTAAAAATAGAGAACATTGATATCTGTGTAGTAACTGAGACCTGGTTCAAGACTTCAGACAGCACCCCTGCAATAGCAGGCTACAACTCGTACCACACTTTTTGGCCACCAAACCAGGACCAAAACACTACAGGCGGAGGAGTGTCCATATTCACCAAGGATATTCACACCTCCAGGCTAGTTGCCCAACACAATGCATCTGAAACTCTACAGGTGCAACTAACACTATGTAAGACTACAATCCAAATTGTAGCTTGCTACAGATCCCCCACCATGCCCCAAGATTCTCACTACATCTTTCTAAACATACTGGAAAATATTAAGATACAACTAAACACCCTAATACTGGGTGATTTTGACTAAACTGCCATTAATTGGGAAAACTACTCAGGTACCAACACCTTTGCCCAACGGTTCTTGGAATTCATAAATTCCAATGCCCTGGATCAACTAATCCATAGTCCCACCAGGGGCTCATATATCCTAGACCTGGTCATTACCAAATTGGGAGATCAATGCTCCACACCAGTGGTCACCCCCTTGTTGGTCAGGTCTGACCACAAGCTAATCACCCTTGACGTCCACATCCCACCCCCACCCCCCAGTAGGGAAACCCCCATAAAAAACTTCTCCAAAGCTAACTTCATGCTACTCAAGTCAGAAGTGACAAACTTTATGACACCCATGCAGATGGGAACTGAAGGTTCGACTGCTGAATCCTATACTAAGCCACTGTACGAACCCATCCACACGTGCATGAATCGTGCCATTCCAAATAGAACCAAGATGCTCTCCTCCAAAAAAAGGAAGCCAATCTGGTGTTCCCCTGCCATAAACAAACTATACAACAAAAGGAAGAAACTGTTGCAGAAAAGAGGAAAATCCCAGGATGCAAAATATTTCCTTACCAGCCTCAGTAAGAAGCTGAGATCCCTCATAAAATCCTCCAAAGCTAGTTATGAAAATAAAATTGCCAAAGATTCCAAGGACAACAACAAGGCATTTTATAGCTATGTCAAGAATCTAAATGGCAATGCTCAGATCTACTTTGAGCTACAACAGAATGGTATTAAATATACTGATCCCAAGGATATTGCCAATATCTTTGCAGATCAATTTAGTGCCAACTTCACCCCCTCTCACCCACTAAAGGACTCATCTCAATACCAAAAGATTGGCAAATTCTGGTAATTAAGGCCGCACAGCTAAAAAATGCACTCTACAAAGCTTGTGAAATACATGAACTACAAAATGAACTGGCACCTCACCTAAGTGTCATGTTTAATCATAGCCTCACCTCAGGCTTCATGCCCAATGAGTAGCGCACAGCTACAGGTATCCCACTCCTCAAGGGGGATCCACCTTGGATCCAGGGAACTATCATCCCATCAGTCTGATGAGCCCGATCTGCAAAGCCATGGAACACATTATCATGGAACAAAGACATTGGCAACCTTCAAACACTGGACCCCACCCAGTTTGAGTTCATAAAGGGCCAATCTTGTCTCCTCAACTTGATTGACTTCTTCGAATCAGTCTCCAGAGCCGTGGACAAGGGCAAGGCACTCCACACAGCCTATCTGGACCTTGCCAAGGCTTTTGCCACCATCCCCCACTCTGGAATCAGAGATAAACTTACTAAGCTGGGCATTAATCCCTACAGCACTCGATGGGTTGCCAACTAGCTTACTGACAGAACCCACACTGTAAAATTAGCCAACTCAAAATCCAGCTCCAGACAAGTGACAAGTGGAGTACATCAGGGTTCAGTCCTAGGACCGCTCTTGTTTGGCATCTACGTCTCTGAAGTACAGGCCAGCACTAAGGGACTCTGATTAACAAAGTTCGCAGATGACTGCAAACTGGAAGCCATTACTGAATCCCCAAATTATGTGGATATTCTACAAAAGGGCCTTACAGAAACAGATGCTTGGTGTCAGAGCCATGGGCTCAAGCTCACTGCCAAAAAATGTATAGTTATTCCCTTTGGGAAAATCATGTACTCATGAATTACCGCATAAGTGGTAGTACACTAAACACTGAAAGTGTGATAAGAGACTTAGGGACACAGGTGGACAGTGGTCTCACCTTCGATAACCACATCGCCACAATAGTCAGGAAATCCTTCTATTTGGCACACCTTATCTCTAAGGGCTTTTCATCCAGAAAAAAGGAGGTCATTGTCCCACTGTACTCATTCCTCATTAGACTCATTATAGAATACAGTGCCCCATTTGGTATGTACCTCACAAGACATCTGCAACAACTGGAAAGGCCCCAGAAATACCTCACTAAAAGAATCACAAGCCTAAAGCAGATGCACTATGCTGACCATCTAAAAAAACTCCAGCTATACTCTGTCGCATATAGCCTACTCAGAGGCAATCTCTGCTTAACATACAAGGCCATGTCAAACCCAGAGCTGTTAGACATGCTACACTTAAAGAAATCCCAATCCTTCAGAGCCAAATGCTCAAGGGATCTAAACCTGGTCATCACAATGAACAAAACAAGCTGGAGGGATAGGTTCCTGAACCAGAGACTCCCAAGACTCTGGAATAGACTGCCCATACATGTCAAGCTGAGTGCCTCTTTGGCCCTCTTCAAGAGGAACCTTGAAGACTGGATGGGAGATATGAAATTCACCTCAGGGATCACGTCAGTTGCCCTGCTAGACAGGGGACCAGGGAAGTAAATATTCTGGGAAGAAATAGCCAGGGAATTGCTATGGCTAGGCTTGTATAAGCCCTAGGGCTGATAGCCTAGTATCAATCTATGAACCTATTTAAAATTTTAAAGTACAAGAACTGACAGACATTTGCTAAACAAAGCAATACAATCTCACAATGAAAACAGACTTAGCATTAACAGTAAATGTCTCTGGTCTTGAAACTCACATTTATTGAAATGGCATTGAAACCTACATTCAAAGAAAATGTATTTGATCTGTTAGGATTACTTTTATGTTTGGGCTGTTTTCAAACAATAACCTCCTTGCACACATTTTTATGACCATGCAAGCATGCATGCATGTGTTCTTTAATTCACCTTCCTGATTGTATTAAATTATATTCCTTGTATAATACAGCACCACTTGTTAGTGTGTTTTAAATTTGTAATTTTGAATTTTTTCTTGTAAGCAATGAGACAAAATTTAATGAACCAATAATGAGAAAAACTGCCCATTTCAGAACATTTCAATCATAAAAGGCCACTCAGACTTCTGTCATTACAGTCCAGCAATATCAGTCAATATACACAATCTTTGCAGAAGGAAAAGTCATCTGAATAATTTCACATTAAAGAGATCTGTGACTAATGAAGAGGTTGCTGCTAGCAAAAAACTTTATATTTCAGTGTTTCATCAACAAATGCGGTGCCTGCTGCCCTTGAAGAATAAATTGCCTATGTTACATTAAAAATGGTAACCTGGTAATATTGCAATAAAGAATGGATGGCAAACCAATGACAGGTTAAAATTTGCTAGGCATCTCATCCAAAGGAGGACACACTCAGGACTGCAACAACCCCCCTAGCACAACACTGTATCAGCAATCCATCTACATGATGTGGGAGTTTAACTCACAACCTCTGCATCAAAAGCAATTATGCTACCTGTAGTGCTAGTATGATGATATGAGGTGCTGCCAGCTATGCCAGGAGAAGTAGGCTAGTGGATGTGTAACATATGCCAGCACAACTAGCTGAAATGTTGTAAAGAATTATATTCTATTGCATATCAAACTGATTTGTACAGATGCTTTTGTTGGGAATGTATCTGTAAAGCTGCTTGTGTTAAAAATATATAAACAGTGTACCCTGCTGGAAAGCAAATACATGTGCATGCATTATTGAAACTGTTTAAATGTATATATTGTAACAGAGGCTACTGGAAGAGCAGAGGTTAATCTCAGCCCCAGCTAACTTTGAAAAATAGTTGAAATTAAATTAGGCCATAAAGATTGTATCTTGCAGTTCTGGTTGCAGCAAGAGACAAAATGTTTGGGAAATGAAGTATTGAGAAGCTTTCTTTATTGTCTGTTGCAGGGAGCTAATTGCTATTCAGGAAGGATAGAGGTTTGAAATTGTTTTATGACTTCTAGCAGATGCAGCAAATCTGAGCAAAGCTGATAATACATAGATACTAAAATCCTGGCAGCTTCCAGTGTTGGTGATAGCGTGGGAAACAGAGTGAGATGGCCAGATGAGATGTCATGTTGCCATTCTGTAAGCTATCCCAGAAATAATATATAGATATTATATTGACAAGTCTCTCATTCAGACTGGGCACTCTGTTTCTTGGAACATGACATAGAAGGATGCCTCACCTACTTCATCTTGCCTTGCTCTAGTAAGTAAACCAGGGAGTTGTTACTCTTTAGATTAGGCAGGATAATATACTGACATTTTTACGTATTGTTTCTCTGTATCTGTGTGAATCTATTCATCTATGTTATTTTAATACTTCCTGTGGTTAAAACTCTGGTGTTTACTGTGAATAGATATTTCATATTTTCATGTTTTTTTATTATTTTTTATTAAATATATTTAAACTTTACATTGTGGTCCTTTTAGAAAATATTTAAGCTTTGTGAGTATTTGCATATATTTATTTGGTGATAACTTTAACCACTCCTGGAAGCCTAGCCATTTGGTCAACATTACCATTTGTTTTAATATTAATTTCACCCAGTATAACTGGATACCCTTTTAAGAGCCTTATAGTAACTGACTGGTGGTAGTGAATCTACCTTACAGTCTGGACAAAGTTGGTAGAGTGAGTAATCTGTGCCAGCATTTCCCAGATGTGTGTGTGTGTGTGTGTGTGTGTGTGTGTGTGTGTGTGTGTGTGTGTGTGTGTGTGCCTGTGAAAATTAAATCTCAAAGATTGTCTGTGCCAGCTACTTGGAGCAGGCACACAAACCATGGTTTCATAGAGAGAGTGGTGGAGGACTTGGTTGCAACGCTTGGCTGAGGACTTAACTCTGCAGCTTGCCAGTGGTGAGCATTACTGGGGACCTGGTGAGCGACAGAGACAGATACTTAGATCCCGGGCTGAGTGTGTGTGACCTGTGTGCCCTTAAGGGAAATTGTGCTTGATGCAGAGATGTCTGCATCTTGAAATGCTGAGTGTATCCATTTGCATTCCAAGTGAACGTCCCTCTCCAGTGTCAGTGGTAAGGATTCAGGCTCCTTGATTACTGGCCTAGAGTGGGGATGTCAGATATTGGTGAGCAGTGGTGTGGATATTTAACATCTGTAGCTTCTAAGCAGTTGACAGTAAAGTTGTGCATTCTCTTAGCAGACACGCAGTGAAGAGTCAGAGTTTCATATCATAAGAGTTTTTATTTATGTTTTGTTAGTTTAGTTTAGTCAGGGAGAGCAGGCAAAAATGTCAGCAGAGGATTATGGCAAACTAGCAAAGAACCAGTTGGCCAAGGTGTGTGAAGCCAAAGGACTGGTTTATGCCAACCTGACTAAAGAGGAAATGATTTCAGCCTTAGTCACAGCTCAGACCAGCAACCAGGTGGACAACCAGTCTGGAAATTGGAATTTGCAGCCCTCAAGAAACAAGACAGTTCACCTTTTTCTCAGAGGACTTAAAAATCCATATGGAGTTATAAAGAGAATTGAAATGGAGGCCAAACATTGTGAATTAGAATCAACAGAGACACCGTGGCATTTGGAGACTGAAAAAATGAGAAGAAACATCAACAAAAGAGGGAAATGCTGACTCTTCGCCAGGGTCATGGAGGTAATGGGGAAGGGAATAACTGAATCCCAGGAGCAATAAAGGTCAGTAAATTTCTTATACAATTTACAGAGGAGGTAACAGGGAAGGGAATAACTGAAACCCAGAAGCAATAAAGGTCAGTAAATTTCTTCCACAATTTACAGAGGCTGATAATTTTGATAGTGTTATGTATCTATTTGAAAGGGTATGTAAACAGTATAATGTTGACCAAGGTGTCTGGACAGGGTTCCTGACCCCCTTACTCCATGGTAAAGCTGTAACTGCTGTTTCTAAATTGTCAGATTTTGATTGTTTAAACTATGATACAGTAAAAAATGTTTACTTGAATGCTTTAAGTTAACACCTGAAGCTTAAAGAAAAAAAGTTTTGTGAGCATAGACACAAGGCAGATGAAAGTGTGTGTGATTATATTGGTGAGTTAAGTACTTATTTTCATAGGTGGGTGAATGGGTGTCAGGTCACCACTTTTGAAGGGCTGCCAGACCTTTTGGAGAGGGAACAAGCCCTTAGCAATTTGCCTGAGGACATGGGAATCTGGGTGGCATACCAAGAATGTAACTTTGCAGATGAGCTGGAGAAGAAATGGGATCTCTACTTAGTGAACAGGGCATCACTGCACAGGGAAGGGATACTTAGTGCTGCACATGTATAAAAGAGAACCCTTGGTGGGCAGCCTAAACCACCTAACAGAGTCAGTCAGCAACAGAGGAAGCCACTCGTTCAGGTACAGGGCCAGGATCAAGGGTTAAATGTTTTAAATGTAACCAGTGGAGCCATATAGCATATAGAGGTCCACAGAGGCAAGGGGGAACAAAAGGTGAGAGATCCAGCAAGTGGGAATAACAGTATGCCAGTGGTAAGTTGTCTGGTGACAACAGGGGTACCAAACTATCACAAGAATTTGTAACCTACCTTAGTGGATGGAAAACAGGCCACTGCTAAGAGAGACACAGCCTCTGGCATAACCATTGTGAAGCCTGCAGTGATTAAAGAGGAACAGTACTTGCTTAGGCAGGCCAATCCAGTCAGAGCTTTAGGAGGGACCCCATTTCAAATACCTTTGGCCAGGGTTCACCTTGACTGTGAGTGTGGAAAAGGAAGCAAGCACATAGGTGTGTTTGAGGATATCCCTGCAGATGTGTTGATAGGGAATGATTTTGATAATGCAGTACCATGTGTGCATACAGTTACATGCAGTCAGGCTTGGAGACAGACATGTGGGTCTGGTAGCCTGGGGGAGACAGACCTCATATCTGAAGCCAGGGCTGGTGAGGAGGCTATTTCAGGGGACAGCTACCCTGTAGCAGTAAGCCTGAAGGTGAGCCACAGCTACTGGTAGGTATGGATGTTGCCATGGATAGAGTGACTGCAAGGGCAGAGATGAGTGGTAGTACCCAGGCTGATAGTGAGGCACCGCTGTCAAAGGATACCAGACTTCCTGTGGAAGGGGAGTTGGGAAGAGTCACAAAGATAGAGATGAGACATACTTAGCTCTCAGACTTTACACTAAGATGCTTGAGGGAGGTAGCTAGAGAGGCACCTGATTCTCAAGGAAAAGGGGAGTCTGTATAGCGGAACAAAGGGTTACTGTATAAAGAGTTGACCCTTGAGGGAGGGCTAGAGGGTGAGGTAATACAGCATTTGGTAGTGCCTAGAACTTACCATCTGACACTTCTTGCTATAGCCCATGGCATTCCTTTTGTAGGTCATATGGGCATAAAGCATACTGAGACACATATTATGCAATACTTTTATTGGCTTGGAATTGCCAGGGATGTAACAAGGTACTGCAGGATCTGTCAGCAGTGCCAAAATGTATGCAAGGCAGGAGACAAGATCAAAGCACCTTTAATGCCTTTGCCTGTGACTGAGGAGCCATTTCAGAAGGTAGCTATGAATATTGTGGGGCTTCTGAGTACCTCAAGTTCTACAGGGAAGATGGATATCCTGGTGGTAGTACATTATGCTACTAGATACCCTGAGGCAGTGACTCTGTCCTCCACTGAGGTAGAGAAGGTGGCAAATTCTTTGTTAGAGATTTTCAGCAGAGTAGATTTCCCAAGAGAAATACTTACTGACAGAGGTGCCTATTTCATGCCAGAACTGCTGGCTTGTCTTTTGAAGCACTGTGGAGTAAAGCACCTGAAGAGCGCCTCCTATCATCCCCAGACTAATGGTCTTGTAGAGAGGTTAAACTCTGCCCTAAAGACCATGCTATGGGAACTTGCAGACCAGTTTAAGAGAGACTGGGACAAAGAGGTACCCCAGGAATCCACAGGTTTTTCACCCTTTGAGTTGCTGTATGGGTATAGGGTGAGGAGACATTTAGATATGATCAGTGATGAGTGGGAGAGTGTGTGTAAATCCAACAAGGAGTCTGATGTGGGGTGGCATATGTCCTACACCTCAGGCAAGGTTCAGAGAGCTCACAGGCCTAGCCCTGGTGTACCTGGCAGGGGTCCAACAGCAGAAGAAAGTCTGCTACAGCAGGAATGCTTGAGCCAGAGAGTATGCTGTGGGTTAGCAGGTGATGGTTCTCATTCCTATTACCACACAAGGTTCACTCTGGAGACCAGATAAGGGTATGAGACCCTAAAAACTCAGTAATACCAAAGGTTAGTCCAAAAATTGATAGTTGAGACCAGCAAGATGAGAATAAACATAGATTTAATAACGCTTGTAACAAACAAAAGTGCGTTTTCGAATATCTTCTTCAGATACAGACACAAAATCAAATACATTCATCACCAAAAACACCCATCTTTTATACATTAGTAAATTGACTCATTAACTTTAATTCCTTATTAAATGCAACTGAATTAATTGAAAATGAACTAATGAATTGATGTCCCCATAGATTCTATATTAATTCTGTGTAATAGTTGATCATATATTTATGTATGTATTCTAAAAACATAAATTATGTATGATAAAAAGTTTCTGTTAAAATTAGTTTGATATTTATTTAAAAATATTGTTTAATATTTATAATAAAATATAGATGTTAAAAAATTTTTTATTTGTTGAATGTGATACTACCATCTAGTGGACAAAGAAATGAATTACAACTTAGCAGCTCTTAGTTTGAGAACAGGAATAATTGAAAGCATTTCATTTAAACTAGGCTCCCTAGTAGCCTCCAGAATTATTTGCCAAATTTTTCTAACCAAATAATTTTTATTACTTTGGATATTGTGGATTTATTTGGATCAATTCCCCATGATATCGGACTATTTTGGTTAGAAGAAAGCATGGCACATCACAAAAGTTTATCACCAGATGTTTTTAAAACTTGTCTATTGTTGATGGAAATAGTTCTCAAAAATAATTATATGTATTTTCAAGGAGAATTTTTTAGACAAGTTAAAGGTGTGGCTATGGGGGCAAAGTGTTCCCCCACATATGCAAACATTATTCTTTCATGGTGGGAAATTTTATTTATTAATGAATGTGAATTTGTCAACTGTTGGGTATTTTACAAACGCTTTTTGGATGATATTGTTATTTTTTGGACTGACACAATAGAAAGATTTTTAGAATTTTTAGATTACATAAAAAGTACCACAAGTTTTTTAGACTTTACATATACTATTAATTTTGATGAATGTATTTACTTAGATGTTTTATTAAGTAAAAACAATGATCAGTTTGTCTCTAAGGTACATAGGAAACCTACCTTTTCAAACTCGTACCTACATTTCTCAAGTGGGCATCCTTTTAGTCAGAAAAGAAACATTCTTAAGGGACAACTAATTAGGACTAGTAGGATTACCTCTGAGGAAAATGACTTTTATTCAGACAGTCAATTTGTTATGAATATGTTCAAAGATAGGGGATACCCCACCTATTTAATAGACGAAATTTACAAGGTGGTAATTGAAGGTAGAAAAGGGAGATTTGCCCCTATTTTAGGACAGGATGCTCTTGATACTATTATACATCCAAATTATTCTAGTGATACTATTAATTTTTCAAAAGCTTTTATTATGGATTACACTGGTGATGCAGCCCTACTCAAAAATATTATTATTAAGGAATGGGACAAATTTAGAGAATTTACAGAATTAGAATATATAAGAAACCAGCCATTGAAATTTATATATCGAAGAGATATGAAT
This sequence comes from Protopterus annectens, assembly GCF_019279795.1. Lineage (NCBI taxonomy): Eukaryota > Metazoa > Chordata > Ceratodontiformes > Protopteridae > Protopterus > Protopterus annectens. The sequence continues at coordinate 1,454,576,886 of NC_056735.1, forward strand.
CTCAAAAATATTTTTGAATTTGGGGGAGGTATAGGGTGTGATAGTGAATCACACAGAATAGGAACATACAAATGTGGATCATGTTCCCAATGCCAATTTATTCATAATGGTAATAATATTTTCATCCCCAGTAGAAATAGAACCATATCATCCTCTAAATTTGCCAATTGTAATACAACAGGGGTAGTGTACCTTGCCACATGCCACTCCTGTAATTCTTTTTATGTGGGAAAAACAGAAAGAAAGCTCAAACCAAGAATATACGAACATTATTATGAAATTAAGAAAAATAAAGTGAATAATGCATTGTTTCGACACTCTCAAGTTTGTAAAGACTCTGTTTTCCTATTTTTTGTATTAGAAATTGTACCAAAAGAGGTCAGGGGTGGCATGTGGGAAACAAAACTCGAATACAGAGAATTATTTTGGCAAATAATTCTGGAGGCTACTAGGGAGCCTGGTTTAAATGAAATGCTTTCAATTATTCCTGTTCTCAAACTAAGAGCTGCTAAGTTGTAATTCATTTCTTTGTCCACTAGATGGTAGTATCACATTCAACAAATAAAAAATCTTTTAACATCTATATTTTATTATAAATATTAAACAATATTTTTAAATAAACATCAAACTAATTTTAACAGAAACTTTTTATCATACATAATTTATGTTTTTAGAATACATACATAAATATATGATCAACTATTACACAGAATTAATACAGAATCTATGGGGACATCAATTCATTAGTTCATTTTCAATTAATTCAGTTGCATTTAATAAGGAATTAAAGTTAATGAGTCAATTTACTAATGTATAAAAGATGGGTGTTTTTGGTGATGAATGTATTTGATTTTGTGTCTGCATCTGAAGAAGATATTCGAAAACGCACTTTTGTTTGTTACAAGCGTTATTAAATCTATGTTTATTCTCATCTTGCTGGTCTCAACTATCAATTTTTGGACTAACCTTTGGTATTACTGAGTTTTTAGGGTCTCATACCCTTATCTGGTCTCCAGAGTGAACCTTGTGTGGTTATACGTATTTGCAGTTCACTCTTTCATCTCCTCATTTGGTTCTCATTCCTATTAGACAGAATAAGCTGCAAGCAGCTTGGGAGGGACCCTTCAATGTGGTAGGGAAAATCAGTGATGTTAACTATATGGTAGAACTGCTAGGCAGAAGGCAGGGGCACATACTGTACAATGTTAACATGATGAAACCTTACCATTATAGGGAGGCCCTGGTGCTAAGTATTTGCAATAGGAGGCAGGAGGAGTCTGAACGGGATTTATTACTACAGTGAGCCTGCCAGGATAATGTCAAGTTACTAAGGTGGAGCCTAGGGTTGTAGGCATATGATATGACAGTGCAGCACCGTAGTGAGTTTAGCAATGCTAATGCAGATGGGCTCTCAAGACAAGGTATGGGATAATGTATTCCCAGATAGGCTCAGTACTCGCAAGCAATGTTTCTCAAGAGGCACGTGAAAAACTAGCTTTTGAGTCTTCAAAGTGGAGAGAGACGTGACGTTAGGAGGTACTGCCAACCATGCCAGGAAATGTGGGGCAGTGGATGTGTAATATATGCCAGCACAGCTAGCTGGAATTTTGTAAATAATTATGTAATTTGTATATCAAACTGATTTGTACTCATGCTTGTGCTGAAAATGTATTTGTGAGGTTTGTTTGGATTAAAATATATCAAGAGTGCATCCTGCTGGAAGGAAAAGAAATGTATATGTATTACTGAAACTGAATTTAATGTATATATTTTAACACCATATACTGGAAAGGAAGAGGTTAATCCACCTGAATTTGAAAAATATTCTTGAAATTAAATTACTTTATGGGTTAAGCCAGAGATGCAATATCTATAGCACAGAATAGGTTGTAGCTCCTGTAGGAAGAGTGGAATGGTTTTATGGTTTTATGACTTCTAGAAGCTGCATCACATCTGAGCAATGCTCTATCTGTATGTATGGTAACACGTAAGGGCTAAACCATGACAGTTTTTGGTCAGATGTATGTGATGTCATTCTGTACAGAAATAATGTTTTAATATTATAGGAGACTGAAGTCTCAGGAGCATTCTGTATTCTGTCTTGGATCTGACAACAAGGACCATTCACCCATTTTGCCTTGCTCTTTTCAGTAAGTAGAACCAGTAATTATTTTAGTCAATCAGGAATAGATAGTGAGACTAGCTAAATAGTGTTTTTCTATAACTGTGTGGAACTTAACTTCTGTATTATTTTTAATATTTCCTGTGTCTGAAACTCTGATGTTTACTGTAAATAGATATTTAGTATTTTCATGTTTCTTTATTATTTATTATTAAATATATTTTTTACTATTAAATATATTTAAACTTTTCATTGTGACTGGTCTTTTTAGAAAAAACTTTAAGTTTTGAGAGTGTTTGCATATATTTATTTGGTGATAACTGTGGCTACTCCTGAAAGCCTTACTGTTTGGTCAGCATTACCATTTGTATTATTATTAACTTCACTCAGTATAATTGGATACCCTTTTAACAGCCTTATAGTAAATGACTCGTGGCAGTGAAACTACCTTATAGTCTGGACGGAAGGTGGCATAGCTAGTAAATCTGTGCCAGCCTTTTCCAGATGTGTGCGAAAATTAAATCTTTATGAGTGGGGACATGAATCACTGGTTTCACAGATAGGGTGATGGAGGACTTGGCTTGGACACCCGGCTGAGAACCTAAACTTACAGCTGTGGAGAATTCAATATATAATTTACAGGCAGATGTCCATTGTTACTGATATTTAATACCAGTACTACGAGATCTGTAGGGGCTGTGTGTAGAATGCAGGGTAACCTATACTAATTTGCTGATAGTTTATAAATTCATACATGACTGGGGGGTTTGCTTATTTAAAAAGGCTGCCCCTCCAGTAAAGTCCATCTTACAACCCCACTCAGCTGTCCATTGACTGTTATTGATTCCCAGAATGATGTTTTGTATTTCCTGTTTTCATTAATTTATGCATATACCAATCAAGTGACCTATGTGATTCACTGGCAAGACGGCTTCAGAAGTGCTTCACTATGGACAGCTTCAGGAGGTGCTTCAGGGCACATTTTTTATGCAGCGTATGGAACTCTGTTTGGCTAATCTTGTGATTACCATTGCAATTTTAACTTTTATTACACGTTTTCCTAAAGAATTGTTTTAACTGTTTTTAGCATGTGCCTTTACGTAGATACAGAAATGAAGACTTAATGGGCTAATCGACTGACTAACTGAATGAGTGACTGCCTGATTTTTTAGATGATTTACATAAACCCTGCCAGAGGAGTCTTAGAAAACCTATGTTATCATTTTGGTGTCATTCTGTAAGTTTGTGATGTAAAATGATATGTAATCCTACTATTGAAAACTAAAATCCCATATTTTACATTAAATTTCTTTTTTCAGTATTCCCTTGCATTGCTTTCTTCCTTTTTTGAATTAATATGCAAACAAGCCACAAAGTTATATATAGTCTTTCTGTGTACTGACTTCTAGATATTTTTATTTTTGTGTTTCTTTACATTCCACCTGATAGTAAATGCTTTGAGGTGTAAACATTTATTCTGTTTAGCAGTTTTCTCTCTCTCTCATGTTCTTCTACATCTCGAGTGCATGCAGGAAGTTGGGTCTACACATCCAAAAAAGGCACACATGCATATATACAAACATGGTGCAGACAGAAAAGGGTTTGTATGAGAAGTACAGACCTCAGAAAAGAGAAGAGGCTTATCAGAATCATGCAAATGTCAGAAGAATGAGAACAACTGTAATACTGTTCAAAACCAGGAATAATGCTGTACTAAATGCACATGCTGGGTAACTTTAGAAAAGGATGGAAATTTTTGTATGGGACATAGAATTAAAGCCTTCTTTTCTTAAAAATATTTAAATATAAAACTACTAGATGGCAGCAAGAAGTACACTATAATTCAAGTGTCTAGTTCTTGCAGCTAAAATATTACTGTTTTGGACCAACATAGACATTACTAAAGTTTTTGGACTACGTGAACCCTTATTATCTCTGAAACTAAGTGACTGATGCTGGTTACAGTGTCGTAATGCCAACCTTATATGGGAGGTCATACAGCGTCATTTCTGTCCCACTGCCTAAAAAATGACATATTAAGGGTTGTACATTTCTGTAGTGAATCCCTTTCACCTGGGGGATTTGTGGGTAAATAGAGCAGGAGTAAAACAGTGGACAATGGCAGGAGCCTTTGGAGTACATTCACATAAGGAGGAACCCCTTAAGGTCTACCTCTACCTGGAAGTGGTGGTGTGGAAGGCAAGAAGTGTGCTTGAAAGAAAGATCCTAATGATGATGTTGATAAAGGGATAGGGTGACTCAAACCAGAAATAGATAATCATGGATGGCGATAGGAGCTGAAAGGGTAATGGAAAGGAATGCTACAAGTATAACTCCCAGTAGAAGGTTGGCAATAGACAGGAACATGATAAGGTAATATGACACTCTGAGTCAGCAATAGATTTGTTGGCAGACTAACTTACATGGATACAGAGGATGATGTTGTACCCTTTTAGGCATTCCATATGTATCATTACTCTGTGGTTGTGGAATGTCTACTAAGTTCGTATTCTAGGGAGCACACTCTCACCCCCCAGACAGTACAGGTATGCAAAATGTTTAAAAATAGATAATTCAAAGGTATTTAGAAAAAAACAGGGCACTTTAAATATTTATTTCAGTGCCATATACTGATTTGTATTAATATGTGAGGAACAAACACAAGACTGTATATGGACAGAAGCTATGGTATTCATATGTAAGGTACATGTTATGTGTTTGCATTCTAGAGTGATGCAAGGCACAAAGGTTATAATCAGCATGCTGAAAGCAATGCAGTATGGGTGATGATAAGAAGATGCTCAGAGATTAAAGGAAAATGCATGATAGTAATAAGATTGCTCCTTACTTAAGCAAAAACAAGAATTCATTACCTGTCCTATCTCACTTTTAGTTTTACATGGTAAAAGGCACCAGTAGCTGAATGGGTAAAACCAATAAAGAAATCAGCCATACTTGGCTTGAAATTACGTTAACCTTAAAGGAATGCAGGAGATTTTTCTGGGGGATTGTTACTGGGCAAAATACATAGAAGTGCAGGAACAGTTAGTTAACTGACCTTCTAGGCTGCTCCAGTACTACAACTGGAGGACACATTTTCAAAGTATAGACCTTATTTATAAGATATAATCAGAAAATGAGAATGCTTTCTCTACTGTTTATTGCTGAGGGTTTTAATTCAGTGGGTTAGCAGCACAATCAGTGAAGTACAATACATAGATAAGAACTGCTAAATATCACTGCTGGGGGACGGCAGATGGGGAGCTACAATAAGAATACATTAATAACTGGTGTTAAAGCCACTCGCTTTACTTATGTTTATAAAAGAAGGGAGATAGTATACAAATGATAGGAATAATACATGGCTTACACAATTCAGAGCTCTACAATTAATCACATGGTTGAATGAGTCCATCATCTGAAAACTCAAAGAATTATTAAGAAATTTGCAAAGCACGTGCATACTGCTGAATTAATTTGTTAACTGAAAGACTGTTCGTATATCTCATTGTACGGCTTGTAATACCTTTTAGTTCATTTCATTTTTTGGTGTTATCTATCAGATCTGCAGGAAGGGTAACTTCTGGAGTTACAGAATGGTCTTCTGGTTGCCCAACCCTGGAGAAGTATTTTCCAAGTCTTTGAGTGAAACCTTTAGTATTTATATGGGACTTTACTGGCTGTAAGTGTTTTTAAAGTGTTTAATCAATGTCAGCTTGTGAATGGCTGTGTACAGACATGCTCACATGCAAAGATGCATCTTTGCATCTATGCATGTTTCACATGCTTGGGAAGGTTCATGGACACCCTAAAAGGCAATAACAACAACATGAATTCACAAAGATAGTCATTAACACATCTGTTGTAGGTTATGTTAAGAGGTGTAGATAGCTATTCTTGTGAACAGTGCCATCTCCTGATTTGGCACCCTCAACTTTAAGTTGAGAATAAAAAAAATCTTATTTTAAACCATAGCAACCTGCTTGCTACAAATGTAGCAAGCAGTTGCTACAGTTTAGTAGTTTTATACAGTGCAAGCAGTGTTACAGTGCTTCAGTTATAACTGCAAATGCAATACTGCCATTCAGAAATGAATGCTGACACAAAAAGCTACAGATCTTCAGTTCTGATCACAAATGATGCACTGAAGACTGTTTGGGATCTGTCCCCTTAACACTTTGCACCTAGGTTGGCTGCCCCCTTTCCCTCACCATAGCTATAAGTCTGGATTATATTATAAAGGGACTGTGTGCTTATAATAGCAGTCACATTGATTGTGTAATAACAAGTGAATGCACAAGTGGACATATTTGTTGGTGGATAGTTTTTTTTATGTCCCTTCTTTTAAGATACATATACCATGCTGTTAAGATATGCCAAAGTTTGTAAAAAGCACCAAATCATGTATGAAATTCATTAGTGTGTCCTGTGGACCCCTGCCTTTGGCAGACTCTTGCACATGCAGTGTAGTTTATTTAAAGGCTTTCAAGGTGAGTACCGTGTATTGTTACAAAATGTCTGCATTATTGCTGCTGAAGGTTCAGGCAGGTAGATTCCCAGGAAGGAGATTACTTATCGGTACTTCTAGATCTTCTCCCAAGTATGACATTTGGGATTTTTGCTTTAAGACTAATGCAAAGTATACAAGAGCTCCAAACAAAGGTGCGTGCTTCTCATGTAGCAGTCATTATTAACAGGGCAATATAAATCTCATTTTGTGCTTTACTAATACTTACATATTTTCTAAGGATCTTACAGCTTTTCTTTGCAGAGCATGTTTTCTTATTAGATAACATGTATGCAATGTGTTTGACATTAAAGAGATTGGGAGTGAAAATGACACAATAGATTGCACAAGTCAGAAGTGTGAATAAATTAAACAACCAGAAGAGATTCTCTATGAAATGGTGAAGGAGGAGTAATTAGGGCACAACCTGTGCTAATAGAATTCTAGTTGATGACAATAGATTATTATTTATTTAAATTTGATAACTGAACTAGAGTATTTATCCCAAAAGAACCAATTTCAGACTCAACCCAGGTGAACCATACTGTACAGATAAATAAACAGTTGTCTGATACACAGTATAATTTGGTACATGCAAACAATTAACATACAGATGGCACAGTGGTACAGCGGTTAAAATTGTCACCTCACAGTAAGTGGTTCTCCAGTTCAATTCTCAGCTGGGGTACCTTCTGTGCAGAGTCTGCATGTCCTCCCTGCATTCATGTGGGTTTCATCTGGGTGCTCCTGTTTCCTCCCACGTTACAAAGACATGCGTCTGCAGCGTTTCTTCCCGTCCCTCCACTGAAAATTGGCTTGTTCCAAGTCAGACTTTCCCGGTAAACAAATGTTAAAATAAATAAATATTAACTAAATAAATAATAAGTAAACATGATTATAAAACATACTAGAGAAGATGCAATGAAAACCAATAAAACCAATAAGAAAATACAAAGGTGAGAGGGTCGGAAGGGAGGTGTAGAAATAGATGAAGAGGCATGAGACAGAAGGTCAGGAAGGAGAAGGGTTTCCTAGATACGATGTTATTCAGAAGAGGCAGTAGTTAAGATAAGGGAGGAAAAGGATTTCATACCTATGATCTAGCAGAGAAATAGTAGTAGGGCAAGTGTAATTTGTTATAACATCATAAGGAATGAGGGTTTGGAGGGTAGAGATCGAGAAAAACTAGATGAAAGAGAGAAGTTCATAGGTTCATAGGATGATAACTAGGCTATTGGCCTGGAGGCCCTTATAAGCCTAGCCAATAATTTCGTCCATGTTCCCACAAAGTCAGCACCTGTTTCCCCTCTCCAGCTGGGATACAGGTGGGATCCCAGGGGTGTATTTTCTGTTTCCCATCTAGTTGTCCAGTTTCCTCTTAAAGAGGGCTACAGAGGTACTCTGCTTAACATGGAGAGGGAGTTTATTCCACAGACACGGGAGTCTCTGGGACACAAATCTATCTGGCCACCAAGTTCTATTAATGTCACAGACCAGGTTTTGGCCTTGCACGTGGGTTGTCTGAGTGGATTTTGACTTATGGATATGCAGCAACTCCATCAAGGCTGGGTCTGAGGTGGCCTTGTATGGCAGACACAGGTCACCTCTGAGCAGTCTGTATGAAACTGAGTAGAGGGACAGGGCATTTAGACTATCTCTATAGGACAGGTTTTTGAGACCCAGGATTTTCCTGGTCAGGAACCTCTGTGGTCTCTCCAGCTGCTGCATGTGCTTGGCAAGGTACACACCGAAGGGGCATTGTACTCGATAATGGGTCTGATAAGGGAGGAGTACAGGGATGTTATGACCTCCTTGTTCCTGGATGAAATACCCTTACTTATGAGGTGGGCCATGTAGAAAGCCTTCTGTACAACAGAGAAAATGTGATGGTCAAAAGTCAGGTTGCTATGAACATGAGTGCCCAAGTCCCTCACGACTGCTTACATGCTTAGTACATTGTTATTAACATGATAATTAGTGGAGATGCCATTTTTCCCAAAGGGGATAATGATGCATTTCTTGGTATTCAGTTTGAGGCCATGCTCCTGGCACCAGTCATTAGTTTGGGTAAGGCCCTCTTGGACAATGTTGCCATCACTAGGGGAATTTAAGACAGCACCCAGCTTGCAGTCAGACCACTGGTTTTGGCTTGCACCTCAGAAAAGTATATCCCAAACAGTAGAGGACCCTAGACCGATCCTTGGGGTACACCGCTCATTACAGGTCTACTAGAGGAGGCTTCCCTTATTTTGATTTAGTGGGTTCTATCAGTGAGCCAGTTATCTACCCATTTGGTAACATACAGGTTGATGCCTAGCTGGGAGAGTTTATCTATTATGTCCAAGTGGGGAATAGTGTTGAAGGCTTTGGCTAGGTGTGGTGTGCACTATCTTTCCCTTGTCCATGGCTTTGGTGATTGCTTTAAAGAAGTTGACCAAGTTTAATAGACATGCTCTCCCTTTGACAAAACCAAACTGTGTGGGGTAAAGTGAATGGAGGTTGCCAATGTCCTTATTTTTAAGATCAATGATAATGCATTCCATGGCCTTGCAGATCAGGCCAGTTAGGCTGATGGGGCTATAATTGCCTGGTTCAGTGGACGCTCCATCTTTGTGTAGAGGGATGACAGTGACTGTCCTCCATTTGGATGGGATAAAGCTAGTGCTCAAGCTTTGGTTGCATAGGATGCCTAACAGAGCTGAGAGCTCATGCCTGAGTTCATGTAGGATGCAGCCAGGGATGTTGTCGGGTCCCACGGAGACTGTATTTTTTGCATTTGAGAGGGCATTAATGACCTGGTCCTTGATGAAGAGGGGAGGGGGCTGGTGCTGGGGATGTCCTGGTTTGCTGATGGGGGGTGAAGTTTTCACTGAACCTATCTGCCAGCAGGTTGGCTATATCTATGGCGTTTGTGTATGCAGTGTTCTTGCCCACCAGTTCAGAGCAGATTTGGGTGTTACCTTTATGATTGCAGACTTATGTGAAGAAGGCCTTGTGATTGTTTTTAGTAGATATGGTCAATTTGGGCTCAAAATTAGCCTTAGAAGATTTCACCAGTGACCTTATTTGCTTGTTCAGACAAAGGAGAAATTGCTTCCAACTCGTCACTGCTCCTTCATGGTCCCCCTTCATGGTCCTGCACAGCAATGTTTTCTTTTTATTATAGAGTTTGTTTATTGCTGCTATCCACCAGACAGGTTTACTCTTCCTTGAGGAAGATGATTTGGTCCTGTCAGGTATTGCTGTGTCCATACAGCTATGTACGTGCTCATATAGTTTTTTGGTGTAGTTTTGGACATTAGTGCTAGTTTCAACTGAAGGGATTGTGTCTGTAAAACTGCTTATACCTGCTCTCAGGAGATTGTACTCAGCTTTGGAAAAGTTTTTTTGTTTGACCCTGACAAGGGGCGGGGGTTCAGGGGAGATGGTGACTTTGAAAGTGATCGCTTTATGGTCAGATCTTACCAAGGAGAATGACACTGTAGGGGTGCTACATTGGCTACTCATGTTGGTTAGTACCAGGTCCAGGATATTTTCAACTCTCATGCAGGTGTCGACCAGCTGATCCCATGCATTGGCATTGATGAAGTCAAGGAAATCTCTGGGCATTCATGTTTGGGCTACAAAAGGTCTTCCACTCTATGGTTGAGTAATTAAAGTCACCCAGGATCAGGTTCAGAGAGAACTGGGTATAACATTTCTGTGGTTTAGTTACTGTTGTGTTAAGGAATGAGGGGGTTAGAGGTGGAGAAAAACTATTGGGAAAGAGAGAAGTTGGGAGAGAATTGGGTATAACATTTCTGTGCTTTAGTTATTGTTGTGGTACAGGATGTATAGAGCTGTTACATGGTATATGATATGTTATATAGTCCTCTGTTATCCCTAAACAGTTGAAGCAATGACTGTTGGCTTTTTTTTTTTTTTGCAGGTGCTATTTCATCATTTATTTGAATATTTGAGTTGCATGGAAGTCTGTTATTGCTTGGGGGAAGGGCTTGCCAGAGTTTTGTTCCAGTGACAGAAATCTGTGATTGCTTCAGTTTCTGTTTGACACTATGTGATTCAGGGAAGGGGGTGAGAAAAAGTTCAGGGCTGAGGCTGTATATCCTTTCTGTTGTGTATCTTCCTGTGAGGTATTGGAAGGGGTACTGATTTAGCAGTTTAGAGTCTGGTTCCTAGAAGGATGACAGATCTTTCCTGTACTGGGAGTCAGTTGGCTTTTTCAAGTTCAGGTTTACATTTATTTAGCTGTTGTCTACAAAACATCAGTGACAAAAAAAAAAAGATATAATGTAAACAGACATAGGACAGTAACACAATAAATATAAATAGGAGACTAAAATACATAATGATTATGGTCATCCCACACCATCAAAAGATAATTCAAAAAGCTACGTCTTATGTGCCTATCTAGAACCAACCAACGATGAGCATTCCTGAAGCCACCATGGTAGCAGATTCCATAGGTGAGGAGGGTGATATAAGAATGATCTAAAACCCAAGGTTTTGACGTTGGCATGTATTAGTATCATCAGCCCCTCAGAGACAAAAGTGCAAAACACAAGTGGGTGGTAGGGTACAAGTTCCTTCAAGTAACAGGAACCTAGGATGTGAATGGACAAGCAATACAACACTATGATCCTTTATAGAACTGAAAGCAAACTAAGGTTACACAGAACAAGTCAGCTATTTTAGTAAAGAAGGGCTCCAGTAAGTAATCAGGCTACAAACATCTGCTCCATCTGCAAGCTGTCAAGCTCAGGGTTTGGGGGACCCAGGTAGAGAGTATTGTAGTAATCCAGTCTAGATCAAGGCATGAGCCACAACCAGGAGATCTGCCTGAGGTAAAAGATGCTTAATCTTGGAAATGTTCTACAAATGGAAACGATGATTTGACTACAGTTTATAACTGACCCTGAAGTGTCAGCTGTGAATCAAGAATGATCCCAAGATTCCACACCTTACTAACAAATTGTAGCTTACAACCACCATGCATAATGTAGTCGGGTAATGGATCAATGGAGATGTCTGTCAGAACTGCATGAACAGTAAACCTCAGTCTTGTTAGTATTCAATTTTAGTGTAATCCCAGTGAGACAAGTATGTATGGCCTCAAGGTCATCAAGCCAGGAGGTGAAACCTGCGACATAAAGAGTGTCATCAGCATAGTTATGGTAGTCTAGGCCACTTGCCTTTAAAAGCTCCCCTAGAGGTGAGGTATACACTGTGAACAGTAGTGGACATAGGATGAGGTTCTCTGCAAGCAAGATGGAATAAGTAAGAAGTACTAAACCTTAAAAAGACCCATTGACAACAACATGGGAGGTATGAGATAAACCAGTCTAGGCCTTAGGCCAAAATATCACAGCAAGACTGTAAGCATTTCCTAAGGATGCCATGGTCCACAGAGTCAAATGGTGCAGAGAGATCCAGGAGGCACAGCACTGTATAGTCCTGCCATTAGGACAATCATAGGTTCATATGTGCTTACTAGGCTATTGATCTGTGATGATCTAAAGAAGTCTAGCCTTACATTCACATGGTAGTTGTACCCTCATATTATGCATATAAATAACTTAGAGGTAGGCTAAACAATGATATGTTGTGACATTTACATGTTTCCTGTTATTCATGAGGCCCTCTTGAAGGATCTTGGTGTCATCTAGAGAGTTTATGATGGCACCAAGTTTTTAGTCATCTGCACACTTACTTAGCCACAAACCCTTAACATTAACTTTGACTTCTGAGAGGTAAATGACAAGGACTGAACCATGGGGTACGCCACTAGTGACAAATCTTTTGGAGGAGGTATAGCCACCCATAATAACTTCCTGGGCACTGTTTGTGAGCCAATTTGCTATCTGATGAGTTACCTAGGAATTGAAATTAAACAGGAAGCATTTATTTATGATACTCAAATAAGGCAGGACGTTGAACATCTTTGAGAGTCTAGATATGTGATGTGCCCTGTTTTGCCCACATCCATTGCTTCAGTATTCTGTCTTGAAGAAGATGTACAGATTTAGCAGGCAAGACTTGCCCTTGCCCTTGATGAATTTAAATTGGGTTGGGTTTTGTTGGGTCAAGAGTCTGTAGGTTACCTATATCCTTGTATATTAATTTCATACTGATCCTTTCCATTGCCTTACAGATGAGACTGGTCAGGCTTATGGGTGTATAATTGGATTCACTATACTATCTCGAAATACTGAAATATCGAATTTCAGTATCTCGAGACTGTACAGTTGAAAGTGCACTATATTGAATGCAGAAATGTCGAATCCACTGTTGTGGTGTCGCGTTCGTGATGTGTGGTGCGGTGTGTGGATTTAGCTGTGGATTCAGGTAAGTGGTGTTTTCATAAGGGTATTGGGTAGGGATGTTAGTGTGTTTAGTGTGTGTGTGAGTGTGTGTAGTGGTGGGTTTAATGTGTTTGTGTGTTTAGTGCGACCTCGGAGTTAGTATATATAAGTAGGGGGTGTTATAGGTATGGTAAGTATATTTGTATGTTATGTTGTGTTTGTGTGTGTTGTTTTGTTTCTTGTAATGTAGTTAGGTAGGTGTATGTGTGTTTGTGTGGTGGTGTGTGTATGTGTATGGTTGCGATTTTGATTTTCGTGGTTGTGGGTTTTCGGTTATGTGGATTTTCGGGTATACAGTCTCAAGATACTGAAATTCGATATTTAGTACTTTGAGATTGTTTAGTGAATCCGTATAATTACGAGTCCATTGACACCCCACCTTTGTGCAAGGAAATGGCTATTGCTATCCTTCATTCATCTGGCATAAAGCCTAATTTGAAGCTGATATTGAACAGCTTCTGTTAGGGGATCAGGCAAGTCATGTTTTAGGATGACCAGCAGGTAGCCTGGTATGTCATCTGGCACCTTAGATAGTGCCTTGAAAACTTTTTCTTGGGAGATTTGATTGGGGGAATATATATAATCTGAGAATACTGGATGAGAGAGAGAGGAGGTTGAATTTTGAGCTCAACTTGTCCTCTAGTAGATTGGCTATGTCCTGTGCATCTGAATAGGTGATTCATTTATTATGTATTTACACAGCGCTGAGCATTGTTTCTGATTTTTTAAGATAATTAAAGACTTCTTTCATTATTTTTCTGAATTTTTTATATAATTAAAGAAGGCTTTGTGGTTGTGCCTTGCCTCAGTGTTTATTTTTACCTCACGTCTAGTTTTCATTGATTTAATCATGGTCTAGAGTTCCTTGTTTAGTTTAGTGGTATCGTTTTTAGCATCTTGAGAATTAGATTTATTTTTGTACAATATTTTTTTTCTTTTATTATAGAGTCTCTTTATATTTGGCTTTCACCATAGGGGTTTATTTCCAAATTTTCCATTCTATTTATTTCTGAGGGGGACAGATGTGTCTATGCAGCAATTTACATGTGCATAAAATTTAGCAGTGAAAGATTCCACATAAGCAGCGAGGTCATCAATACAGATTGGGTTTTAACAAACTTCCTTTTGACTTATCCCATCTTCCTGTCCTACTTTATGCCGATGAAATGGTACTATTCTACCCCAACCACTCTGCCTCTTCTCTTGAATTCGAACATAAATGCTGATGACACATCATGAGTCAATAGAGAAATCAGTGAACCCATGAAGGAATGTCCGTAAACTACCATGTGGATTGTAGATGAAAAGTAACCTACAGTTTGTTCTTGCCAGTAGGTCAAATTCAAAGGAGATGGTGTCTCTAGTGTCCACATTGATCAACTTGCATTTTGTTATTATGGCAGACTGCAACCCCAAATTCAGTCCTAACCTCCTAGGGCAATTTATAACCCAGAGACCTGTCAGGATAGTAGGAACCAAATGCAGGCCAAAGTTCTCATCCAACCAGGTCTCAATTGTAAAAGTAAACTTATCATTATGCAACAGATGTGAAATAATACCAGTCTTGTTGCAAATGTGCCTAACATTAGATTGAAGAGATCTAAGTGGGAGTTTTAAAGAAACAGTTCGGCAGTTACATAACTAAATCACAATTACTTACCCATGCTACTCCAGTGTAATTAGAGCTGGAACTCAAAGAGACATAAGGACCTCCTACCAACCCATTAATACCAATGCCATAAATATGGTTCTGTATGTTTAGTCTTCTCCATTAGGAAGTAAACTTTAAAACTATTTTTTTAAATACTGCATAACAAACTTTGTTTTCACACAGAAAGGTGTTTGCTTGCATAAAAGAGCATGCAAACACTTTTGGGTGTGAAAAGAAAAGTTTGTTTTGCCCATTTAATCTTAATCTTTAAGTGGTTTGGAGTTGTCTGGCAGTTATGTTAATGAAATCTTTCCTGCAGTCAAAAGCAAAGAGTTTTTATCCTTTCACCCTATTTGCCTACTTTGAACAAATCATTTAACCAGACTGTGCTCCAGAGTTTTCTCTGTTAAGGGACATGTTGCCCATTGGGTTTACCTGGTTAACAAATATATAAAATATTTAAAATTTGCTGTTTTTCTGCCCTATTACTTCTGGCTTTGTTAAGAATTCTTAAGCAAAAAAATGAAAAGGCATTTTGGTATGATCCTTGCGCACTTTGTGACTTCTGGCAATATTTTGCAGATTGTGGTCACTAAATAATAACAGGCATGTGAGTTCCAGATTTTGCATCCTTCATATAATGCAAAGCTTGTTAATTTACCAAATTTCTAATTACATAAGACAAATATGCAAAAGCTGTTCCTGATTTTGTTTCTTGTTTCTGATTCTTGAGCTAAGACAGTGTGAGGGCAAAGGGGAGTTGCACTATATGGTTCTGACGGGTCTATATCAGAACACTGAAAGTTCACATTTTTGAATATTCTAGCATCGACCCCTAATCGGCGAACGCTGACAACATCAAGCATTCAGAACAGCTAATTTTTTCCTAGGGAAAAAATTTGCTGTTCCAAAACACATACACACATCATAAGTACACCAAACAAACAGCAATCCACACAAATACACCGAAAATCTTACAGCTAACCGTACACTAAACTGTACAAACACCACTAACCATCCACTTACCTTAAGCAAAACCCTAACCCTAAGGTCCATCACTATCACACACTCACCTCACCCATGCCTTAACCCTAACTCACCTAACCCACACCCAATCGCATACTTACCTGAAACTGACCCATAACTGTCCACCACAGTGCTGAAAATAGCGAAACAACAGAAACGAGCAACTAAATTCTTCTTTCGCTATTTTCAGCATTCGCTGAATAGGGGTCGATGCAAGAACATTTGAAAGTAGGAACTTTTGATGTTCTGATATAGACCCAGTTCTGACATCAGCAAGGTGAGATACATTTCTTTGCTATTGTTTATGATTTTTTCTTTCACTGGATCATAAATAAATATTTAGTCAGTGGCTGGAATTGCAGGTTTTATGTGTGAGTGTGTGTGTGTGTGTGTGTGTGTGTGTGTGTGTGTGTGTGTGTGTGTGTGTGTGTGTGTGTGTGTGTGTGTGTGTGTGTGTGTGCATGTGTGTGCGCGCGTGTGTGTGTGTGTGTGTGTGTGTGTGTGTGTGTGTG
The DNA here is from genome assembly GCF_019279795.1 of Protopterus annectens. NCBI lineage: Eukaryota > Metazoa > Chordata > Ceratodontiformes > Protopteridae > Protopterus > Protopterus annectens. Next base: position 1,454,593,066 of record NC_056735.1, read on the forward strand.
TGTGTGTGTGTGTGTGTGTGTGTGTGTGTGTGTGTGTGTGTGTGCGTGCGTGCAAGGGACAGTTAAAGATCAAAGTATTAGCACTGTAGTGGGCAAAAGACTTTTGAGAGGCTGGTGTTAGTTCACTTGAAAGCTATTATAGCTCCCTCGTTGGACCTCCTTCAAACTGGTCAGTGGATGATGCAGTTAATATGGGTCTGCCTTATATCTTGCAACATTTTAATAACTGAGGGATGTACACAAGGATTCTGTTTGTGGGCTCTCCATTTAATACAATAATTCCAGAACTTCTTCACTTGAAACTCTCCCAGCTTTCTGTTCCTGCCTCTACCTGTCAATGGATCGCCAATTTTCTGACCAATAGGAAACAGCAGGTGAAACTGGGGAAATTTACATCTACCTATCGCATGATCAATATGGGTGCCCCCAGAAATGTGTGCTCTCCCCACTTCTATTCTCCCTCTTCACTAATGACTACACCTCTACGGACCCCTCTGTCAAACTTATTAAATCCACAGATGATACAACCATAATTGGACTCTTCAAGAATGGTGATGAGTCTGCATACAGATGGGTGGTTGAAAATCTGGCCTTTTGGTTTAGTCATAATAATCTGGAGCTGAACACTCTTAAAACTGTGGCGATGACAGTGGACTTTAGAAGTAGTACTACAATATTATATTCCTTCTTTATATTTAATACTGATGTGTCAGTTCTGGAAACCTTCAAGTTTTTGGGATCTATAATCTCCCAGGACCTGAAGAAGGAGGCCAACATAGGGTCCATCATAAATAAGGCACAACAGTGAATGTACTTTCTGAGACAGCTGAGGAAGTTCGACCTCACATATGGCAGCTGTTGATTCAGTTCTACGCAGCAGTCATTGAGTCTGTTCTCAGCTCATCCCTAACACTGTTGTTTGTTTCTGTGTCTAAACATGACAAAAATAGGTAACATTGAATAGTCATGACAAACAGCAACAAGAAATGAACCAAGTTGCTACACCACAGTGTTACTCCTTGAATGCTTACTGTGGCCGAGGTGCTAGAGAATAAATACAGAACCATACTTGCGTACTGGCTTTGTTGTTTCATACTGTGGTGTAGCAACTTGGTTCATTTCTTGTTGTTGTTTGTCATTTCAGTCCTCTATGGCCAGTGATCCAGCTATAAATATTCCGAGGGTCTTTAGAGAGGACAATCCAGGTACCTCTTAGCGGACTATTGATGGTTTCTTTAATTCGGAGCGGGACCATGATCGCTCCGATATGAATGTTGCTAGTGAGAATGTTTTGGGTTTAGCATTATGGGAGCATTTTTTAGCTGAAACAAGGAAAAAGCGTGCTAACAATCCATTTGCTAATATTGGAAAACGCTCCGTGGATTACCTGGTGGAAGTAAAGACATTAATTTCAAAGTTAAGTAATCTAATGAATAAGGAAATGCTGACATTTTATAATTATACGAGCCTGCAAAGATATTTGGACCTTGATATCATACCACGAGGGTTGAGAGCTGTTAAATTTCCTTCTGAGCCATTCATTGGAACTTGTGCAGTTGACAAGGTTTTTCAGCAGAGATGGGAAAAAAGCGGCACATCTCTGCTCTAGAGAATGGCTTAATATTTTGATTGAGAGAGACACTATTAAACTGTCCAATATAAAAAAAGATATTAACACGGTATGTACTAATTTAATGTCTGTTTTAGACGGGGTGAAATTTGAGTCTTGTCTGCATGATATTAGAGATAAGTTAAATTTACAAGAAAAAAGAGTTCTTGAACAGAAAATGTATAAAATACAGAGAGATCTCCATGATTTTGAAAAAGGCACTGCCTTTTTCAGGGGATCCAATCAGCGTTCACGTTCCAAAGCTCGTCGTCAAAATGATGCTGGCTGGTTTAAAGAAAGAACTGTTAGTACAACTAACTCTAATATGCCTGCAAGCACAGTTGTTAGACAAGATGCGGATAACATCATGAACAATGATTTTCCACCTTTGCCATCTCCGGTGGATGATTTATATTTTTCTGAACATTTTCGTCCACAAAAGGTGTATGGGAGGCAACAGAAGAGAAGTTATTCGGAGCAGGAACAGCATAGGGGAGGGCCTCCACACCAATGGCGCGATAACAAAAGGACAAAATGGTATTGATTTATGTTCTGGATCTGATGTTGTAATTAACTTGTCTGGATGATAGCATTTATGCTGTATTGAATCATGGACTAAAATTTGTACCTACTGTTTTACCTAAGAAATATGAGTGTAAAATAGAGCTGTTCAGATTTGTGTGCAAATTACATTTATGGTACCATTTTCACTGTTTATCTTCCTTGAATGTTGGTGTGGAAACTGCATTTAATGATACACATACTACTGATGATTATGTCACAGATTTAGGCACTAGTGAATCTTTTGTATCCTGAGAAAGTGATTTAAATGCCTATTGTGTTATAGATACTTCTAGAGTGACCACTAAGAGCACCTATATGCCCCCTTTTTCACATGAAGGTATCAAAAGTGTTCATGCGATGGTTGAATTTGAGGTTAACTTGTTGATAAATAATTTAGATTTGACACAAGTTAATTATAATTTATTTAAAAGGGAATGGTCTGAATTAGTTAATTTTTCTAAACAGAAGGAATTAATTGTTAAACCATCTGATAAAGGGAATAAAATTATAATTATTCATTATAAACAATATTATAAAATATGTTTAGATTTATTGAGTGATGATACAGTATATTGTGTAGTTTCAGAAGATGTTGTTAAACAGGCCAAAGCTAAGTATACATGTTTAATACAGAGAGTTTTGAGATTGGGATATTGGTTAGAAGCTGATGTTAAGAACAAATTAAATGTGTAAGATTCTGGTCCAGCTTATTTTTATTGCTTACCCAAGATTCATAAAAATACTAGAAATCCTCCGGGTAGACCTATAGTTTCGGCCAGTAGATATTTTCTACATAATTTGGGAGTTATTTTGCATCAAGTGTTGTTAAAGGAAGTTCAGAAACTCCCGTCTTATATACAAGATTCTTTTGATTTTCTTAATAAAATAAAAAATGTAATATGGGAAGATAATATGTACTGGTTGACACTAGATGTTAAGAGTCTTTATACTAATATCAAACATGTATTTGGAATTGAGGCAGTATATAAACAGATGGGAGATTATCCGTTAACACATTATATTTTAGATTTAGTGAAGTTTTGTTTGGAAAATAATTATTTTTATTTTGATAATCAAATTTTTCATCAGATTCAAGGTACAGCAATGGGTGTGCCCTTTGCACCAATGTATGCTAATATTTTTATGGGATTAGTTGAACAAGAATGTATTTATACCAATTGTTTTGTTAAAAATTATGTAAAATTTTATTTTAGATTTATTGATGATTTAATTTTTTTATGTGAAGGGGGAAGGCATATAGTGAATGATTTTATACAGATATTCAAATAAATAGGTTTAATATATGTTTTGATGGAATACAATGTGGATCAACAGTCTCTTTTTTAGATATTAATTTACAGGGTATTGCAGGACAACATACTATCACTAGTATTCTTAGAAAATTTGACTTGCCAAATGAATTTTTGATGGGCACAAGTTGCCACCCTAAACATACTATTGAAGCTTTACCGTATGGTGAATTCTTGAGAATTTCTAAGTTATGTAATGATGATAATATATTTATGAATTAAATATTATGTACTAGGAATATGTTTGAAAAAAGACAATATGATATTAAATTGATTGATTTAGGTATTAATAAGATATTTAATAATAGGTATAATAGAGGGCTATTATGTAAAAATAAATGTAGGAATGATATTATGAATTACAAAGATGTGGAAAAGATATTTATGGTTTCCACTTATAATATTTGTAGTGAGAATATTAAAAAATGTATTTTACATTTTTGGGACTTTTTAAAAAATTATTTTGAATTGAAAACTCTAATTGAGAAAAAGTTAATGTTCTCTTATAAGAGGGGTAGTAATGTTAAGGATATGGTAGTGCATACTAGATTTTATAAACCTGATGAGAAATTGCACTACCATATTGCTACGAGAGGGATGTTATCATGTGGAAAATGTAGTGGTTGCCCTTATGTAATTAATTTTTTCCCCTATATAAATAATATTGATTTTAGACCAAATGGCCAGTATAGCTGTAGAACTGAGAGAGTGATATATGCCATCAGATGTGGTTGTAATAAGTTTTACATTGGTCAAACGAAGAGAATATTCAAGGTGAGATTATTGGAACATCTGAGGGATATTAGGGTAAAAAAATTAGAGAGCCCTTTAGCTCAGCATTTTTATGAATGTCATGAGGGAAAATGTGATAGTTTAACAGCAACCATTTTAGAACAGGTTTTTATAAGTGAATTAAATGATAATCTGATTAAGAATGCACTTTTAAAGACAGAAACTATTTTTATTTTGAAGTATGAAACCCTAATTCCTAAGGGTTTGAATACAGATTGCTGTTGGAGAAGTATTATTTAATTCTGCCTGGAATGCATTTTAATTTTGTTTGAATGCACTTTAATTAATTTTAATGATTTAATTGTTTAATTGTTTGATTGATGTAAGTAGCTGATGCTATATAAACTTTTTTGTCTGTGTCATGTGTTACTCCTCGAAGGCTTACTGTGGCCGAGGCACTAGAGAATAAATACAGAACCATACTTGTGTACTGGCTTTGTTGTTTCATAACATTGAATAGTCATGTCTGCTGAAAATATCATTGGTGCTAGTTTGACCTCCTTACAAGACCTGCACTGTTCCAGAGTCATGAAACAGGCAGGGAACATCATCACCGACCCTTCATAACCAGGCCACCATCTTTCTGAACTATTACCATCAGTCAGGCATTACAGATTAATACACACCAAAACAAGCAGATATATAAACAGTTTTTCCACAGGCCATGACGTTCATAAATGGTTACTTCAGCTTATTAAGTTAGGTACTGTTTTTCCCAAGCCTCTGAGGGTTCCACAATATTGTTTGCTTATTGTTATAGTTGTTTCTGTCAGAGTTTATTTCAGTATTTCTTGCAGTGAGCTGTATTTTGTATGTATACGTATATGTATATTTACATTTTTTTGTTTTGTATTTAATGGTTGTATGTATGTCATTTATGGAATTCATATTTACAGAGTCATTGAAACCAGAGTCAAAGTCCTTGTATGTGCGCATACTTGGCCACTAAATGTGATTCTGATTCTGAGAATGAAGTAATGATAACTGAGATGGGAAAAGGCTAAAGTTGTTTGTCACTGAGAACTTGTAACCAGAGATGCTAACAGAGAATGTGAGAATATTTTATTTTTGGTGTGTGTGTGTGTGTGTGTGTGTGTGTGTGTGTGTGTGTGTGTGTGTGTGTGTGTGTGTGTGTGTGTGTGTGTGTGTGTGTGTGTGTGTTTGGGGGGTGGACTTTTTCAACATGCTCTCAAATCTCTAATATTTGAAAAACTCAATGTGTGGTAAAAACAGTAGATGACAACTGCTTTTTATCTTATAAATATTGTAAAAGTAAAATTTTACATTGTATCCGTGTTACTGTTCTGGCAAGCAAAGAGAGACTGCGGGTGTCAAAGAACTTTTTTTTAAGGAAAAAGTCCACTGTTTAACAATGGTGTGAGCTTCCTTCCTGGTTGTTAGTAAATATGTCACATTCCCTTACTGTTTCTCATTGTGCAAGATAGTATAGTATGCTGCATATTGAAGCTGGAAGGCTGACTCTGCTGGCAGTTTCTTTAATTCTGTTCTTTCTTGGTGCTATAGATCGTATGCTACTCATGATGCTGCTGACTGGAGTTGATTGTGGTTTTTTTTTTTGATGGGGGATTGCTTGGCTTGCCATATTGGACCTTGAACTTTTGCAATTGAATTGCATCTCATGAGAGTCTCTAATGGTTGAAGAACTGGGTATGTGGTAAAACAAGTATAAAATAACATTTTAACCATGCTGTGAGCTCCCTCCTTAGTTGTCAGTAAATGTTCTATATTTTGCCCATTTGTTCCACTTTATAAGAGGTAGTATACTGTTCTATATTTTGAACATGGAAACATAACCATGGCTGCAGGTATTATTTTGCCTGTTGGTGCTGTGAATGCTATGAAAATCTCAAATTGTATTAAACTGTCTGAAAATGAAGTCTCAGTATCATGTAAAATCCCGGACATCGAAAAAATCCTGGAATGGGTTTTTGTGACCAGACTTTCCCTTTTGAGTGCTACCGACACCTATCAAATATCCCATTTTTATAGACTATACCTGAATTTGTTTAATATGTTTGTCCTGTGCCTCATAACACTTTTTAATTTCTGGTAAATCACTAATGATTACAGTCAGTCAGTCAGTAATGTCAGCCATTACAGCTGTACACTTATTATTGCTCAAAAACTACTGAGGCAAAACTTGTTCTATTAACTTTTTAAGTGAGTGGTTGTTTGCAACATTTTAAGTGAAGTGGAGGAATTCAAAAATGTTCCTGATTTTATTTCCCCTTTTATTTTTGACTTTTGATATTATTTCAGTCAACCAGAAATATAGAAATAGTCAGTCCATGTTGCTTGATAACATTTTTGTCTGTATCAGTGCTTTTCCCTTGAGGGGAATGGAAAATGAACAAGTTTATTTGTAATCTCCTTAGCTCAACAGGCAGCACACTCTCTTTTGGTGCAGAAAGATTTGGGTTCTATTCCCATGACAGGGGGAGAAGTCTCAATGTCAAAGGGTTAACTTTACAATACAGACACTGCACTCATAGCCGGCCTTAGGCATAGGCCAACTAGGTGGCCACCTAGGGCGCCGCTCTACTAGGGGCACTTTTCCAGTATTTATTTGGTGTAGGTAGACCAGGATGGGGGCAGCGGGTGGTGAGGTGAGGGCACCATGGAGCCCTTTTGCCTTGGGCACTAGTTTCCCTAAGGCCGCTCCTGACTACACTGCAGCATAAAGGGGTGCTGCACCCCTTAGTGTGCCATACTTTGGATGAGGCATTAAACCAAAGCTCCATCTGCCTGAGTTGGTGGTAGCCTAAGTGGATATAAAAGTTCTCATGACACTCATCAAAAAAGAGTTGGGGAATTTTATTGAAACAACAAACAAATCATAAGACAATAAAAAAATTGATACAAACATTAAACGTTGTACACAGAAAAAAAGATGAAAAAAACCCATGTTAAATATTCCATAAATTCCCTTACCCCTTCTGCCACAACATTTTTTTAACATTTCCCAAACTGAAGCAGTATTCTTTAGTTTGTTGAGCAACAACTCAGCACATTGTAATAACAATAATATCCATACGACACTAACAATAAAAATATCAATTTTATCTTCTTGCCTTTTGACAGCTCAAATGACCTACCAGCAAACCTACCATATTTACCATAATAAATTATTAATATTGTGAGGCTGCCAGCCCAGCTAGCTGGAATTTTGTAAATAATTCTATTTAATTTGTGAATATTAATATGATTTGTATGCTTGTCTTACAAATGTAAGAAAACTATATGTTAAGTGGATATTAAACTACTGGTGCAGAAGTGTGTGTTGAACTGTATGTTCTGTACTGAGCTTCAAGAAGGTAACCATAGTGTACCCTACTGGAAAAGAAGATAAATATGTATAAACTATATGCCTATGCAAATGTATGTTTTAATGGTAGAGGCTGGAACATACAGAGTTAACTTGCAAACTCTGAGAAAATAAGTGAAGAGTTTTACCATTGTGCATATCTCAGCAAGAAGACAGGATGTCTACAGCTAGAAGTTCTTTCTGTTGTCTGGAAACAGAAATAATTACAGGTTTCAAATGTAAAAGTGTTTACATGTTTTACGACTTCCAGTTCTAGACAAACTTCTGAGAGATAAGTATTTTTGACACAGAGGTGCTACATTTTAAGTTTCTGCCTGGGAACTAAAGGCAGATGACAAAGAATTATGTCATCCAGCTGACCCAGCAGTGATGTTTTGATATTAATTTAAGAACTCTCTCGCAGAGAAAGTCTGGGCATTTTGTATTTGTCTTTGGGCCTAGAAACATCCTCTCATCAGCACTTCTGCCTTGCTAATAGTAAGTACTAGATTACAGTAATCTCTCTTAGAGATAGACAGGAATACAGTAACATTAGTTTAGATGTTTTCTGTGTTTATGTGAGACTGTCCTGCAATGTTGGTTTAAAATATTTCCTGTAATTCTGAACTCTGTTAGCACTGTGTTGAGTTGAGTATTGTCTTGTTCTTTTATTATTTATTATTAAATATACTTAAACATTTTAATAGTGGCTGGTTTGTTTAGAGATATTTAAACTCTTAGTGTACTTGCATATGTATTTGGTGACACTGTGTAGAGCACTCCAATAGCCTTAAAGTCTTGGTCACACGTACCATTTGGATAACAGTGACATTACACAGTAGAATTGGTCACCCTTTGGGAAGGGCCTTATAATAGCTGATAAGTAGTGGTTGGTAGCAACTGGTACTACCTTATAGTCTGGGAAGAATGGGGCATAGCTAGTGAACCTGTGCCAGCCTTCCCCAGGAATGTATGTGTGTTTGCATATAAATCAAATCTCAAAGTGTGTGTGTGTCAGCTACTTGAGCAGGGACATGAAGCACTGGTTGGACAGTGAGGGTGCTGGAAGTATTGACTTGACCACTTGGCTGAGATTTTAACCCTATAGCTCTGCCAGTGGAGAGTCTTACTGGGGATCTGGAGAAAGAGGGAGAAACCAGCACAAGATTGACTGTGATCTCTGTGTGCTCTTAAGGGAAATTGTACTTTACTGTGTGTGTACTTGTCACCCCCCCCCCCCAATGTGCACACCTCTCAGTGGTGCTAGTGGTGAGGATTGAGGCTCCTTGATTATTAGGCCAGTGCAGGGGTGTCACAAATATCACTAACACTAATTGCTCCCTATCTTTATAAGACATTGGAGCATATGTAACAATTAAACAAACTAGACCAAAAGAAACATTCTAATCACAGATAAGCAATCTGTCAGGGATACTTATTACCACATAACATCTGCTCCCAACATGAAGTTGATTTGTGACATCTCTGTATGTGACAAAAATCTAACATCAAATAGATAAATTATGACATTACTAAGTATTACAAAAGTGAAGCACTGTAGCCCTCTAGCAGTCATTTTTGATGGCATTTGCATTTAGAGTAAAAACTGAAAAAACTATCCCTTTTTTAACAAGTTTCCTTGCACCTTGTTTTAGCTTTCATTTATGTACCCATTTTTCAATTGATTCTTTACCCCAATCCTGACCAACATTCATCTCTTTACTACCTCCGTCATCCCTAGCAGCATCCTCATCTAAAGAACAGAATTTGCTACCTGGTTGCTCATGATTTAAAACTTTAACATCTTCTTCTTGAATTGTTTTTATATCTGATTCCATAGTCTCTGCATCATCTTGTATCTTAATCAAACCCACTGGAGGAGTGATGCTTTCTTTCAATTGACACACACTGCCATTTAGGGAAATTTGATCACAGGACCCTCAAACAACATAATTTTGGTTGATTATTATACATAACATATGTCCTATAACCTGATATTAGCACCACACTATGTATATACTTTACCTTTCATTCTTATAATGTCAATGTCCCCCAGACTTCCCAGTCTCTATTACAAATATGTCTGAAAACCAGGTTATATCAAATATAGTCTTGTGCTAGTAACGTAAATAGGAAAGCAAATATTTGATATAATTTCCTGACAATAATTCTGAGAAATATTTTAGTCTAGTTTCAATAACCTCTGCTCTTCTAAACGGAACAGTAAACTTTTTTTGCAATTAAATTTGCCACTTGAAAATACAATCAACCCATGTTAAACATAATTTTTTCTTAGTATAATCATGTAAATGTTTTCTGCTAATGCATTAGTTTCAAACATTAATTCACAAAATGACTCTTTACCAACATGAATAAACACTTGAAGATCAGCAGTGCCAAAATCTAATGGAAGCATAATGTTATCCCAGACCTCATATCAATGTATAGGCAAATCAGCCTTACCGAGTATTGTTTTAAACAGTCTATACATTTTGCTGAACCATCTTTGAACAGGATGGCTTTGCTTCTTCCAGAGTCACTTCCACACATGTATCTGAAGTATCAATGTTTGATTGATGAAACCATGCATCAGACGACTGATTTATACTATGACATCACATCCTGTACTATAGCTTTACAATCCAAACATTCAGGAAGTAACAAATAATCCACCATCTAACTCTAGTATACAGATCAAGATTCATCAGGTTCATGTTTTGTTAACATATTCTTCAAAGTACAAAATAACCACATAGACATCAATATTTCCTGCCACACCAATGTCAAGGTCACCCTTAACACCCACCACTTAGTAACCACCCTATAGTCTGTCACATCACTTCTTCCACTCAAAAACAGCAGAAGTTCCCTGATGCTTTGGCCAAATGTTCCCTAGTCAGTACAAATACCACCTCTGGTCTGTCCTGAAAAGAGGCCATTAAAAGTATGTATAAATAAAGAAATCATGGTTGCCACTTTATCTTAGCTATTTCATGCTGTCTTTGTAGTCTGACTATTTTAATGCATCAAAATCATTATGCAGTTATGCTTTTTGTATCTCAGTGGTCCTGCTTCTGCAAAGTGATCTTTTTTTCCCAGAATCTACTTCAATCACCCTTTACACGAGTCATGCTAGACATAGGGAAATCTTTCTTTCTACCTTCCTTTTAAATAGAATGACAGTAGTGTGAGTCACAGGCATCTTGCTTTGCTTGTGAAACCTATTTTACATTTTTACATTTTTTACTAGAATTATTCCAATTTGTATCTTCAGAGCTCAGAGCAGCTCTAAGCTCTTTAACGGTAGCTCTAAATGCACAACAAAACAAACTAGCTGAACTGCATGTTTTAAGGCTTTCAGTTTTTACCCTAAGTGCTGACAGACCCTCTCCCACATTTAGGGTTGCCACCTTCGTTCACGGCTAAAACCGGAGCCACGCCACGCCCCTCGCGTCACCAGTAACCCCGCCCGCCCCACCCCCTCTCCTGCCAACAATACCGCCCATTTTGTGATGTCACGACAGCATCACTCAACGGGAACGCCCTCTTTTTTCGTTCCCGCCGCCTGCTTTTGGCTGATTTGCTATGCTTTTCTGTAAGAAAAGCATAGTAAATCAGCCGATCAACGGGAACGCCCTCTTTTTTTGCTCCCGCCGCCTGCTTTTGGCTGATTTGCTATGCTTTTCTGTAAGAAAAGCATAGTAAATCAGCCGATTTACAAACTCCGATAGTCTGTTTCCTTTTTGAAACAGAATACCGGAGTTTGTACAGTGTTTTCCGGACTACCGGAGAATCAGTTTGATTTCCTGATAGTCCGGAAAAAAAACGAAGGGGTGGCAAGCCTACCCACATTTAGGGTTGCCACCTTCGTTCACGGCTAAAACCGGAGCCACGCCACGCCCCTCGCGTCACCAGTAACCCCGCCCGCCCCACCCCCTCTCCTGCCAACAATACCGCCCATTTTGTGATGTCACGACAGCATCACTCAACGGGAACGCCCTCTTTTTTCATTCCCGCCGCCTGCTTTTGGCTGATTTGCTATGCTTTTCTGTAAGAAAAGCATAGTAAATCAGCCGATCAACGGGAACGCCCTCTTTTTTTGCTCCCGCCGCCTGCTTTTGGCTGATTTGCTATGCTTTTCTGTAAGAAAAGCATAGTAAATCAGCCGATTTACAAACTCCGATAGTCTGTTTCCTTTTTGAAACAGAATACCGGAGTTTGTACAGTGTTTTCCGGACTACCGGAGAATCAGTTTGATTTCCTGATAGTCCGGAAAAAAAACGAAGGGGTGGCAAGCCTACCCACATTCCTCCTGAGATGTCTAAAATATACTTGTAATCCAGCAGCTGTTACCTGACCACTCTTGCTTCGAAGTCAAAGAACTTTTAACAGACATCTAAACTATTTGATATTATCTGTGAATGATGACAAAATATATTGTATTTGTTTAAAAGTATTTTTCTTAAATTGCAGACCACAGCAGAATAAGCCCAGCTTTCTGTTTGTGAATTTGGGTTAATGATATTTTGTTATCTTTCTACTGAGGTACACATGTCTTTTTGCAATATATTTTCCCACCACTGTTGTACTAATAGCTACACCCAGGACTTGTTGCACTGTATCACACCAACACTTCACCCAAACTATAATCTTTGAGCAGGACAAAATAGTATTTCTGTGTTGTGAACATTGCCAGGATCTATAAGATATGCCATTCACTGCATTTTCATAGGGAAATGGTCTTTACCTTTTACAATGAACTATGGGTGAGTTTTTACTATGTAAAATGGATTCTGTACTTTATTGTTATTGCGTTTTTTTCTAAATGCCCTACATACCCCACCAGCTAGCTACTGTGCCCTTAGTGTGCCCAGGCAAGAAAAGGAGCTTAAAGCCCTCACTGGACATAAACTAAATTATTATAGTTAAAATTGAAATTCACAGTCTCTAAAAGAGCCAGGTTGCAGTGAAGGACAGATAAAAAAACTTCTTTGCCCTAAATTAGCTAGGGTTTAAGCAGACTCAAAATTGTTGGAAAGAAAAATCTTTCCCCTTGGTACACAGCAGCAGGAATTCCTGAAATCAGGAACTAATGAAAATGTTATACAAACTGCAGTTCTAGGATAGGGTAGCCATAACCAGAGAGACATAAACCCGATGGCCATGAATAGAGAGTCTTGAACGCCAATTAAACCAAAGAAAGGTGGCTGCCACTGCTAAACTCCAGCCAGTCAGTCTAATATATAACCAAAGGTGCTTGAGTGGACAACAACCACTGCAAGTCTGCAGGTCAGTATAGGATGACTGATGCCCGAATCACAGCCACCATACAATAATCAGTTTAATTTCCACTGCTTCAGGTAATCAAATTACTGATGTGTTGTCAATGTCTCTGAAATCTTTGTTTACATAATCCTCAAAACAACAGTACAACAGCACACATTAAATTCAGGTTGAGAGACAAGAATAAAAAAATTAGAAAACAAAATAAACAACACAGAGAAATGGGGGGGCTAGGCAGCCAACACCAATGCTGTCTTGCCAATCATAGTCCTTTTCTTCAATAAGCTCGGGTGATAAAGTGTCATATTCTAGTAGCTGTTGTTTGTAGTGAAGTCAGGTATTTCTCTGTGGCTGTGGCTAGTGAGTGGAGGGTACAGTCTAACTGTGCCAAAAGAATCCCTTTACCTATGGCTTCTCTTGTAGTTTCTAGGCCCAGGGCAAGGTGTGATGCATTTTTGATTTTTTTTCATGTAAAGTTGGAAATTTAGATTTTTCTGTAGCCGTAGCCCTAGGTATTTAAAGAAAGTGGAAGTTCCTGGTGATATTGGTGGTTATCTAGAACGGCTAAATTAGGCAAGAAAACTAAAAGCCCACCCTCTCCAGTTAAAAGTTAGAGCTTGATCTAATGAAGCAATCAACCTGAGACGACTCCAAAACAAATTCTACACCGTTGACCACTCATGTCCTAAAACAAGTGAGTTTTTTCCTAGTGCTTTAGAACACTCACAGAGTTTAAACAATTACTTGCATAACTAATGCAGTACCTTACAGACTGTTTAAAATATTATTGCTTCAACCACTCTATGATCATCTGATCATTTCTCAACCCTGGTACAATTGATCCCTCTGTACCTCAATACAATCCTCTGCTGTCTGACAAATAACTGTCATACAACTTTGCAGGCTCTACACCCACAAGTGTATAATGTTTATTTTGTTATTCTTGTAACTACCACTATTTAAAATCATCTGACAATTGATTTGTTCTTTTCAAAGCCTGACGTGCATACTTATCCCGGACTATATAATGGTTGTTAATGTTGCTGTCTTTCATTTTATAAACTACTTACTTCAACAGTGTCTGAAATAGCTACAGTCAACCCTAGTCAATAAACTTTAAATAAAAATGCTGGCCACATCCAGCCAGTTTATAAAGAAAACAAACATATAATTATGAATAACAGGATGCTCATATGAAACAAAATAAAGCAAAACAATATAAAGTGCTCCATGCCAATGCAATATTTTGCTCAATGAACTACCCTTACATTGTGTGATATCATGGCCAAGAAGAAAACTACAACCTATTAAGGAAAACCAGTTACTTACCTCTGGTGAGGCTAAATGCAAATGGGTGTCACAAGAGGGTATAAAATGCTAAGAATTTCTGCAAAGAGATTGTTCAGCTGATGACATTAACTATTTTAAGTGGAAGGCAAATAATGTTACTGCTATATTTAGTGATGTGTCGACAACAGGAATTCCATGCATCATGACTTTATAGCGCAGAAATAAAGAAGTTATGTACTTACCATAACATTCCATGTGAGTTGTTCATTTCGCCTTCATTCTTACACATGGGTTTGGAGCCGATCCATTGCCTCTGAGTCAACCGCTTTCACAAGCTCAAGGTTTTAGAGTAGCTTCAGGCCAAGACCCTATCCCATGATTCTCTATGCCTCACCTCAGATCTAGTTTGCTGATCCTAGCATGTAAAACATAATAATAATACAAAGAGGTACTCCAGCCAGAGTAAGAAATCCTAGAACAAGACCCACCAGACCACAAGTCGTACTCGGTCTTCGATAAGCCTGGAAGGGGAAAGGTGGGTGGGAATGTAAGAATGAAGGCAAGATTAACAACTCACATGGGACGTTATGGTAAGTACATAAATTCTTTATGTGAAGTTGTTCAATCTCGCCATTCATTCTTGCACATGGGTAGCGTCCCAAGCACCCTATTCCTGGGTGGCTCACAGGAGTATATTCCTGAGAACAGTGGAACCAAAGGAAGCCCTGTCCCTGGAGGCTCTATCTACTTTGTAATGCGTGATGAAGGTATGCAGCTTAGACCAAGTGGCAGCTGCACATATAGTGTCCACAGGCAGCCAAGCCGCATATGCTGAGGAAGTGGAAACAGCCCTAGTAGAATGCACTTTTACAGTATGTTCTAATGGTTGATTCACTGAGGAATATATGAATTTTATGCAGTCAGTTAACCATTTGGAAAGAGTAACTTTGGATACTGGAAGCCCTTTCTTTGTGTCAGCATGAGAAACAAAGAGTTGTTCTGACTTTCAAAATTCTTTTGTTCTGTCCAAACAGAATCTTAATCGCCTGTGAGCATCAAGCTTATGCAACATATACTCCAACTTGTTAGAATGACTACTGAAGAAAGTTGGGAGTTCAATAGTTTGAGTCAGGTTGGCCTCCGAACACACCTTTGGAAGAAAGGAAGGGTTAGTCCTCAGTGACACTCTGTCAGGATGAAACACCAAGTATGGGGGTTTTATAGATAGGGCCTGAAGTTCAGACACTCTACGTGCTGAGGTAATGGCTACCAAAAAGATGGTTTTCCAAGAAAGAAATTTTAAATGACAGGATGGAGCAGGTTCAAAGGGGGTAAGAATGATCCATGACAACAGAAAATTCAGATTCCAGGGAGTAAAAGGTTGTCTAACAGGTGGTCTAAGATGTACGGTACCCTTAAGGAAGGCCCTACATAGTCTGTGAGTCATTAGGTTAGAACCTTGAGATCCGAGTTGAAAATTGGAAATTGCAGCCAATTGAACTCTTATAGTGGCAGCTGCAGCACCTTCATTAAAGAGCTTAGTTAGGAATTCCAAAATGCTAGCAATTGGGGCGACGTAAGGGTCAATATTATTCTGGGAAGCCCAAAAGGCAAATCACTTCCATTTGCTGGTGTACAACTTTCTGGTGGAAGCTTTATGAGAAGATACAAGAATATGCTGTACCTCCAAGGATAAATCGTGTGACCTGGCTAAGTTGGGAATTGGGGCAGCCAAGCTGTCAATCTGAGGGCATGAAGAGAAGGATGAAGGGCCCCTGACAAATGCATCAGCACATCTGGAACTGGTTCCAGAATCCAAGGCGCCTCCAGTTGGAAGAGTTGAAGGAAGGGGAACCAAATCTGTTGACCCCAAAATGGGGGAAGAACAAAGGGGCGACCTACTGTTACATGGTGGCTGATCAACCACCAATGAAGATCCTTTCTGCATGAATCTGTAATCATTATCAAGAATGAATCGGAAGTTGTTGGTAAAACCACTGGGTGAAGAGTAACCATTGGAGTATTCTCATGTGCATATGCCCCAGAGGAACTACTATGATCGTTGCTGCCATAGTACCTAGTAGTTTCAACACTTGAGAGGCTGGAACTTTTTTTGCTCTTCAGAATGTCCGATACCTGCTGCCGAAGAGTGACTATCCTGTCCAGTGGAAATTTTACCATGATGGTGGTGGTGGTGTCTAAGTCTGCACCAATAAAGGAGATACGCTGTGATGATGACAACGCAGACTGGTAAAAATGTATAGGTATTCCTAACTGAGAACACCAATTGAGAGTGTGATCCTTGGATTGAATTAGTTGATGCCTGGAGGTGGCAGTGAGGAGCCAGTCATCCAGGTACAGAAACACTCGGAATCCTAGACACCTCAGGTGAGCCGTAACCACTGCCATGCATTTGATAAACACTCTGGGGGCTGTTGTGAGACCAAAGGGCAGTGCTCAAAACGGGTAGTGACTAGCTTCCAGCCGGAAATGCAAGTGATCTCTGGATGGTCTGGCCATTTTTACATGATAGTATGCATCCTTGAGATCTATAGAGCACATTCAATCACCTGTTGCTAGGAATGGAAGAATTGATTGAAGCGTGACCATTTGGAACTTCTCTTTCTTTACAAAGTTGTTGAGTCTGCTGAGGTCTAAGATGGGCCTCCAGTCCCCTGTTTTCTTTGGAACTAAAAAGAATCTGGAGTAGGTTGCAGATCCTATTTGTTCTGCTGGGACTGGCTGGATGAATCTCTTTTCCAGCAGCCTTTGGATTTCTATGACTGCTTGATCCCTGAGACTGGGTGGAATGTCTGGGATTTTCTTTCTTACAAGTGGGGCTTCTGAAAACTGGATGATGTAACCTCTGGTAACAATGCTTTGTACCCAAGAATCATTTGTAATTTATAGCCAGGCATCTGGATACAAAGCCAAGCAACCCCCGACTGCCTTCAGAGTAGAACAGTTGGGCCTCCTTTCAGGAGCACTGATAGGGCTTGCCAAAGAACTGATCCCTGTCACCCTGGTTTTGCGGACCCCTCTGCCACCTGGATGGCACTTTCCATTATTACCCCATCCTCTGCCCCTGGAGAGGGGTTCAATATATGTGTTCTGAAAAGCTCCTTGGGACTTCCGGAGCCACCTTTTGCCCTTTGGGGTACAGTCAAGTAGGGGTGGAAAAACAGACTCCTATGGCAGACAGAGTCTTTCCATCTTGCTCATGCCTAGTGAGGGTCTCCTTGACTTTAGGCCCGAAAAAGGATTAGCCATCGAATGGGGTATTAACAAAGGAAGACTTGAAGGCTTCTGCAAAGGAGCATAAGCGCATCCAGGAATGTCTCCACAGAGCTATTGCTGAACCCGTTGCCCGACTCGAACCATCGGCTGCATAAGAAATGAGCCACATGGATGAATTTACTATGGAGTTAAGGGTATTAAGCTGGGCTGTCACCTTATCAGAGACACCTTCAGCTGTACTACCCTGCAGAGTATCTCCAAGCTCTTTTAGGAGATCTCTTTGAAGACGGGTAAAATGAGTCAAATAGTTGAGTGGTCGCATGGCAAAAGTCACTGAACTAAAGATGCGTTTCCCATACCTGTCCATCATCCTAGAATCTCTATTAGGAGGATGAACAGTAGAAGAGGTTTCAGACAGTTCTTTCTTGGTGGCCGCTGCCACCACCATGGCATCAACCTGCACTCCCTTGGTGAGGAACATTTTGTCTTGTGGTGAAGTAATAAATTTGTTGGGCCTCCGTGGAACAGGTTTCACATTATCAGGAGACTCCCACGCCATTCAAGCAACCAACTCCATGAGTTCATCGAAGGGTGGAGTCACCCAGGAGGTGGAAGGTTGAGACCCAAAGGCCTTCAGAAGCACTGACTCATCATCAGTAGGGCTAAGAGACTGCCAGTCACCCCTCTGCTTTAGGACTTCAAGGATATCAGCAAAGGAGATATCCTCCGAGGGGGACCATGGGGACCATTCTGACTCCTCTAAATCAGTGTCTGATATAATAGACTCCTGTGGGGAGTCTAAATGCCTCCTCTTGCACAGCTTCTTCCTGGGGACTTCATCGGTGGGAGCTTCCAGTGAGGTCTCAGTAGAACAGGGGTCACCAACGGGGCTATCTGAGGCTCTGGGTCTCGACACTTTACAGGGACCTGCGATGTAGAGGCAGAAAGTGGCACTTTAAGGGAGGAGGAGGAAGGTCCTGATGATGTAGGAGTCTTGGAAGACATAACTCTCCTTATAGCATTGAAGGCTCCGATGCGAAGAAGCAGCTGGTTCCGAGGAAGACAGCACCCTCCCCGGTGCCGACACAGTGTGCTCCAACCCAGAGGAAGGAGCCGAGCTCATCCGTGCTGAAGCTCCAAGTGGAAGTGTCAGAACTGACCCATTAGTTCGATTCTGTCCCCCGGAGCCGACCAGAGAGTGTCGGCTCCCAGACTCCTCGAAGAGTACTGAAGTCTGAGTTGACGGAGCCGATGGCACTGGAACAGGCCTCGGCTCCAAGGGTTCTACAATCATCAGCTCCACCTCCCTGGGTCTGAAGGCCCGGCTCAATTTTAAGGAGGAGTAGACACAGCAGGTAAAATAGTCTTCAGCTCCAAAACCGGTTGGGTCGAAGCTGATAATAATTTGGCCAGTGCCGGATTCTCGAAAAGCCTCTGCACCACTCAGTCCACATCCACATCAGAGAGGGTTCTCAAAGAACGAGTAGGTATCGAGGAAGCCACCGACTGCAAGATGGGTTACCTCAAGGTTTTGGGAACTGGCTCCAACACCGGGCACCGGCTCCAAAACACAAGCTCGGTGCTCGGCTCCGAAGACTGCAGAACTGGTGATTGCACCTTCTCAGAAAGGCTTGGAGCCAACGACTTCGGCTCCGACGATGCTCTTGATGACTTTGAACCTTTTGAAGACTTAGAAGTCTGGTCAGCCTTGTCCAATGATTCCTGGAAATCTGGTTTCAGCAGTCCCCTGTCTACTAGTTTCCTCCTATGCTCCAGTAACACCCTGCTTCTAAAGGAGTGGCAGATGGAACAATCCTCCTGCAGATGCACTGCCCCCAAACAGTATACGCAACTAACATGCACGTCAGTTATGGACATTTTCTGCTCAAACTTAGGGCATTTCTTAAATTCAGATTTTTATTTCTCCTTTTGATCAGCCATTATCCAACAAACAAGAGTAATAAACCAGAAACACACAAATATATATATATATATATATATATATATATATATATATATATATATATATATATCTAAGGGCAAGCAGTCAGAAAAAAACTAGCCCAAACTACTATTAAACTAGCTAATAACACACACAGACAGCAAAAATACTAAAGCTGTAATTCTATAGATAATTATTTAAACTCTAAGGAAAGGTATGTTCTACTTTCTGAACTTTCTGTATCAACGGAATTAAAGAACAAAATTCAGCCAAAAGGCCTAAGAGCAGCCGCTCTATATACAGATGAAAAATTTGTTGGAAACAAAAAGGGATAGAGACTAAACACACACTAAGGCTAACTAGACAAAAAACACACAGTATATTTACAGGAAAAGTGGAAAAAACTATCCAAAATTTTGAATTAAGAAGAATACTGGCCCGAGCTCTCTCTCAACCTCCGATCTGTTTCAGCGGCAAACTAGATCTGAGGTGAGACAGAGAGCATCATGGGATAGGGTCTTGGCCTTGAGCTACTCTAAAACCTTGAGCTTGTAAAAGCGGCCAACTCGGAGCCAATGGATCTGCTCTGAACCCATGTGTAAGAATGTACGGCAAGACTGAACAACTTCACATCAAATGTTTACCAAGTACCTCTTGTTTAAAAACTCTGGATATATTCAAATTCCAGGACTGGACATCTACGGTAGAAAGAAAGCAGCAGTCCAACACACCCTGACTGTCAGTTTCATTATCCATAGAGTGAAGATCAGTAGGAAAAAGGAAATAAAATAAATTTGTCCTTATTCTGTAGTAAAATCATCACTCTGCTGAACTTCAGGACTTAAAATTACTCTAAAGTAAAACACTGAGTAAGGAATATGTGGGGGGGGGTCTGAATTTTTCATGTGGTTTTGATTTAGAAGCGAGGTGTTTTAGTTGTCATTAACAAACATTCCAAAATTCCAGGCATGGAAACTCTTGGTACATAAACAAAAGAGAGATGGGTAAATATTTTGTGGGCTAGCATCTGGCCTAAATCATCTCTTAACAGTATGTACATTGAAACAAGCTCAGATTTTTTATTATCCCTCTAAAATGATCAAAGGCTTTTGTTGTTTACTAGAAAGACAGAAGTATACACATACTCATCAAGATGAAATAGATGTGGCTATTTAGGAAAGACAAAAGTAATTTAGGACTATTTCTCTTTCACTTCCATAATCATTGCACTGCCTCTTCCTGTGATTTCACAGTATCGTCAGGACAGCCAGAGTGGAATTTCATGTTATAAACTGAGTCTCTATGCAAAAACTTTTATTTTATTTAATTGTTCCTTCATGCATTTTTGCCACATTAAATATGTCATAAAAATGTTTAATATCCGATTAAATGGTCAGATGAGACAGGCAAATCCATATTATATAAATTAAGAACAGTTCCATACCTAACAAGTTTGAACTAAAGAAGCCATCACACTGAGATGCGTGTAACCAATGGAGTTAGTTATATAACTCTGGCCCATTCATGCAAAGTAAATGGACACCAAATATGAGACAAATGGGTATTCAGTCATGTACTTGTGAAAAGTGTCAAAAGTATAAACCATGCAGCTGAGTTTTGTGTAGAACAGTGAACAGTGCAAAGCCATTCAAGCTTTTCCTTAGAGAAATGACAGAAGCCTATGATACACACCACTAGCCATTATCAAGGTATGAATGCCAAATGTGTCACCAATGTATTGCACCTCCGTACCGCATTACTGTACATGAAAAGGCAGGGGCAGCATACATCCTGACTCATACATTTTATGATTAGTATGAACGTTGTTACAGGGACCTGTGCTAACCCAGAAGTCATATTTCCAGTGCCTGTATCCTGTTCCAACAATAACATATACAATGGTACCCAAAACTTCCACTGAGAAATGTTGCCTGCAGGGTAAGAAGAACAAACAGGCAAAAGAAGAGTTTGAGAACATTTGATTCTGGTCTTGCTGCAGCTGTAATATTCAGAATTACTGATGAATGAAGATCACTTACACAGCACAAACATGAGGCAGACATGTTGGCCATTAGTGACTTTGGTGTACACTGAATGCTTCAATGTAAATGAAAGCTGTGCAAAGACTTTGTATGCAAAGTAAAGAAACAAATTACTGTTATTGTAGTTTCTGAGTTTTTAACAATATATATTTTTTTACTTACTGATAAGCCAGGCAAGCCCATAATGCCTGGAATTCCCATTAAGCCAGTATCTCCTTTTGTTCCATTGCAGCCATCAAGCCCTGGTTTTCCTCTTGGTCCAGCGGCTCCTGGATGCCCCTAGAAAACAATAGGAAAGAAAGAGGTTTATGTTGTAGGTAGGCTGATTCATATAAACTTTACGCTGTGTGTGGTCTGATTTATATAAAAGGTATATTGTGGGTAGACTGATTAACAAGAAATGGTATACACTATACAACCACTAACTTTATTTTATGGCTCAGGAAAATGCAAAAAGCATTTCAAGTCAATCTGTATAATACAAATTAAGAGTCAGTCGAAAACTGTTAAAATCAAGAAACTGGTCTACTCAGAGACTCTTTGTTGTTTATTATTTGACATGCATAAGGGTATTGAGTACATCTGGCCATGGATAACTATTCCCACAGGAAAGCCGCATAACAACTTTTGCATATGCAGGCATTACCGTGTAAGCTCTAACTATAATGTCTGCAAATATACCTGGATTTGAGCACCTTTCTGTAGTATTTCAGTAGCAGTAATCATCTTGCAACTTTTTTTCCTTGTCGGTTGTGGCCTTATTCAAATGATGATATATAGGGGTAACTTACAGGTGGATGACGTTTGAATTTTCAAGCATCATTTGTCCAAAATGCAACCCAGTGAGGACTGAAGTTCCTCCATAGGAAATAATTATTGGCAAGCTGTGTCAGTAGAAATTCCCTTTTTTAGGGTAATTTACTCCTTCTTGGGGTGAACATGGAGTTGGTATATCTAAGTTTGGTGGGGGGGGGGCTTTTTTGGGGGAGGGGAATGTAGTTCAGGGATTGTAGTCCTCAGCAGATTGAACTTCATCCATTCATAGTGAAAGTGATATATAGCTAACATTTTCATCAGAGCTAACATACTTGGGTACAAACTGTGAAATACAGCAAAACTTTGACATTTAAAAACAAGAATAATAAAACAGAGTGGTTCACTAAACAAAGAGAAGCCTTCTGCTTGTAAATATGGAAGCTGATAGTATGAGTGCTCTATGTAATTTCAGTGAAGATTCATAGCACCATAATCTTTTGGAAGGACAAAAACGACTTAATGACTCTTACTGGGGAAGCATATTATGCAAACCAATGTTTATAGATAAAGAAACTTCTTTTGAAATTGTCTTAATGCTTGGATGAGGCTGGCCCATGGGAGAGACACCTCTGTCAATAGCCTTCCATCAGAATATCTAAAACTTACAGCTGATGCTACAGCATATCCTGTCAGCATTCTTATTAACTGATCCATCTCAGAATCATAGGTCCCGCAACTCTTTAAAAAATCCATTATAACTCCTTTACACAAAGGTGGTAACACCAATGATCTTTATAACTGCTGGCCCATCTCTATACTCACACCTCTATCAAAAATCATAGAAAAGTGTATACACTCTCAATTGCTAAAGCATCGCTCTGACAAATAACCTCCCTGCACCCACCCAACATGGCTCACAGCACCACTACAGTCTTACTCTCCTTTACCAATACTGTGAACAAGGCTCTTGATGCTGTCTTATTAGACCTATATAGGGCTTTTGGCACAGTATCACACCCTAAACTACTGCAATAACCTGAAACACTACAATGCTCTCTACAACAGAAAACAATGTGTCAGATGGCAAAATAAGCAATCCAAATATCTGGTCAATAACATGGGAATCCCCCAAGGGTCTATTCTTGGGTCTCTTCTTTTTAATATTTTCATTAATAATCCCCATAATGCATCCCAACAAAGTACACCTGCCCAATATGCTGATGATTCTACTATCACCTCCTCTTCTAGCAACTTCTCAGACCTCCCAAAGATAAAACAAAAGGCCTTTACATCTATCAAAGCTTGGCTAAACAATGTGCAACTACTACTGAATCCCCAAAAATCTAAGCATTTACTATTCACAACAAAAACACCAACTCACGAGTTTAAGATATTCACAAAACAATACTGAAATTGAATTAGTAAGACAATAAAACTACTAGGCATTGCGACCAATGACAAGCTCTCTTTTTTTTATTTGTTTGGGTAAGCCCACCAAGTTAAAACTACTGCTACTCCCTTCCCTCCTCTATAGAAATCCTGTCTTCACTAACCACCAACATCACTCATAAATAAACTATAAAATAGCTAAGTTTGCCTCTAATATGCCAAATCACACACAGCACTGCCTGGCCATTAAAGAATTTAACTAGTTTGAATTCCCCCATTACCTAAATTACACCCAAGTAACTCTCACCCACAAACTGATCTATAACCCAGACAACTGCCCTGCACTTCAGACTATTCTACAAACATACACCCTAACCTGGAATCCTCGGTCTACTAATAAACAGCTCTTAAGTATATCCAAACCCAACAAACGAGCTGGACAAAGCCTTTACTTCTATACCATTGCCAAATTATGGAATGTTCTGCCTTCCTCTATCACTCAACTAGACTCTATAAAAAACTTTAAATCTGCACTAAAATGCCACTACCTCAATAATCATATCTATTCCTGTGACTACATGTCTAAGCCACCATAAACAAAGTTAATCATCCACTTTTTCCTTCCTTCCTTCAAGTTATATCTTGTTAACTTCTCACAAGACTTATAAGAACTCCCTCTATATCAGCTTACAATCTCTAATTTTACTTTATCTCACTATCTAGTCCTAGGTCTACCTCTAAAACTGCCTAATTTAGTTTAAAGAAATATCTACCTTGAAGTATCTACTGTCTGAATGATTTTTTTGTGTCAATTTATTGCATGTTATTATAGCTAATTCTTAATGTAATTTGTACTAAACCTTTGCACTTTGTCTATACTATTTGAATATTACTTCTGTATTAATATTTTTGTATCTGTAACTGGAACTTTTCTCCCCAGGCCTCCACGGAAAATGGTTTCTGACCCAGTGGACTTTCCTGGTCAAACAAATGCCAGTAAATAAATGAATACATAATTCTTTCCATGGCCTTACATATGAGGATGATAAGACTTATGGGCTTGTAGTTTCCTAGATCAGTGGTTAGACCTTCTTTGTGCAGGAAATGACTACAGCCATCTTCCATTCTTTGGGCACAAAACATGACTAAAGGCTCCAGCTGAAAAGTGTTTCAAGTGAACTACAGAAGCCATGCTTCATATTATTTACTAAACATCCCAGGATGTTATTGGGGCCCATCGATGCAATGTTTTTGGCCTTTGAATGGGCATTGATGACCTGCTCCTTGGTAATGATTGGGGGGATTGTGTTATGTGGTATTTCCTTTGCATTATCAGGAGGGGAGTGGGGGGGGGGGGTTAGCTTGCGCTGAACCTGTCAGCCAAAAGTTTAGCAATGGTCTCCGATTCAGTGTGGGTGATGCCATTTACAAGATGTTCTGCAGATTGTTGTATATTTCCCCTGAGGTTACTGACATAGCTGTAGAAAGCTTTCTGGTTGTCCTTTGCCTGAGAAGTTATTTTGTCTTCAAATTTAGCCTTTAAAGTATAAATTAACCATCTTAGCTGCGTGTTTAGAATGGTCAGGAGGCTTTTAATATGTATGGCTTTGTTCCTACTACACTTGGCCAAGATATTTTTTTCTTTTATTGTATAACCAATTGATATTGTGATTCCACCAAGGTGGCTTGTCTTTTGAGTTTGTCTTGTTCTTAATATGAATGGGTACAGCTCGCTCTATATAGCTATCAATATGGCTGTATAGAGATTTTCTAAATAGCTCAGTGTATGCTATGGTGTTTACTGCATTTGAGGTTGCTTGGAATTTAGCCACAGTGTTGCTTAGTACACAGACATTAGTCTAAGAATAGCTCCTAAAGGTAAGGTGTTTGGTTTTGCTGAATCCCCAGATTTAATTTTTATTTCAAGTAATACTGGCTCACGGTCAGATCTGACAAGGGAAGATATTACATTGGGTGAGGAACATTTGCCCCCATATTTGTGAGTACAAGGTCAACGATGTTTGTACCCTGATAGGAGAATGGACCAACTGTTCCAGGATGTTGGTATTAAATAAGTTACGAATCACTGGGCGTGTGCATTAGAAGTGGTGTAAGATTCCCAGTCTATATAGGGGTAGTTGAGATTCCCCAAGTAGATCGCATTGGGTTGAACTTTGAGGGACTGTAGTACATTGAGATTGGTAGTATGGGTTTCTTGGGATATGAAGGGGGAACTATAGGTTACAAAGATGTTGTAAAATACTCTGTTTATGGTGATTTGCATATGTATGAGTTCCAGTGGGCCATACTTATCTTTAAATGAAGAAATTGTATGTCAACTGAATCAAGACTACGTTTAAAAAAATACTCTCTCACTACAAAGATCAGCTTACAAATATGCATTAGCCCTTGCTTTATATAAACAATGTAAATCAACTTCGAAAAAATTTATCATACTAAAACAACATGAAATAACTGAAGTACATGGTTCAGAAATAGGTTGATTGAACAAAGTGGTAATTATTGTTGTGAAGACTTTTAGATAAAGCACTACAATAAATCTGCAGTTGAAAGTGATGCTGGTGACCATAGATTACTGATATTGTATACATAATTATGAGGTGTACTATATATTTTTAGATTCAAATAAACTTGTTGGCAAAAAAATGGTATGAGGCGTGGCACATCACTGAGTCATAAAAATGCAGACTGCGTTTGCCATGTGGGTTCCTTTAATGCTAATATGGAAGCCTTTTCAACATACAATGTGAGAATGTGTTAAAAATGCAACAATGCAGGCGGTGCAAAGAAGGCCATCACGTTAACTTATACACAATGGTGCCTGGAATACCTTTCTTGTGCAATTTTTTGAGGGGTTAACATATAGGTATTACAAAGTCTGTTTTATCTAAAGACATTAATTAGAGATGAAACTTTTAGATTTTATAAACAATATCAGAAGATGAGCTATTCAGGCTGTTGAACTATTGCCAGTTTCAAAAGGGACTGTGAGATACTAAAAGTCGTGTTTGTGCATGGCAAATATAGTGAGAAAATATATATATACTAACTTACTACAGAAATCACACTTTACCTTGGAGAAAGCATTACAAGTCACAATGTTGATGGAAACTGCTGCAGTAAGTTTTCTGATTGTGCTTACCGGAACTTGAGAAAGGTGAGACAAGGTGTTGTGTGTGCAGATAACACTGTTTTGTCAGCAATATTCATACCTCTCAACTGTCCAGATTTTCGGAGAATGTCTAGATTTTTGGCTCATATTTTTGGTCTGTAACTCATAAAATTTGTGGTTTTCTGGCAAATCATTGGGATGATCTGAGGACTGAAGTCACAATATAATCACATACGTTTGAGTTTCAGACTTCAAATCCTTCAGAAATTATGTGCTTAAACAAACCCTGTTACTCTACTAACTTTCTAAGTTTATAAGAACAGTATTTAAAATATGTCCCTATTTTGGGTCTTTGTCCCCTCCATTTTGTTGGGCTTTGTCCAGATTTCTCACACTAAGAGGTTGAGAGGTATGATTAGGATATGTGTATGTGCATCCACCTGGTGTCCACCTTTCTGTAGTCTTCTGACTTTTCACCTGGCATGGCAAGTCTTTATTGAACACAAGATAGGACTTAAGTTGGACATGGTATGAATAATTCTCCTTTTCCTCTGGTAGCTCTCTGGCATTTTAGGGTGTGAATCTGTATCTTGGTAATATCACAATATGTGTCACTATCAGAGTATGTGTGAAGTCAGTCCCTGGATTACATTAGCACATTATACAAAGGGACTAAAGAAGACCTAACACAACAAACAGGGATTAAAGTATGAGATAGTAATCAGATAAAACACAACCATAAATGGCAAGGGTTTAGTGCAATGTGAATGTAATTACATCAGATAAACAGCACTAGTAATAACAGATTACCTCTCAACTTGCCGTTTGTCTCAGCAGTTCATTGGGATTATGGTGTTTCTTCCATAGAGTTTTATGATCGGTCACTGATTGGACACTTGCTAACACAAAAGTCACTGGCATATAGGAATGGGGGAGGGGGATCAACTGCACTACAGCACTGGCAAACACAATGGGTGACTCACATGCTTCTACTTTACTGGATGACAGAATCATATGTACAGAAGAGTGTAGCAGATGTCAGGAACAACCCTGATGTGGAGAAGTAGGGCTTAGAGGATAATCACAGTATAACAGAGGTTCAGAGATAGTGATCAGAGTATAAACTGATTACAGAGATAGTGGGGTATCCAACTGCCCATTCTGGCAAAATAAACATAGGGACAATGCATTTGTAAGACACTGGTATTGTGGTGACATCAGAAAGGACTGTGACAGGTGTTGACTGTAGGCTTTACAGACATTTTCTAGTAATCATGTATACCAGGGTATTGACAGAACATCTCTGCCATCCTGGCTTGCATTTGAAGAATGGTCCCTTGAAATGCATGCCTCCTCATAGTTCTAGGTATGTTTGTGTGTCCATAAAACTGGCCAGCAAGGTAAGGCTAGGACTGTCTCTAAAGCACTACCTCCCCATGGTACATGATACTGAAATCCAAGCAGACATTGATTTTTATAGCTCCCAGAATTCAGGGCTGGTCCATTATCTCACTTGGGTTATGGAGCTTTTGTATCAGTGAGAGTGCCACTGGTGATCCTTTGGAAATCCCATTCATATATATACTGCTGAACTGAATGGCTCAGCCTGAATTCTAGGCAGGTGAAATATCATAGCATTTAAACCTCAGGCAGAGACATGGGACATGTAGTGAAAAGTCCAGCTTGCTATTCTTGCAAGAAGATAAATTAACTGCTCTTTCAGCACTTTCCCCATACAGTGATTATATATGCTTTGAAACATTAAATTACATTTTCTTTGTAGCAGAGGACAGAATTAGCCTAGCCAGTCTGCTCTTCAAGTACTTTTATTTCCTTCAGCCAGTCCTGCATCCCTTCATTCCTACTCCACTTGACTCGTGCCCTCTGAAATGTCTCCATGCATTGCCTCTCCATCACGCATTCGAGTACTGCATTCAAGTGTCCACAGTCCTCTTGGAAGAAGGGCTTTTTCAGAGCAAGGGAGTGTTAACTTCCTCTCATCAGTTCCCTGAGTCCCCTTTACCCCTCATCCTTTAGGCTCAAGGTGACCCTTCTTATCATTATGACATAATTCTTACATCATTATGGCATAATTCTTAACCAAATATCATGCCCATTTATCTTATCATATCTATCTTGGGAAAAGCTGCAGCTCCTATAATCTGCTGTCTTACCTCTTCCCTTCTATCCACACATCCTTCTAGTGATTTTCTGCTGCACTACTCAGCAGCATGATGGCAGTCCCTTGTATAGCAACCAGATACACACACTGTATTGAAGGTACAATGACAATCTGACCAAGTCTAGTAGAGTATCAGCATTCCCGCTTTACTTCTGAAGACAGTCTCTCTCAGGATACACTCTAGCATTCAGTTTCTTGTTTCCAGAACCTTCTCACTCTATGTCTAGTCATCATGTCTAAGTGTAATGAATTCCCCAAATCTTTTCCATATTCTGGTGCCATCAATTCTTCCCACCAATTATACTTCACAAAATGGTTGTTATAGCCCATGTGCAGTACAATGTATTTGTATGCCCTTAATTTCAACTGCCTCCTTTCTGGCTACTTGGTTTAACTTCCTATTCCCTTTTACAGAGACTACCTCCATGCCTCAATGCTTCATCTATGTGTGTGTCATTAGATATAAGAGAATTTAAGTACCTTTATCTGCTTTTTTTTTCAAAAAAATACAGTATTTAAATTGATTTTAACTGTGTGGAAGGAATATTTAGCTGAACTGGAAGTTTTCACTCTGCTCTTCAGTTAGTGCTGCTTGAATTTTATTATTTGTTAGTAATTGCAGGTGTGGGGGTAGCCACATTCTTTGATTTCCTGTCCTTGCCTATTTAAGTGGTACAGTGTGAAATATTTTCTGCTTAAAAACCTCAGCTTTGGCCGGCTAAGAACTTGTTATATTCAACTGGACGTATAAGAGAATTTAAGTACCTTTATCTGCTTTTTTTTTTCCAAAAAAATACAGTATTTAAATTGATTTTAACTGTGTGGAAGGAATATTTAGCTGAACTGGAAGTTTTCGTTCTGCTCTTCAGTTAGTGCTGCTTGAATTTTATTATTTGTTAGTAATTGCAGGTGTGGGGGTAGCCACATTCTTTGATTTCATGTCCTTGCCTATTTAAGTGGTACAGTGTGAAATATTTTCGGCTTAAAAACCTCAGCTTTGGCCGGCTAAGAACTTGCTATATTCAACTGGACATATAAGAGAATTTAAGTACCTTTATCTGCTTTTTTCAAAAAATACAGTATTTAAATTGATTTTAACTGTGTGGAAGGAATATTTAGCTGAACTGGAAGTTTTCACTCTGCTCTTCAGTTAGTGCTGCTTGAATTTTATTATTTGTTAGTAATTGCAGGTGTGGGGGTAGCCACATTCTTTGATTTCCTGTCCTTGACTATTTAAGTGGTACAGTGTGAAATATTTTCTGCTTAAAAACCTCAGCTTTGGCCAGCTAAGAACTTGCTATATTCAACTGGACGTATAAGAGAATTTAAGTACCTTTATCTGCTTTTTTTATTCAAAAAATACAGTATTTAAATTGATTTTAACTGTGTGGAAGGAATATTTAGCTGAACTGGAAGTTTTCACTCTGCTCTTCAGTTAGTGCTGCTTGAATTTTGTTATTTGTTAGTAACTGCAGGTGTGGGGGTAGCCACATTCTTTGATTTCCTGTCCTTGCCTATTTAAGTGGTACAGTGTGAAATATTTTCTGCTTAAAAACCTCAGCTTTGGCCGGCTAAGAACTTGCTATATTCAACTGGACGTATAAGAGAATTTAAGTACCTTTATCTGCTTTTTTTCCAAAAAAATACAGTATTTAAATTGATTTTAACTGTGTGGAAGGAATATTTAGCTGAACTGAAAGTTTTCACTCTGCTCTTCAGTTAGTGCTGCTTGAATTTTATTATTTGTTAGTAATTGCAGGTGTGGGGGTAGCCACATTCTTTGATTTCCTGTCCTTGCCTATTTAAGTGGTACAGTGTGAAATATTTTCTGCTTAAAAACCTCAGCTTTGGCAGGCTAAGAACTTGCTATATTCAACTGGACGTATAAGAGAATTTAAGTACCTTTATCTGCTTTTTTTTCCCCAAAAAATACAGTATTTAAATTGATTTTAACTGTGTGGAAGGAATATTTAGCTGAACTGGAAGTTTTCACTCTGCTCTTCAGTTAGTGCTGCTTGAATTTTATTATTTGTTAGTAATTGCAGGTGTGGGGGTAGCCACATTCTTAGATTTCCTGTCCTTGCCTATTTAAGTGGTACAGTATGAAATATTTTCTGCTTAAAAACCTCAGCTTTGGCCGGCTAAGAACTTGCTATATTCAACTGGACGTATAAGAGAATTTAAGTACCTTTATCTGCTTTTTTTTTCAAAACAATACAGTATTTAAATTGATTTTAACTGTGTGGAAGGAATATTTAGCTGAACTGGAAGTTTTCACTCTGCTCTTCAGTTTGTCCCACCCACCCTCCCTGTTTTTGTTTTGGTGTTAATCTTAGTGGCCTTGCAGCTGCCCGCCCCTCTTGTAAATTTGTGTTTGGATACTCTTTCTGGGCCCATCTCATTTGCTCACTCAACTGAGTGCAGTGAGATCATATTCTGATTTCAGGCACTCCTACTGTGTACAAAGAGAGCATCTGGGAAACAGAAAAAAAAAAAAATTTAAGCTTGTTTCCTGCCTTTCCTGTTAAGTGGTATAGACTATTTGTAGGCTTTTGAGCCCCCAAGCCCTTCTGTGTTGGAGGGAAGCCTTCTAGCTTAGTTTTTTTCCCTATAACTAGCCAGTTTTCTAGTTTCAGCACTCAAATCTGTTTCTTTGATCTCAGCACTTGTTCAGAAAAAAAAAATTTCATCTGCTTTTACTGTACTTGTGTTTCTACCTACTTTTTTTTACTTTTGCATCATCTTAAAAGTACTCAATTGTATTTATTACTGCTTGGTATAACTCATTCTAAGCCTTCTGGTTTAAACACTTGGGCTTCGGACCAGTTGTTTTGCAGTGAGAGGGTTGGTGGTCTGCACTGTAGTGGCAGAACAGGTAGCTTACATCCTTCTAGGTTGGGAACTGCTGATTGAGGGCTCAGTGTCTGTTATTCTAAAAGTGTATTAATTCTGGTTTAAGCACTTAGGCTTTCAGGCCAGTTATTTTACATTAAGAGGGTTCGTGGTCTGCACTCTTATAGGTTCATAGGTTCATAGGTTCATACTAGGCTATCTGCCCAAGGGCATTTACAAGCCTAGCCCATAGTTTTGTGGCTTACGCCACCCCTTTAGTATGGGGAACTATACCCATTATTTTGCTGTGCCTCTGTCGAGCAGTGACACTGAGGTAATCCCTGGGGTATATCTTGTGGGAGGAGAGGCTGGACTCTGCCCTTCTGAGCTGGGAATTTCTGATTGAAGGCTTATAGTGCATGCATATCTGAACTGCTTCTTACTGAAGTTGGTGCGCCTTGTTTGCTGTGGCATAGACTGGATTCGGGCCTGCTGGATCTAGCTTTGTTTGTGTAACTTGAGCACTAATCCAGGCATTCTCTAAAGTATTCAATTGTATTTATTACTGCTTGGTAGTAACTTGATTAAAGTTTAGCTGTCATTCTAAGTCTTTTGGATTAAGCACTTGGGCTTCAGACCAGTTGTTTTACATTAGGAAGGTTTATGGCATGCACTGTGGTGGCAGGACAGGTAGCTTTCATCCTTCTAAGTTGGGAACTGCTGATTGAGAGCCCAGTGTCTGTTATTCTTAAAGTGTATTAGTTCTGGTTTAGGCACTTGGGCTTCAGGCCAGTTATTTTACATTAAGAAGGTTTGTGGTCTGCACTCTTGTGGGAGAAGAGGCTGGACTCTGCCCTTCTGAGCTGGGAATTTCTGGTTAAAGGTTTATAGTGCCTGAATATTTGAACTTTATCTTACAGAAATTGGTACACCTTGTTTGCTGTAGCATAGACTAGATCCAGGCCTGCTGAATATAGCTTTGTTTATATGCTTGTTGTTTGTTTGCTTGTTATTTCCCTGGAACGCTAATTCCACCTAATACGCGGCTTCTCAGCGCTTCTGTGGCTCACTAGTGATATCTGCATTGCTTACTGTACTTATTTCCTTGTTTCACTTGAAAGAAAGTTAGTGTTTGTCGTTTTTGCATTTAAGTTACCTGTAACACATTGCACTTAAGTTACCTGGCACTTGCTCACTAAAGCAATTATATAAGTCAGCACTAAAAATTAAAAGCACTACACCCTCACTCCCCACTGGCCCTGGTTTTCAATTATTAAGGAATTCCCAATATTATTCTAGCATGTCCAAAGGTCAGTTGTCAATCTCCTCTCTGGTCCAGCTGGTGAATCTGGGAATCTTGAGGCAATGTTACAACTGCCTCATGTACACAGACAACCCTCTCCTCCTCCCAACAAATTCCAACACATGTGAGAGATGCAACCATATAGCCAAACTGGAGGCTAAGCTCTCTCAACTCAGTACTGGCATAACCAGTCAGGAGGAGAAGGAAACCATATTCACTACAATTCCAGTCTCACATAGACCTACCACAACAGCAAACCAAACACATAATCACACAAAAACATACTCGGAGGCTCTAAATAAAGATCTGCCGAAGCAGCAGAGACCTCCAAAGCAGACACCCAAGCAGCCGCTACCCCAAAACAAAACACGTGCAACACATATCTCACAAAGCCAGTGTGCCAAACAGTCACAGCCCTTAAGACTAAACAACACACCTGATACACTTGTAATAGGTGACTCTATCGTCAGGCACACTGACGTCCCGCTCACCAGGCTGAACAAGGAGAGGGTCACGGTGAGCAGCCTGTCGGGTGCTAGGATCCGCCACATAACACAAGCACTCAGGTCACTCCAAGGCAAGTACAAATATGACTCAGTCATTGTCCATGCTGGTGTGAATGACCTGAGACGCACCTCCCTGGACTACATGAAAAGAGACATAAAGGAGCTCTCTGAGCATGTAGCCCAGGCCGGTATGACCCTGACCTTGAGTAGCATCTTACCCTCACCAAGAATGATGCCACAATATGAAGACAAGATGATCAATTTCAACAATTGGCTTAAGTACTGGTGTCATTCAAAGGGGATCCAATGCCTGTCAGCTTGGGATGATATGCTCGACAAGCCACGATGCTTCGCTAGGGACGGCTTGCACCTGTCACCCCTGGGCTTTCGGATATTGGCAAAGGCTCTTGCTACCCCCATAGTGCCTTTTTAGGCAAGGCTCAAAAGACAAACCCACCTCCATAGGTATCACAAGGGATAAGAAACTAAGAGTAATGCTGCTCAACGCCAGAAGTCTAAACCTCAAGATGCACTTTCGAAACTCTCCTTAGCATGGAGAACATCGATATCTGTGCAGT
The DNA here is from genome assembly GCF_019279795.1 of Protopterus annectens. NCBI lineage: Eukaryota > Metazoa > Chordata > Ceratodontiformes > Protopteridae > Protopterus > Protopterus annectens. Next base: position 1,454,627,139 of record NC_056735.1, read on the forward strand.
AACAGAAACCTGGTTCAGGGCTCCCGAGAGCACCCCAACACTACCAGGTTATACCTCATACCATGCTTTTCGCCCCAAAACTTGGACCGAACCACAAAAGGAGGGGAGTATCGATATTCATCAAAGATACCCACACCTCCAGGTTGGTGGCAAAACACGAAGCATCAGAGACTATCCATGTGCAACTAACAGTGGGTAAAACTGCCTTCCAGTTTATAGCCTGCTACAGACCACCCTCCCAAACCCAGGAACCCCACTCGGCCTTCCTGAGAACACTGGAAAATATGAAGGTCTCTCCAAACACCATTATATTGGGCGACTTCAACTACCCAAACATAGACTGGGAGCATTACTCTAGCTCCAACACCCTAGCCCAAAGGTTCCTAGAATTTATAAACTCAAATGCTATGGAACAACTTGTTACCACTCCCACAAGAGGGAAAACATACTGGACCTGATCATCGCCAACATGGGGACTCTATGCTCCAGACCAGAAGTGTATCCCTCACTGGTAAGATCAGACCATAAACTAATCTCACTGGATATTCACATCCCGACCCCACCCCTGCCCAGAAAACCACAGTGAAAAACTTCTAAAGCAAATTTTACACTCCTCAAAACTGAGGTGGAATCCTTCAAAGCCCCGGGCCTGTGAAAATCTGCCCAGACCGCAGAATCCTTTATAAACGCATTCTATGAACACCTTCAGAAATGCATGGATCATCGATCCCAAATAAAACCAAGACCCAATCCTCCAAAGGCAGACGTCCTGTCTGGTGGACCCCAGCCATAAACAAACTATACAATAGAAGGAGGAAGCTACTAAATGATAAAGCAAAATCCCAAAAGGGAAGGCATCACTGATCAGTATTAGCAAAAACTACGGGCACACATAAAATTGTCTAAGGCCAGCTTGAGAGAAAAATTGCACAGGACACTAAGGATAATCACAAGGCTTTCTTTAGTTATGTTAGGAACCTGGGTGGTAATTCCCAGATATGCTCAGAATTAGTCCAAAATGACAAAAATACACGAACCCACAGACATTGCCAACATCCTAGCTGACAGGTTCAGCGCAAACTTCTCCCCTCCCCACCAAAGGGCAAATATCTATCCCAGCAGAGTGCTGCCCCTGACATCTCAGATGCTCAGGTAAGAGCCGCCCTCTCCAAAGCAAAAACACAGCATCAATGGGACCAGATGGTGTCCCGGGCTGCGTCCTACATGAACTCAAAGAAGAGCTAAACCCAAACATAAAACTACTGTTCAATCTCAGCCTTACTACAGGATATGTGCCCAAAGAGTGGCGTACAGCAACAGTGGTCCCTCTCCATAAAGGTGGTGCCTCAACAGATCCTGGAAACTATTGCCCCATAAGCCTGACTAGCTTGGTCTGCAAAGCTATGGAAAGGATCATCATGGACCTCATAAATAAAGATATTGGGGACCTACAAACACTGGATCCTACCCAGTTAGGCTTTGTTAAGGGCAGATCCTGCCTCTTAAACCTGGTTGATTTCTTTGAAACAGTCACCAAGGCCATTGACGAGGGGAATGTGGTCCACACAGCCTACCTGGACCTCGCAAAAGCATTCGATACAATACCCCACTCGGGTATTATAGATAAGCTCACCAGCTTAAATATAAACACCTATGTCACTAGATGGATTGCAAACTGGCTCAAGGACAGAACCCACATGGTTAGAATTGCTGGAGCCATGTCAGACTCCAAACCAGTTACAAGTGGTGTCCCACAAGGCTCAGTCCTGGGACCTCTCTTGTTCGGTATATATTTCTCGGAGGTACAGGCCAACACGGAAGGACTGTGGCTGACCAAGTTCACAGATGACTGCAAAGTGGGTGCCATAATCGACTCTCCAGCCGACACAAGCATCCTCCAAAAGGGCCTCATAGAAACAGACAACTGGTGCCAGTGCCATGGCCTCAAGCTAAATGCCAAAAAGTGTATAGTCATCCCCTTTGGCAAAAACAAAGTGCCCACAAATTACCACATAGGTGGGAATCCATTAAGTACAGAAGAAGTAATTAGGGACCTGGGGACCCAAGTTGATAGCAATCTCTCATTTGACAACCACGTGGCCAAAGTGGTTAGAAAAACATTTTATATAGCCCACCTAATCATGAAGGGATTCACATCTAGATCAGGGGAGGTCATCGTGCCTCTTTACTCATCCCTCATCAGGTCCATAATTGAGTACAATGCCCCTTTTGGGATGTACCTTACCAGACACCTGCAGCAACTGGAAAGACCCCAAAAGTACCTCACCAAGAGGATCAAAGGGCTCAAACAGATGCCATATGCTGCCCGGTTAAAGAAACTCCAGCTCTACTCAGTGGCATACCGCCTATTCAGAGGTGATCTGTGCCTGACGTATAAAGCCATGTCCAACCCGGAATTAATGGACATGCTGCACTTCAGAAAATCCAAATCCCATCGAGCTACGCGCTCGAGAGACTTGAACCTCAGCACTGAAATAAATAGGACATGCTGGAGGGACAGATTCATAACCCAGAGGCTCCCTTCACTCTGGAATAAAATCCCAGTCCAGGTTAGGCAGAGTCCCTCATTGACTCTCTTCAAGAGGAATCTTGATGAGTGGATGGGAGATCGTAGTTTTACCCCGGGTATCACTTCTGTGTCACTGTTAGACAGAGGCGCAGTATACTAACCTCGAAAAAGGGCATAGCAAAATAAATTTAAAATGGGTGGCGAAAGCCGAACACATTCTGGCTAGGCTTATAAATGCCCTAGGGCAGATAGCTTAGTATGAACCTATGAACCTATGAATCTATAATGTTGTAGATTTCCTCACATATGTCTAAAACAAACACATTGAAGAATAGTGGATTCAAAATTGACTTCTGCTCTTCTCCATAGGAACACCTTACTGCTAGCACCATCCCTCTCACCATAACCATGCCTATCCTATCACTGGATCATGGAGCAGTCCAGTTTCTCAGCCTGTGACCCACACTCAAGACCTTAAATTTTTCTGTAGACTACATGTATGGGTCTGAGTCAAGGGTCTTGGTGAAGTCCAGGTAAACCATACCTGCAAGTAATGTCTTCTCAAATTTGCTTGCAACCCTGTCCTAAAATTGGATAAGGTTCAACTAATAGCAGTTTGTGGCCATGAGCCCTTGCTGGTTGTTATCTTTTAGAAAAGCTACTAACCATTCCCTCAGAATGTCCTCCCTAGTGTTGCCTGCTGCTGCTATTATGTTAACAAGCCTGTTGTTCCCTGAATTTTTTTCTCCACCAAACATGCAAGGACACTAGTCTTGCCATCTTCCAGACCTCAAGCAATTATGCACTGGCCTGCGATCTGCTGAAGACATCCCTTACTTCTATCACTACACTGCCCAGATCTGTAAGGACTCCAGGAAGAAGTTTAACTGGAACCTGTGTGTTAACCACCCTTTGGGCAACCACTTCCACCTTTCCCCTTCCTATACTGGTATTTGTCCACAGCTATTTTTCAATCTACATTACATTTTTGCTGACATGGCGCTGTCCCATCCTGCCTTTACTTTATGAATACTGAGGTGAAGTGTTCATTTAACACTCTGGTTTTCCCAGTCTTTCATGGTGCCCCCTTCATCACCACTCAGTATTGCTATATCTATATATATATAGTCTTTTTTTCTGAGATATAGCTCATATGCTTTTGTTCCCACATCTTGACCCCTTGCAGCAACTTAATTTTGGTGCATACCTTTCCTGCCTTTGCCTGCTTTTTTTCCCTTCTGGTAGGGCCCTTGCACTTTCCCTAGTCCATCTCCCCACATCCTCTTTGCATACCTTTCCTGCCTTTGCCTGCTTTGTTTCCCTTCTGGTAGAGCCCTTGCACTTTCCCTAGTCCATCTCCCCACATCCTCTTTGCATACCTTTCCTGCCTTTGCCTACTTTGTTTCCCTTCTGGTAGAGCCCTTGCACTTTCCATAGTCCATCTCCCCACATCCTCTTTGCATACCTTTCCTGCCTTTGCCTACTTTGTTTCCCTTCTGGTAGAGCCCTTGCACTTTCCCTAGTCCATCTCCCCACATCCTCTTTGCATACCTTTCCTGCCTTTGCCTACTTTGTTTCCCTTCTGGTAGAGCCCTTGCACTTTCCCTAGTCCATCTCCCCACATCCTCTTTGCATACCTTTCCTGCCTTTGCCTACTTTGTTTCCCTTCTGGTAGGGCCCTTGCACTTTCCCTAGCCTATCTCCTCTCCTCCTCTTTGCACGTTTTACACATTTCATCTTTTTACACTAAGTGCTAGTCTTATTTTCCTATGTAGCCACACTGGAAATCTTCTCCTTATCCCTTGCTGCCTTTTTTCAGACCGTCTCCACATTACTGCGTTCTCCTTTCCTGACTCATTTCCAGAGGTTATGTGCTCCCTCAGTTTGCTCCAGTCTTCTGAATTACGTTTGATACTCTCTCGCTGCTCAGTATAGGTCACTTGAAGCATAAGTCATACCACTAAAATCCCACAGTGTCTTGTCTATCTTTGTATTAATTACTGTTCTTATCTCTCACTCTAAACTGTAAAGTAATGTGATCACTGCTGGCTAACAGAGCCTTCATCTGGATATCCAAGATTCCCCAAACATCTTGGTTAGGACAATATCCACAATTCTGTACTTTCTGGTATAGTTCTGCACGAGTTGGTTGAACCCCTTATGCTCCAAGACCACAATCAAATCAAACTCTCTCTCTCTCTCTCTCTCTCTCTCATCCCTGAAGCTCAGGACCTCCCAGCCTTCTTGAAGATTCAAGCACTGCACAGGTATAACCCTCTTCTTTCTATTCTGTTCTTCCATTCTGTCCCCTACATCTTTCATTATCCTTCCTTGAAATCTTGTGTAACAATTACACCATATGAATCTGACAGCACTCCTATTGTCCTTCTAGATTAACCAGTGCCCCTTGTTCTGACCATGTCTACTCCATGTCTTCTTTATGAGGTAGAATTCTTCCTCCTCCCTTCTGACATTAAATTCAGTGTCATCCTTCAGGTATAGAACTTCTCTGCCTCATTCCCCCCATCTATCATTCCAGAACAATCTTTACTCTGGTTACTCTGGCATGTATATGCGACACTCCCTTTTGCCACTGACTGATGCTTTTGATGCCAGGGATGCCTGCTTTCCCTTCCTGCATCACTGCTTGGTTTGTGCCAAGTCTTTTTTGCTTCCTTCCACTGTCTGTGTACCCAAGTCCTTTTTTAAGAAATAGTACTGACAACTGTAGCTTTCATAAGACCAAAGAATAAAATGTCATGTTTCTTATCGGAAGTTGTAGTTGTGTACTTTTTTGATTGCTTTATACAACGCCACCTTTCCTCTATTGCTGGTGTGCACAAGTTGCATTTAATGACCATGAAGTGAGTCAGGGGTGCAGCCAGAAGATTCCAATTTGTACTTACAAACTCTTCTAGTGACCAATGGACACATCTTTAAAAATGGTGCTCTCACAGCAGTTAATAATTGTACACATTATTTATAGCTGTTTGCTCTAAAAATATTAAAGATATTGCTTTTAGACTACCAATTGTCTCTGTAAGTTAAGATATGTACCTGTTGCTAGAGGGATCATTTTAGATAGATGCTGTGGGGATAATATAGCATGAAAAAGCTACAGTGTTTCTGAGTAATGCAAAGAAAAAATGTACACTGTAGAATACAAACAGTTTGCCTGGCTACACCCTTGAAGTGAATACACAATTAGCTTAATGGTGTACCTCTCCAAGAGTTGATTCAGACCTGTAAAAGGCTACAGTGACTGGTTTTAAATGACTTTTTACTGTTGGCAGAAATCCTTTTATTGGAGCCCAACTTCAAGCAATAACAAGTGACTTGCAGCTTTGCCTAAGTGTAATATTCAATATGGTACAGTTCAGTCAAAGATATAATCTCCTTCCTCTGAATAGTTGTGTGCCCCTATGATCAGAGTTCATAGCATGCAAGCTTTGCAGGAGTTTATTCTTAGAACTGTAGTGGTATCCACAGCTTACTGTCACTGTAAAACAGTCATAAGTGCTGTGACTTGATTATGAACTGAATGCATCCTCTTCAAACCATTATGGTAAGTAAAAGTCCATTCTGCTGGCAGCATACGCTCTGCTAAACGTCTCACCCACTCCCTATGTAGTGAGTAAACATTTGTTGTTTATGTACAATCCCTCTTCTGTATCTCTCTCTCCTCCAACTTGAATTCTGCAATCAAAGAGAGGCTAAATGTAGCGAAACCAGTCACCTTCCCCTCCTCCATCACTCAAACCTTAGGGTTGTTTTATTTCATGTCTTTCTTTTTTTTCTGCTGTAGATGGTGCTTGTGATCCCAAGACTCTATATTCGTTGTTGGTTTAGTTTTGTTCTCTCTATATCTTCATGCTAAGGCTGGGTTTATGCACACAGTTGTTTTATGCTGTTTTGTACATTACTTAGGACTTCCACAAGTTTGCATGTTGAAAGTGTGACATTCTTATTGGTACATGTTTTTGCAAGATAATTCATGCCATCAACCAAGAAAAAATGTATATTTTCATCATATTACCAAAAGAAATGACCATGTGGTATACAGCCGTGCTTGTTTATACTATTTTTTTGGATTCTTTCCCACACACTTTACATCACACCTATTTGGAAATACCTCTTACTACTCTCCTCCTACTACCACTTTTCCAAGAAGTGAAGCTTACCTTCTTCCCTAAAACTAGGTGTTACCATAAATAATCTGTAGGTAAGGTAAACTGCACCCTACTATATATTTAAATTATACTTACTGATTGTATCAATATTAGTCAGCTTCAAACATGCTTCTATAGAGTTACTTTTAGCTACCACTGTGTTAAGTGTTACACTGAAACTCCTGATTTTATCATTAACTAGTTTTATTGTTAACTTTTTGTTTCGTTTGTTGTTAACTTTTTGTTTTGTTTGTTGTTATAAATCATGTCTTGGAGCTTTTCTCCCAGGCCTAAGCTGAAAATGAGCTACTGTCTCAGACGGACCTTCCTGGTAAACAACTGTAAAATAAATAAATGTTATGCAATTCTTAGGAATTTTAAATGTAGTACCATAGTTCTGTGTAACATTTAGAGAATCTCAGAAAGGTTCCCTATTGTCTGTTACATAAAGAATTATGTCAGATCAGATATATTGCTTTCTACTGGGCTTCCTTACCTATTTGTTATAAATACATAAAAATGTAGAAAGAGAATATTGATTTCAACTACTACGAATAGTTTTGTCTTTCAGATTTTTTGCTTAATTTCTGCATAATGTTTACACAGTAGCCTATTCACTTTTTCATCTGACTTGGTTTAGAAAACTGAAAAGGCTGGACCTTCCAAAAACTATATCTTTTTTACATACAATGCTTTGAAAAAAAATGAGTCTATGTAGGGTGTAATAAACTTATAACCCCTGCCCAGATATAATATATATCCTTGAAGGCTGAAAAAATTTGTCTGCATTTTGTATAACTTTTTATTCCAAATTTTAAGTATGAATAATACTAAAAAGACAAACTTCAGCACAGGCCACACAGTAAAGTTTTAATATGTTGAAGAATGTCAGTTCATTAACATGAAAACCATAGAGTAGTATAACGTTACCACTACATGCAGAGAAAGTTGTTTAAACTTGCAGCTTACTACTCCACTAAACATCAGAATCACTTCACTGTAGCTCCAGTGTCAATATTCCCCTGCAGAAAGAATTGTATGGACTCATTCTTTACAAAACCTCACATGCTGCAAATAATGGCCCATAGGCTAAAAACTGCAGTGCTCTAAATATGCCCCTTGGATCACACTTGGTGGGTGAAAATATGATCATGTTTATTTATATTTCATTAAGGAAGTCAAGTTTTACATTTATATCTAGACATATGTCCAAGAAACTTTGTTCCGAGAAACTATATGCTGCTCTGTGAGCCAGGAAAGTACTGTTTGACTAGCTGCATGTGCACTGGATGGGCTTGGGGAGGTGCTCAGCTAGTGTTCATTACTTGTTTTAGCGGAGGGAAGGTAGAAGACAATCTGGGCTCGCTACAGAACAGCACTGTTGTGTGTCTAACATGCTGTGTGCCTCACAGTAAGTTTACCACTTATTCAGAGATTGAGCATGCCCAGAAGTTGGTATGCACATACCAAGTGGCATCTAAACAGTACTTGCTGGGTTGCCAAGGGGAGAGAGATGTTAGAACATAATCCAAGCAGTGACATCATTCTGCTACAGTGTCCACAACCTTTTCATCAGTCCTGGACATGGGTTGGGTTGAGCCCTGGGGAGGCTAAGGCAGGTCCATTAGGCTTGGCAAATAAGGAGAGGAGATAGTGGCAGTTGAAGGTCAACTGTGGTCTAGAGGAATTAAAAGAAGAAAAAAAAAGAAAGGATTTGCTGGCAGTCACCTACCTTCTCTCCCTACCATTGCTCTATCTCCTTTCCCAGATGTGTGTTAAAACTAAGTAAGTCATTACCAGAGCCACATACATAAGAAGAGTATGGGTCTGAGCCCCACTTATGTGCACCTGAAGAACACGCTGTGGGCAGCACCAACAAGACCACAGCTGTTTATAGACTTGCAGTATTCTTAGATTACAGAGAAAAAGAAACAAATATTGCTTCATTTACGTGAGTCACTCTGATGAAGTACCTGTTTTTGTGTTTACAACAATGGGAGCTTGACATGGGTGCTAACCTTGAACTAGATAGAGAGAAGCATCAGCACTAAGTCCAATTTCAAAGCTACCTGATGATCAATCAGATGCTTTATTTAGCCGCAGATCTGAGGACACAGTGGCTTAGACTTTTAACCTCCCGTGGTCTGCCACAAGGCAGTACCACATCCTCAGCAAGCTCTGCAGCTGTGCACCATACCATAAATACTGTATTATGTCTAAAAGCAAGGCACACCTAATGCACTGTCATTCAGAGAAGCCTGGAATGGCTAAGTGTGAATCACATTTACCAAGAAATGGACAGATAGAAGAAGTACCCTGTACTTTGTTTTGAATACCCTCATTGAAGTGGTTCAGCACAATGCACTGCATTACTTCAGATAGTTAGATTAAATTATATGGCTAAAGTTAGAAATTATTTATTGTTTTATTCTTAAAGAATCCCGTATTTGGACAGTCTAACAATACTGGTAAATTTCACAAAATAACTTTGTTTTGCTTCCTCTTTCTGGGTCACATCAGAGCATGCAGCTAATAAATGTTTCAATTATTTCTAAATGAGCTGCTCCAAAAATACTTGTCCTATGCCTTCCAGCAGTCTGACTTTTGAATGTTGTTGGCCAGAACAATAGTCACAGACTTTCTTATAATAACAAATATCTCTTCCTTCAGTGTATATGTCTTATGCAATAAGAGTCTAGGATTAGACTAAACATTGTAAGAGCATATTGCTCCCCCACTCAACCAGTGCTTCTCTGTTACTGGTAGTTGTTTGATCAAGTTAAAAGCTGGGCCCTGAAAAACTTACTAATGCTATTTTCATTAGCAATAGGAAAAAAAACAGTGTTAACTTTTTTAATACAGTTTGCTTAAGACATAATGTCAATCATTTTACCATATACTATATGTTGTAATAGAATAGAAGTCCTTTTTATCAGTATTTCTAAAAGACTCTCTGACTTGAAATTATAGATTTTTAAAGGAGACAAATTTGGTGTAAATCATGACTTTTGATTCTAATTTTGAGAACCCAGCAAAAGCAGACAATGTCCTTCCGGCAACATCTATTAAACCTGCTCAGATATCTCTAAAGGGATACCTGTAGCCAACACACCTATTACGTTAATGAGATTTTCTGTATTGCCCATTGCCAGAACAATGGCTGAAAAGGGACCTCTGGATCAATCCATTTCCCTACTTAACTAATAAATAAATAACTAGGTAGAGATAATACATGCCTGCTCTGAATGGCAGAAATCCTTGCTTGAAACTTCTGTGACACACAGTAGCAAATGTGGATGTGAAGGTCTGTGGCTCCACAGCTCTTTAATCTGTAACTATGCAGGTTTTGCAGACTTCTATGAACCATGACATATGTAAAAAGAAGGTGTAGCCAGAATGCCGAGGTATTGACAGCACATAGTCAGATCGAACCAAGTAGACTTTCTGGGTTTACTATGGTAAGGTTGAACCAGACCCCATTGAATGAAGGGAAGATCGACACATGTCCTTGAAACGTACAATGTCGAATCCCAGCATTGTCAAAATACGACTCGATTTCGACCTCAGAATGAGCTTTAACGTGGGTTGAGATAGGGGCGAGATTCGTACTCGACAATGTTGGGTTCGACATTGTCGCTGTTCGGCCTCCGGACTTTGACTGAAATGCATTAGACTGAACCCACTTCAACTATACCACAGTAAACCTGCTTTCTGTATTCCTGCAGGTTTACCTGCAGTTTAACAATGCTAAACACAGTATGCATTTTGTGGGTGTGCAGTACACGTGGCATGTATACTAGTTCTAAGGTGGGGAGGGGAGTAGTGACTGATGCAACCTTAAGTGTTTTTATTCTAACTAGTCCTTGGTTTTATTGTGTTCAGTTTGGGTCTGAAAGAGCACGATGCTTGTAGAGTACTTTGCACTAGCGATAGTCAACTTTTCTTATTCTTTCTAAATAAACTACTTTTGGTGTGACTATTCAACTTTGGAGATGTTTCTGTCTGCCTCATAGGAACAAAAGGACAGCTCCCCTCCTCAAGGCCAATGATCCATGGTGATATGCTGCTAGGTAGAAGGACTGCATGGCATTTCTTGAGGGGTGTTCCCCAGCAGCCCTCTGATGCAGGCTGTTTTTTTTTTTAATGGTCAAGTAGCTTAATTCATGGGTGGCATTAGCAGAAGAAAGTACAAGTGATGGCATCTGAATATTGTCTTCGTTTATACCATTCAATTCCATGCATTGAGCATGGGGAGTTGTGAAAATGGCAATAAAAAACAATCTGCCCAGTAAGGATGGCTCCAGAAATTTACTACCTGAGCTTGGAAAAGGTGGGCATTATTGGGTATTTGTTGAAGATCAAGAAAATGTAAGGTCTTTGGATAGAGATAAACAAAAAAGACTGAAACAACAACTCACTAGTCAAATGTCAGCACTCGTAAGTCCAAATTCTGACATGCTAAAAAAAAATAAAAAAAAACAGTCCTTTAAACTTCTTTTTTTTGCAGGGGGACAAGCCCCCTAACCCCTGAATATATATGTGTGTATATATATATATATATATATATATATATTTATATATATATATATATATATATATATATATATATATATATATATATATATATATATATACACACATTCTAAGATCACCATATATCTGAGAAAAAAGGAATATTTTGAGAAATGGCCTGTTATCTCAGCATTATGGGACTTACTAACGTATGTCTGGAATTTTTAAATAGTTACTAAAACAACTGTTGCTATGATCCATCTGCAATTTATGTTGAATCCAAACTTTCTCCTGAGGAACACTGGTATAACCTTCGGCTAAGAGTAGCAAACTATAAACACTTTTTTTCTTTTTTTTTATATAGCAAAACAGAAAACTTTTGTTTTATTTTTTTCTCAGAGATTCACCTTGATAACTATAAGTAGATATGGGGCTGTAGTACCCTCTTCTCAATTATAAGAAAATATGAACTTACAAAACTGAGCAGCATAGATTCACACCATACATTTTGGAAATAAACTGACAGGATAGCGCTACTTACTGGAACCCCATCTGCTCCTGGAAAGCCTGGGACACCCCGGGAACCCTGCAAAAAAAAAAAAAACATAGTGAGAGAATTTATTGCAGGCTGACATTCTAAGGGTACACGAATGTCACAGGACATCAATAAAGATTATATATGTCATCCGTACCATATCTCCTTTAAGCCCTGGCAAACTTGTTGGGCCCATTTCACCTTTTTCTCCATGGGGTCCTGGCAGACCAATATGTCCTATCAAGCCTGGTGGTCCTTGAGGTCCTGGAGGTCCAATTGGTCCTGGTTGCCCCTACAAAAAAGAAAAACAAGTGACATAAATACATATGAAAAAGAATCAGCTACTAAGAAGAACATGTTACACAATTCAAAGTCCAATTACATTTCATGATACATATCAGACTACTGTTTATGCTAAGTAGATTTCTAGTAAGCCGAAGCAAAAGAGTCCCCAGTGAAAAGGAAAACATTGTATCAAAAAAAGAAAACTGGTAGGCAGAGAGACATAAAACAAAGTCCGTTTAATAAAACACAAATAATAAACATGGAATAAAACTTTAAAAAACAAGGATGAGTGCTTTCATACCCTCTAGGTACTTCATCAGCTCCAACTGAAACATATATAACAAGCAGCATTTATAATTCAGTGTCTTAGGTCATGTGACCTCAATAATGGCTTAGTAGGAATAACATCATTTAACCCCTTCCCATCAGTAGCATGGGTCTATATTATAGTCTCGAAAGCCGACAATGTCGAATCTGACATTGTCAACATGAGAATATCGAACGCTCAGAATCTCGAGCATGTAAATGGAAATCTCAGTAAGGGGAGCTTTCCATTTACTGCAATGTAGTGCAGTCTCGAAGTTGGTATATTTAAGTAGCGGGGGGTGCGGGGGTGCAGGGGGGCTTGCCCCCTGCTTAAACCCGTTAGGGTACTTTTTTCTTTTCTTTTTTTTTTTGTCTTTTTATAAGGTCGACATTTGAAGGCATCGACCATATGGTGTCGACCATATGTTGTTCAATGTTTTCAATCATTGATCTTATAATATAGACTCAGTAGCTCGGAGTAAATGCATCCATTTGATTTCAACACATTCTGTTTGTGTCCTCACATCACCCCCTCTAGGTCCTGGCACATAAATCTCTAGAACCACGAATTTAAACCAGTGATTGCATCCTGCAGCTCTTACATGTTTTGACAATGCATTCCTCTCATCACTTCTAGTTATACTATAGAGATGCTTTCTAATCCTGTCTCTTAAGGACCGGTTGGTTTTGCCAACATAGAAACATTTGCAAAAATCACAAGAGGTACAATAAACCATATATTGGCTACCACAATCAGCATAAAGTTTGACATTAAACACTTGTCCTGTATCTGGATGTATATACAGATCATCAGTATTAATGTACTTGCATACATTGCAGTGACGACATGGGTATGTATCTATTCTCTCGCTCACAACTTTCGTATTCTGCTTGGTCAAGGATTTATAACACAGCATCTTCTTAAGAGACAGGCGATTCTTAAAGCAGAAAGAAGGGGGGACACCTAGCAACCCCTTACATTTTTCATCTGAGGCTAGAACCTTCAAATGTCTTCTAACTATCTCACAGATAGATCCTGAGTCCTTTGAATAAGTAAGACTCATATGTGTGGGTTGAATATGTGACAAACTGGAAGAGGTGGACTGTTCTACCCGCTCCTCAAAATAAGGTCTGCTCCGAGTATCTCTCAACAGAATTGTACCATTCTGTAAAACAGAGACTTCTGAGCTATCATACCCCCTATTCAACAGGCTATTTGTTAAAGTCTCAAAAGAATCATACATGTCACTGCCCTTTGTATTCAGCCTAGCTGTTCTAAAAAAAAACTGTCCTCTAAGAACATTTCACTTCACATGTTTGGGATGCATACTCTAAGAATGCACAACATTATTGGTTTTACAAGGTTTTACATACTGCCTCATGCACAAACCTCCCAAAGTTTTACAAACCATTACATCCAGAAATGAGATGCACTCATTCAACCAGTAATAGGTGAATCAAAGAAAGCTAGTGGTACTGTTGAAATACTGTTCAAACTGACTGAAAGTCTCTAAGGTATTTCCCCAAACAAGGAACAAGTCATCCACATATCGGCCATAATATAAGATGGACCCCTTAAAATTATTAAATTCAGAGAATACATATTGTAGCTCCCACTCAGCCAGAACCATATTGGCATAACTGTTTGCACAAACTGTGCCCATGACCACCCCTGTGTTTTGTATATAAAATTTATCCTCAAATACAAAAGCATTTTATCCCAGTATGAGCTCTAGTAATATGCAAACCAAATACACTTTGTTGCTGTTATAGGCATGGTCTCAACCGAGGAACAGTTTGATGTTGTCAATGCCGGCATTGTTGGGAGTACAAGTAAAAAGTGAAGATATATCCATGGTCAACAGTAGAACATCTTCTCTATACTCCACAGCAGACCAGTCATACAACTTACTAAGAAAATCCTTAGTGTCCTTCAAAATGCTTCCTACCCCATTGATCACAGGGCGGAGCTGATTTTCTACATATATTGACATGGGCTCTGTGGCCCACCCTCTACCAGAAACTATTGGTCACATGGGTGGGTTTACTTTATATTTATATACTTTGGGTAGCCCATAGATTTTGGGTATCACTGCATTCTCAACAAGAAAATATTCATACAGATTTTTGTCTATCACGCCTTCCATTAACAAACCTTCAATGTTCTCTTGTATTCTGTCAACCAATTTCAATACCTCAGTTCTGTTCACCATGGTATATGTTTGTTCATAGCATTCAGGTAGCATAACACATCCATAACTATTATTCCACCCCCTTTATCAGCGGGGCGGAAAAATATATCATCTTGTTTCATTAAGTCCAGTAAGGAAGAATATTCATCTTTACTTAGGTCGTTATGACCTTTGCCTGAAGAATGAGAAAAATAGTTATAAATGTCATCTACACACAACTAATATGAAGGCTTCTACTAAAGGGATGTTAGTGGGTGTAAAAACATTAGGTTTTCTATAGACAGGAACACTGGAACTCTCTCTGTTACCATACAACAACTTTAATGAAATATTTCTAACAAAGAGTTTAAGGTCAATCAGTACATTATTAAGTGAGGAATATACAGCAGGCATAAAACTTAGTCCATGATTTAATACATTACTCTGTTCAGGTGTTAGAATGACTTATTTATTTTATTTATTTATTGACATTTGTTAACTGGGTTTGTCCAACTGGGCTTGTGGCCCACTTTCAGTGGAGACCCGAGGAGAAAAGCTCCAGTAATACATTTTAAAACAAGTACAATTTTAAACAATATTGATATAATAGCAGTTATAGCAAAATGATTCACATATGTTGGGATACATGCATAAAGTTAAAGGTGCATTAAAAAGAAGCTAAGTAACAATTTTACATTGATATAGTTCAATAGGTCAGCAATTAACATTTTTTGTTTGTATAAAATTGTGCAAATGCATAGTAGACACATTGGTGAGCGAGGTGTAATGAGGTACTAAGTATGGTCCTTTTGAGGGTACATAACGGGAAGGAAGACTAGGTAGGGTCATGGCAAGGGCAGATTCTGGAATTTAGAAAATAAGCTTTTAGTTCATGTTTAAAGTGTGAGGTGTGGGAGATTGAACGTAAGTCAAGGGGAAGTTTGTTCCAAGCATGGGCAAGGGAGTGTTTGTAGAGGAAAGGTTAAATTCAAACGTTTCGAATTTTGTTCCGAACTGCAGGACCTGTCTCTACCTGTTCCTATGTGTACTGCCTCTTCTTCAAGTTCCTGTCTCGGCTCGTAGACCTCCCTCTCTGATTTGTTCTCAGAAGCTCCGGTGCTTGCAACAGTAAAAAAGGCTGTTTTGTAGCTGATGAATCACTCTCATTCTCAACGGCACCATTAATATGTTCACTCGGCCCTGGGTGTGTAATTTGCCTCAATATCATAGCATTTCCAACACTGTTATCCAGACCAGACCCTGTTGAAAGGCTTTGCAGATTATCCGACAACACATCAGCTGTTGCAACTCATTGTTGTTCAACTCGGGTTGCCATTACACCAACTCCCCCTGCAGTTGAAGCCTTCTCGCTATTGGATGAATGTACTTCCTTGTAAGCCTTGGAACATTCTGATTCGCGGAAAGGCCATCTTTCATCAAACCAGGCAAAAATATGTCCGCTATTGAAATCTTTCATATGCCTAGACAATTTTTTCTTCTTGACATCAAGTAAATGCTTGTCGTACTGTGCAATATCTGCAAAAAGCTCATCCAGCTTATACCTATGCCTACCAGTTTTCTTTTTTTGATACAGATTTCTAGTAAGACTTATTCCCTGCACTATAAAACATTAAAAATGTTTACATAAACCATGTAAATGGTGTCACCAAAAATATAGCTGGCAGGATTTTGAAAGAAACGTTGCAAGGCTTACAGTCAAGTTTTGTATCTGTCCAAATATGTTCAACTCTCGTACCTGTCCATACGATACAGTTTATCTGCTCTACAGTGAATGCATTTTATATAAGCTGAATACCTTTACAGCAGCATATACTGAGGTTTAAATACAATATGTAATAAGGGGTGGAGAAGGGGGGAGTAGAACCACTAAAGCTAGAAGGGTTTCCTAGTATGTGTTCACTTAAAATGCAGTGTTTATCAATACTTTTCAATAAATAGTGCTTTTCAGTGTCCACAAGAATAGTCCCATGGATGGCATTCTGAAGAATGCATCAGTCTCATGTTTCAGTGGATAAACTTATGATGGTTTGTATAAACAGCTGTGAGGTCAGACAATGGAAAATACATCATGAATAGCTACAGAGGTTGGTAACACAAATAGAGAAACAGAACGAATAGCGGCATTCTCAGAGGTGCTGCCTGTGTCAACAGTCAGCACTGATAGGAAGGAGAGTAGCAGGAATACAGCTGCTGGCTGAGTGCATGGATAAAGGTGCATAATCATGGGCTCTGGGGGGGGGGGTTGAGGGTACTGAAACCTAGCATGCAAAAGTTATATAAAAGACTGACTTTATATCAGTTTATAACAGAAGGACTCACAGAAAACTAGAATGGAAAGGTATATCTTCAGGATGAGAAACTGAGATGGAAATGAGCTGTGATTGAATAGAGGGCAGGCAGAAGCTGGAACAGAGGATGGAGAGCTGGACATGGTAACAGTAGAAGGATTAAGAAGGAGTCCATGGAAAATATTACTGTTGTGCAATATTTGAAGCATATGGAATAAGATGGTGAGAGGTGCAAATGATCTTTGCTGAAGGAAAATAATAACAAAATGGGAACCGTAAATACTTGGGCCAGTTGAAAGAGAAGAAAACCTATAGCAATATGGCTGTATCAGAGAGCATGTGCAGGAAGGATGAAGTGGGCAAGGTAGAGCAGTGGTACTCTTCATAAAGGAAACTATCATGTGTGCAGTCAGAGATTAATGGGATTAGGAGGCAAAGTAGTCTTGGAGTGGGTTAGAAGAAATGGCCAAAGTAATTGCAGGAAAAAGAAAACCCACTGTTGGCCACCTGATAAACTGGAGAGGGAGGAAAAAATGGTACTAGAAATAATAATAAGGCATCCTTGACTCAAATGTGCCCTTCTAAAAGGATAATATAGTCATGTGACTGAGAGAAGTGGCTATAATTCATTGTGCATGGAAAAGCCACAGCATAACAGTACACAGGTAGTCTGAATGTCTCCTCCTGTTCCACTTTCTCCCATTCATCGCTCACTGACAGACAGAAGCAGATGCAGTCTGATAACATAGAGCTTGCGGGGAATCATGTCACTGCATGTACTTCAACTGCAGATTTATTATGTTGTTTATTTCTTAGGTTCATATGTTCATAGGTAGATACTAGGCTAGCTGCCCTTGTGGGTGATTTTAAGCCTAGCCCGTTTCTGTTAAAGGTGGTAATCAAACCCTGTACTTTGTGTCTGCGAGGTAAACACCTTATCCATTATGCCAACTACCAACCCCCATATTTTCTAAACAGTGATACATATCAAAACATAGTAAATGTAAAATGTTAGATAAATTTTAATAAGTTACAAATAATGGAAAATTGTTTAAAAATAAGCATTCTAAAATAATTATCAACAAACAAATTGTCGCGGTGTCAATGAGAAATACATTGAAGCTATCCTAAACAAGTATGATTTAAAATGTCCACATGCTTCAAGAACAGCACTATAAAGCAGGCAGATCAAAACCACTAAGTCTGCATGGTAATAATGATATCACACCCCACACAAAGAAAGAGATGGTACATGCAGCACCAAACTAGCATTTCAAAGTGTTCATAAAATGTTTCTAGATCAAGTACAAGAGTCAAATATATTTATGGCTAAATAAAAAAAAGATTCACATGGGTACAGCTGCAATGAAGTAAGGGACAACACAAAGTTAGTGATATTCAAAAACTGCTAAACTGAAGAAAAAAGTGTTTCAAAAGCAACATTGTCATTAACAAAATGCAACAATTTGCAAAGAGGTAACAGCAAGTCGAAACACTGAGACTATGAAACTGCAGTTTGTGAAAGAAAATGAACAGTGGACAGTTTCCAGATGATGTCCAGAGCAGAACATATCCAATGACTCAATGGGTCATTTGTCCAGCAGCTGATCAGTGAAGCAGATGTCATACACAAAGCTCCAGTACCGACATCAGTGATACAATTCACAACATATCAGATGGAACAGTGCAAATCAATCCAAATGGCTATGGAATGGACAGTGTCAGCATTTTACCTTTATTGGTCATCTTCCCAGCAATTTCCTCTGTTGTTGCTTGCTGCCAACTTGCTAATTAATTGGAGAGGTTTGCATCAGGATGTATTATGCATCCCAGAATGATGTGTCAACATAAGCCTTCTGTGTTGTCGGCACTGCACTGAAAATCTGTCCAGTTTCACCATGAAGGAGTGTATTGATGTGGATGTGGGAAAAAAAAAAGTATGCAACAGTTGTGTTACATATAAAACATGGGAACATATCAGGAAGGTCCATGGCACATGCAGTTTGTTTTCTAATTCCTTAGGATATGATTATGTAATATATTGACAGAACCCATACAGCTATTCTTTCAGGCCCTTCTAAAAATAAAGAAGTTTTTCAGACCTTTATGCCAACACTCCTGATCTGTGATTATCTAAGTTTTCTGATAACTGCAAACTGGATCTTATTATTTGTTCCTCCACTAACTTACAATTAACTGCTCCATCATATGTTAGACTATGTTAACTATGGTGAAAGGAGAACTGTCTCAATTTACATTTAGTATAATCAAACTGAAAGTGAAAAAAATATGTAATTGTTCATTCTGATAAACAAAACCGTTCCACATCATACCATATAGCTGACACATTCATCCATTCAGACAAAGTTTCAAGGGATCTATGCAATCTTATGAGTAATTCCTTATCTTTTGACACATTTCTGTAGTGGTTTAGACATTCTTGTGTATGGCTCATTAGTTTCCAAAGGCATCTCCTATAGATCCAATGAAGTTTTGATTTCCCTTGACTTCTCTCTCATCAGACCCATTACTGAATATAATGCCTCTTTTGGCATACATTTGTTTAAAATAGCAGTCAGCTTGTGAAACCTCAGAGAGTTTAATCTGGAAAGCACAATGGACTTGACAGTCAGTTGACAGACTATTAACTCTTTCCCTGTACTCAGCATTCTATTTATTTATTATTTTATTTATTTATTTATTGATTTATTTGTTTATTTACTTATGTATTTATGTATTTTTTTTTTACTAGGTAGAGCACAGATCAAGCATGACTTGCTTTGCGCAAGGGTGCAGTAAATAGACTTAGCATCTACACTGGTTTATGACAAAAATGGAGAACTGCTGTAGTCATCCCACTCCACAAAGGGGGATCCACTACAGATCCAGGATACTATAGACATATAAGTGTCACCAGCCTTGTCTGCAAAGCAATGGAACTCATCATTTGGAAGTTTATTAACAAGACATAAACACTCTACAAGCCCTGGATAGAAGCCAGTTTGGATTCATAAAGGCAGATGCTGCCTCCTTAATCTGGTGGCCTTCTTTGAAAATGTCACTGATGCATTAAACTTGGACAAAACTGGTTTATACTGCCTACCTGGACCTGGCCAAGACCTTTGATACCATCCCATATTCTAACATTATTGACAAGCTAATCAAACTAAATATAAACATCTATGTTACCTACTGGATAGCAAACTGGTGACTTGACAGAACCCAGCCTCTCAGTTCTAGGACCACTTCTCTATGGTATTGACTTCTATAATGTCAAGACTGACATCAAGGCCTTGTGGCTGACTAAGTCTGTAGATGACTGCAAGCTTGGAATTGTTATTAACTTCCTAGCTGACTTCCAAATTCTTCACAAGGGACAAACATACACCAGTAAGTGATAACTTGACTATGGCCAAATACCAAATGTCAATAAATGCAGCACTGTGTCCTTTTACAAAACTGGACACCCATGCACCAACCACATAGGTGATACACCTCAGAAAATTGTCTCAGCCATTAGGGACCTGTGCACTTTCACTGACAATTAACTATCCTTTGATCACTACGTATGTACTTTTTTTAAAAATCCTACTGGTTTAGGACAGTTGTCTGAAATAAAATTGTATTATATTATATTATATTATATTACATTATATTATATTATATTGTATTACATGTTAGTAAATAACAAGAAAGTCCACTAAGACTGAATTGGGTTTTCTAGTATTGTGGAGGTATAGTTTTATTTATTTTTTACCAGATAAGCCTACTGTAGTCAAATATCTCTTTTCAGGAGCATGACCCAGAAGCAATATATGGTTAAGTGATTGAATTAATCAGAGTCCCATAGTAGGCAAATACAGACTGAGGGACTCAAGCCCAGATTACAGGAAGCACCTCACAGCATTAAACATCTGTGCTAACTGCCATAACTTAATGTGATTTGCCACACTATTTTAGATGTTCTACTTTTGTTTTGAATGCATTGTGATAGCAGTATTACTTACTGTAGTGATAACTGATATGTGCATTTTCTTTGGTGGGATAATTTATTTCCTAGTTGAAATTGTAAAGACAAAAATTCTGTTAGCATTCTGAACTTTATTTTTAAGTGAAAATCTGCCCCCACCCAGCATGATGTAATGTAAACAGTGCTAGAGTACAGCTGGAAATATTAAAGCTTGGAAGGCTTTTTTTTTTCAGACACTTGCTCACATTTTTTCCTATATTTTAAGAAGCCTAAGCCATAATGGAACCATACTTGAAATCTCCAGGACCAAACTTCACTGTATCAAGTACAGTTTCTTTATGTTTTGTCCTAAACTTTGAGAATCTCTTCCATCTCCTCTGAAAGAAATTGCAGCATACCCAAATTGAGCCAAAATCCTACCTAACAAACCAATGTAAATAAAAGCGGAATCAGTCAAGTTTCATAGCATAAAATCATTAGTTACCTCCTTCAATGTCTGCTACATAAGTTTCATCCTGCAGTAGGTTTTCTAATATTATATAAACCCCACAAAACCTTTCAACCTCCCTCTACCACTCTACTCATCCTGCTTTTTTCTTTCCATGTTTTCCTTAATTTCCACTTTTCCTTCTGCCCTCCCTTTGTTAAAACATTTTGTATGTACAATGTACAATTGTATTACTAACACTCTGTAGACATGACTTAAATCAGCATCAACTTGGGTGACTGTAATGTTATTCAGTTTCTGCGATTTTACCTGGACTTCACAGTACAAACTTATATACTTTGGTTTTAGTTCTTTTTTTTTTCCCTGTGGAATGAGAATGAAACTGATCCAATGGATTCAGAGCTCTATACCACTAAACAAATTCAAATAAATCAATTAAAATGAAAATTATAAGCTTGAACACAGTGATGAGAAGAATGGAATGGATGATGATCTTAATATCGGCTGGTATTTTGGGAAAAATTTAAAAAATTGCAATAATAAAGGAAGACTTGCTGATGAATGGTAGGAAGTTATATTATGAGACCAGAAGCAGACGGAGATCATAAAGTGAGGAGTTGTATGGAAAGACTTTGGATGTGTATATGTTATATGCTGTCTTCAGATAACGTTATAGTCATGCATGTCACTTTGATAAAGAGATATTTTAGTAATGAAGTAGAGTTATCTATGGGTATGCACACACACACACACACACACACACACACACACACACACACACACACACACACACACACACATACACATAAGATATAATAATAAGATAACACATAATAAGATAATTACTTCTATGAGGCGAGAACAGGATTTTCTGCAGCTCCCTCTTCCATTTCATCCAGTGAGACGGAATTCTGTCAAACAGGGCTATCAGCGTACAGCTCAGAAATGGAAAGAGCCACCAGCAACTTTTTCGAACCAAACTTTGAAAAAGATGTGGAACTTGAGAGATGCGGATTGATTTGGAATATCTCCGGGTACTCTCTTACACAATATGATAAGTCACTGTTAAATCGAGGTTTAGGCTTTATTCCTTTTATATAGTTTGACATTAGTCAAACACTTATTGAACTGAGACTCTTTGCATGTAATTTATGTTTAAAATTGATGTTTGATGACAATAATACTGCAATGAACAATGTCAACTTCAGGAAACCTAGTGTGTTTGTACCGCCCATGCCCAACCATATAGATGTTTTTATTAGAGTATGTGAGAGAGACTTTTACAATCTTTTAAGTGAGAGTAAAACACTGAAATATCCTAATTTATCTAAGAATGAGTTGAGAGCTCTGACCAAATCGCGTGAAAATGCTGACATTGTAATACGCCCCTCAGATAAAGGGGGACCGATCGTGATACTTGATACAGAGTACTATTATGCTACTGTTATTGCTATGCTTTATGATAGATCTACATATAAGGAAGTTCAGCTATGTGATATTGATAAAATTAAACAATGTGTAGATGCTGCGATAAGTGAGTGCTTTTATATGGGTTTATTTGAGAAACAGTTTTTTAGAATATCTAACTGTGGATGAACAGTTAATACCACAACTGCACAGTCTTCCTAAGATCAATTAGCATGCTACTTTTCCTCCCTTTGGGCCGATTGTGGCTGGAAGTGGATGGTTGACTGAACCATTGTCCATTTATTTGGACACACAACTAAAGATAGTTCTGAATCAATATCCAATAGTATTACGTGACACACAACATTTTTTAACTGATCTGTATGAGTACATAAGAACACAGGGAGAATGTAATTTTGAATTATTGGCTACGCTGGATGTAACTTCACTATTTACATGTATACCCAATGAGGATGGAATTTGTATGGTAAAGAGTGCATTATGTAAAAGCAGACAGTTTTCAGATGATAGCACTGATTTTTTTATGTATGCTTTTAGAATTAGTTCTGGAGTATAATGTATTTTTATTTGCAGACAAATATTATTGGCAAATAGCTGGCATTGCTATGGGCACCAGTTGCGCCAACTCTTATGCCAATATTGTCATGATGGGGTGGGAGCAGAATAATATTTTGAGTACATCTGAAGTGGCGTTTTATTGTCGCTTTGTAGATGACCTCTTCATTGGATGGAGAGGTAATGCACATGAGTTTAATGGTTTTCTTGGAAAATTGAATAATAACAGTCGTTTTCTGAAATTTACATCCAATGTATCTGCAAGTATGATAGAGTTTTTAGATGTTTCTATTATGCTGAATGAAGGTAATCTTTTAACCAAAGTGTACAGAAAGCAGTGCTACACTCTCTCTTTCCTCCATTGCACCAGCATGCATCCTGGTCATGTATTTTCCAACATTATGGTGGGTCAAGGGATGAGGGTGTCATGGCTATCATGTAAGGAATGTGATTTTGAAAATAAAATGGAATATTTACATGATGCTTTTATACAGAGAGGATATTCCTCATATGAAATTTCTAAAGCTTTTAATAAAGTACAGGCTGAGCGTAGTGGGCGAGCTAAGCCATTTTTTTTTCAGATAGGTCGCCTGCACAAGTTGTATCAGGTGATTTTAATGCTAAATACATGGCTGGGGGATAGACTACCTATTGTGTTAACTTTTTCGAGCAATGTTGACAATATAAAAAAGTTGATGTTTGACAAGTGGCTAATTTTGTTGGTTGATTCTAAAACTAGTGATATAGTGGGACATGAACCTAAGTTTGTCTTTAAAAATAAAAGGAGTTTGAAGCAACTTTTGTGCTATCCTAAGTGTTACAAAGCACTTTTATTGGCTACAGGAACACACAAGTGTGGTTCCTGTCATTTCTGTGAGTTCATTGATGAATCTAGGTTTTTTTAAACATCCAGCCACTGGTAAATTATGGGAACTAAGATGGTGGGCAGATTGTAACACTACTAATTTAATTTATGTGGCTCATTGTGTTACATGTTTCCATTTGTATGTGGGGAAAACTAATAGGTCTTTGAGAATAAGAATAATGGACCATGACTATTGCGCTAGGAAATCTTTTACTTATATTGACCAAACACACATTAGAATATGGATCTGACCATAGGTTCTTTTTTCAAGTCCTTCAAGTCATGCATAAATTTAATAGATTAGGCCCCCATTGTGTCTAATACTGAAAGTATTGAACTACAGTGGATTTTTAGGCTTGCAGCACATAAACAATATGGCTTGAATTAATCTGTATCTGTCAAGCCCGTATTGAAAATGAAGAAGCTAGGCAAGGGCTGATTTTTGTTCATGTCTCTTTAAGAGTTTTGGAGGGAATTTTAATTGATTTTATTGTGTATGTATATAAGGTGTTTAGTTTCATCATTCCTTGTCTGATGAAGCGGTTTTGTTCAACAGTGAAAGTGCTTACCATCATACAATAAAGGAGTTTTATACTTGGATTTACGTGTTTGGATGTTGTGCTTTCTTATAGTGTTACTCTGCTTTTGGGTTCTTTGCTATCTATCTATATATATATATATATATATATATATATATATATATATATATATACGGGTCTATATTAGAACATCGAAGTTTCAAAACTTCGAATGTTCTAATATCGATCCCTATTCAGCGAAAGCTGAAAACATCGAACATACAGAACAGCAAATTTTTACCTAGGGAAAATATTCGCTGTTCCAAAACACATACACACAACGCAAGCACACCAAACAAACAGCAATCCATACACATGCACCTAAAATCTTACACCTAACCCTACACTGAACTATACACACACACCACTAACTATCCACTTACCTTAACCTAAACCCTAACACTAAGGTCCATCACTATTGCACTCTCACCTCACCTGCACCCTAACCCTAACTCACCTACCCCACCCTAACCCTCACATCCACACAATCGCACACTTACCTGACCCATGCCCTAACCCTAACCTGCCCTAACCCTCACGTCCACACAATCACACACATACCTAAGCAGCGCCCTAACCCGCCCTAACCCTCATGTCCACATAATCGCACACATACCTAACCCACACCCTAACCTAACTAACCTAACCCACACTCAATCGCACACTTACCTGAACCCGACCCGTAACTTTCCACCACAGCGCTAAAAATACTGAAGCAACAGAAACAGACAACCGAATTCTTTCTCTAGGAAAAAAATTCAGTTTTCTGTTGCTTCGATATTTTCAACTTTCGCTGAATCGGGGGTCGATATTAGAACATTCGAAGTTTTGCAACTTCGATGTTCTAACATACACACACACACACACACACACACACACACACACAAAGGAGTAAAAAGGTCACACAGACAAACTAATTAATAAAAACTACAAAAAAAGTCTAGCCAAGCTACAGTTTTTACTGTGTAATACTTTAAACCTCCTGTAAAAGAGGCCCATGGGATATATGCAAATGATCCCGTAAGGACATCAAGTGTTTCATCTATATGGCTTCTAAATGTCCATGACTTTTCACTTTTTATTTTTAAGCCTTATTCATATACAGTTTAGAATAAACTGATAAAAAGGAAGTGTGTAATATAAAATGTGAGTCGAATAGGAAGGTAAAAATTAGAAATAAAGGCAGGCTGGGTTGCAAATGTAATGGATACAGGAAAGAGATGTTCATGGTAGAGTACGGTATAAAAAGGATGCAATATGAAGGCACATGCATGGTTTTAATTAAGCCTTCCGGCATGTGAGGCTGTAAGGATTGATGTTAAGTATTTTCCAGCTTTTAATCAATACTACAGAATGTGCTGTAAAAGCATCTTTTCTAAAATGTGTAAAAGCAAATCTAGTGTGCTGAAAATAATTTACATGTTTTTGAAGAGAAATATGAAAATTAACTTTTTATGCATACAGTGGAAGTATTGACACTGTTAAATCTGACATTGCATCAAAGGCAGTGAAACAAAAGTGCAAGGCTGATAACTGGAAGAAAATAACAACAGACAAGAATGTATGGTTTAAACCAGATATGGAGAATGTAGTATCTTTTCAGAAAATATTTAAAATCTTTATTGCTGGAAAATACCCAAAAGAGAGCTGTATATACATTCTTATCTTATTCTGGCTGCCAGATGCCACCATTAAGCTAGAACTGCTGACGTGAGTACAAGACTATGTTTCAATCTTCTTTTTCAACTGATAGCACTTAAGTACATTTTCTAATAATATGGGTGATGCTTATGTGATTTGTGAGAAGCTAGGAATAGTAAAAGGAATTCCCTGCATAAGATGAAAGGCATGAGATCAAAAATAATCAGAGAAACATCTCAGATGCTTTGTACAGCAAGAGCAATGCTATCCCTACATGAAAACGCAGAACTATAACTATTCTTGAAAATGTGCAACAGATATATAGTTCATGCTTAGTTTGTGTTTCTACAATTTCCATGATGCTGTACTCCAGTAAATACAAGTGTACTTAACAGCTGTTTACAAGTCATAATTAGCCAGTAATAATAATAATAATACATTTCATAGCATTTAATTTGTTTTTTTATATTTTGATATTGGGCTTTGTGCTGAAAATGTTTGTCATGTTTTATTTCTTTTCCTGCACTTTTAAAGCCTCTGTGAAATACAATTTTATTATTATTATTTTAATATACAGTAACAATCCAACCTTTCAACCCGATTTCTTTTAGAAGAATTTGTCTTTATACTGCTGGTTTTGCAGCTTTTACTACAACTAATCGCTCATTCTTTGCTGCTGTTAGTCTGTCCCTTTCTCAATGTCTCTGTCTGTCTCTCTCCATACGCCCCTTCCCACTGGCAAGTTACCTCAGAAGAACTTAACTGCCCAGCAAGAAATGCCAGTGTTCCATTCCAGGCAAGCTCAGCCACTGGGCGCAGAGGACATCAGTTTGATTCTAAACAGTAAAACATATTCAACCGAAGTCCTTAGCATAATAAAATAATTCAGTCTGTTTACAAAATGACCTTTTCAGTTAGCTGCACACACTACAATCCATCATTTGTTGTTCTGAGAGAACATTAATATAATTGGATAGAACATATTTAATGATTAAGAATCTGAAATTTGTTACTGCATATATTATTCATGGAGTGGAACAGAATGAACTTGAATTTGTTTCAAAATACCATGGTCTTTTGATGGTAATCTGCCAAATTCAGAATGTGAATAAAGTCACATCCCAGTTTGTTTCTGTAAAACACATCATCTTCTGCCATAGTTACGATCATAAATAAAATACTCCATTCTTGAATACATCCTGACGCATTACAGAAAAGCTTTTATAAGTCTCTATACTTCTGCAATGCAAATCTAATTAAAAGCTTTTTGTTAAGGTATGTCATGCATCACCTGTATCAGCCAGTGAGCTATAGAAACATTCTCCAGTCCTTCTAGTACTATAGTTAAACCCATACCTCTCAACCTTGAAGCCCAGTAAATATGGACAAAGCCAAAAATAAAGTGGGGCAGATGTCCAAAAATAAGTTGCTACAGTAACAGGTGTTGTATTTGCATGCATTTATCTGAAGGACTTGAAGTCTGAAACTTAAATGTCAGTCATTATTTAGTGACTTCACTCCTCAATGATTTGCCAGAAAATATACATTTTATGAGGAACAGACCCCAGCCACCGAGGGCCCACTGGCTGGGAGGTGGCCCATTCACTGTGGAGGAGGGGCTGTCAAATATATTTTTTTAATTTAAAAAAAACAAAAAAAAATGTGTTTTTTAAGGGCATTCTTCTTTAAGAACACACTCTGCATCTGGTTGCACATACCTGTTGCGTCTGTGTGTGCATCATTGTCAAACAGACCTGTTGTTTATTTCTTCAATTCTGCATTACATGGCCATGGAATTTAACTACAAGAAGACAGTCCTGTGATGCTGCTTCCGTACCCACTGAAACTTGAGTCTTTTCTGCTGCTTCTGTAAAGGACACGCTCACTCCGTGGAACGTGATTCTTATATAGCACGGACACAGGCAAGGGACAGTGTGTGTGTGTGTGTGTGTGTGTGTGTGTGTGTGTGTGTGTGTGTGTGTGTAAAATGAGCTAGTTAGGGATGTCAGGTGGTTAGTTAACTTGCTCAGGTACAAGCTATGTACCTTAGTTACAAGAAACAAGAGCCTGAATCCTCTACCCCAACTACAAAGATGTTAAAAAAATTTGAGTTTGAAGTGAATTTCCAAGGAATTTAGTTTCAAGTGCATTTTCAAGGAATTGTGAGCTTCAAGGGAAGGAATAAAAATATTGGATTTTTTATCATTTGGTGGTCTCATTTAACATTCAGGTTTATTCCACGTTTGGATCCTTTTTGTTGTTGTAGTTATTTGGAGTGTGCAAGCATTTGTTGTGGTTTTTCAAGGAAAGAGAAGTTTACTGATGCTCATGTTGTTTGTTTACAATGTGTAACTGTTTTGTTAGCAAATGTTATGACTATTGTGCTATGAACTTTAAAAGTATTGTTAATAGCACAACAGGTAGTATATTTTCTTTTGAAGCGGAAGTCTGCGGGTTTTATTCTCACAGCCTGTAGATGGATTGCTGATACTGTGTTGTACTTTAAGAGGGATGAACTGCAGTCTTGAGTATGTCCTCCTTTGGATGAGATGTTTGGTAACTATGAACCTGTTGTCAGTCTGCCATCCATTCCATATTGCAATATTACAGGCTTACCATTTTTTAATGTAACAGGCAATTTATTCTTCCTACTTAAGTACCATTTTCAATCATAGCATCACCTCAGGCTTTGTGCATGCTGAATGGTGCACAGCACCGGTTATCCCACTCCACAAGGGGGGAGCCACCACGGACCCTGAGAACTACTGCTCCATTAGCCTGATGAGCCTGTTCTGCAAGGCCATGGAACGTATCATCATGGAACTTATAAACAAAGACATTGGTAATCTCCAAACTCTGGACCCCACCCAGTTCAGGTTTGTAAAAGGCAGATCATGTCTCCTGAACTTGACAGACTTCTTTGAAGCAGTCACCAAAGCCATAGATGAGGGTAAGGTGGTTCACACAGCCTATCTAGATCTTTCCAAGGCTTTCGACACCATCCCCCACTCTGGAATTATAGATAAACTCACTAAACTAGGTATAAATCCCTATATCACAAGATGGGTTGCCAACTGACTCACTGACAGAACCCACACTGTGAAAGTAGCAGACTCCAAATCCGACTTCAGACCAGTGACAAGTGGAGTGCCACCGAGTTCAGTTCTGGGTCCTCTTCTGTTTGGTATCTACTTCTCTGAAGTACAGGCTAATACAGAAGGTCTTTGGCTAATGAAGTTTGCAGATGACTGCAAACTAGGAGCCATAATCGAAACTCCTAACGATGTGGACATCCTACAAAAGTGCCTCACTGAGACAGATGCCTGGTGTCAAAGCCATGGTCTCAAGCTCAATGCCAAAAAGTGCATTGTCATCCCCTTTGGTAAAAACTCTGTACCCATGAACTACAACATAGGCGGTAGTATACTTAACACCAAAAGTGTGATAAGAGACCTTGGGACACAGGTGGACAGTAGTCTCTCCTTTGATAATCACATCACCACAGTAGTCAGGATATCCTTCTATGTGGCACACCTCATCACAAAAGGTTTCTCATCCAGAAAAAAAGAGGTCATTGTTCCCCTCTACTCATCACTCATTAGACCCATTATAGAGTACAATGCCCCTTTTGGTATGTACCTCACAAAACATCTAGAACAACTGGAAAGGCCGCAGAAATACCTCACAAAGAGGATTACTGGCCTCAAACAGATGCCCTATGCAGAACATCTCAAAAAACTCCAGCTTTACTCCGTCACATATCGCCTACTCAGAGGTGATCTCTGCCTAACATACAAAGCTATGTCAAACCCAGAGCTGTTGGACATGCTCCACTTAAAGAAATCCCAATCCCTCCAAGCTACACGCTCTAGGGACCTAAACCTTGCCACTTCAATAAACAAAACATGCCGGAGGGATAGATTCCTGTCCCAGAAACTTCCCATACTCTGGAATAAACTACCTATCTATATCAAACAAAGCTCCTCATTAGCACTTTTCAAGAAAAATCTTGATGATTGGATGGGAAATTGGAAATTCACCCCGGGGATCACTTCTGTGGCTCTGCTCAACAGTGGCACAGGAAAATAATTTTCTTGGGTGGCAAAAGCCAGGGTACCTTTTTGGCTGGCCTTGTATAGGCCCTAGGGCTTATAGCCTAGTACCTACCTATGAACCTATGACCCTATAAGGGCAGCAGGCTCTGAATTTGTAGATAAAACACTGAAATATAAAGTTGTTTTCTAGTAGCAACCTCTTCATTAGTTATAGATCTCTTCAATGTGGAATTATTCAGATGGCTTTTGCTTCTGCAGAGTTTGTGCATATTGACCGATATAGGTAGATTGTAATGATAGAAGTCTGAGTGGCCATTTATGGTTGAAATGTTCTGAATTGGACAGTTTTGTCATTATTAGCTCATACATTTTGTTTCATTGCTTACTGGAAAAATGTTTAAAGCAACAAATTTAAAATACACTTAACATGTAATGCTATATTATACAAGGAATATAATTTAATACAATCAGGAAGGTGACTTAAAAAAGACATGCATGTATGGTCCTGAAAATATGTGCAAGGGGCCTATGATTTGAAAACAGACCAAAGGTAAACTTTACCTGCCCCTGGCCAGATGCAATGCCATTTCCATCAATGTGAGTTTCAGGGGCAGAGAATTTTTAATGCTGAGTCTGTTTTCATCGTAAGACTGTATTGTTTTGTTTAGCAAGTGTCTAGCAGTGTTTGTGTTATACAATTTGAAATAAAAGTTTTAAATTAAATCCAAATATCTGTAATCATTGTAAAAGTAAAGCTGAAAACAGTATAAACACTGAGAGGTTTGGACAGTGTTTATGGTAACTGGGGAGAAATAGATAAGTAATGGGACACTAAAGTGGCTACGAGGGGGGGCTGTGTATGGGGGGCTAGGGTGCTGTGCATGGAGGTGCCCTGATCCATTACCTTGCCTAGCACCCCATTTGACCATGAACTGGTTCAGCATATTAGTGTTGTCATCAGTATATTTGATTAGATTTGCTGGGTGAGAAACTGCATTCATTTTTTTATAAATATATTAAAGTGTAAAGGTCTTAATATTGAATCTTGTGGAATACCTACTACTCATCAGTCGTGTGTACAGCTTGTGTTCAGTGGCTGAGTTAACTCTTCAACCAAATAATCAAATTGTTTGTGAGGTCTGGTTCCTTCAGTTAAAGTAATTTTATTGGATATGAAATTGTACCAAATGCTTTTGACAGGGCAAGAAATAGGGATAGTACAGCTGTGTACACTTACCATAAATGCAGATGTTTGAGTGTATTCACTGTTGCAGTCCTGACTATTGGGATTTCCTGTCCTGAAAGCTCTAGTTCGGCCTGACTACCAGAGAAAAAGCTTTCCATCTTCCAGGCTGGCGGATGCTCAGACCAACGTCAGTACACTCAGGTATAAAGGTAGCCAGCCTGCATCAGAGCATCAGACTTTTATTGCACCCCACCAAATAACAGAAGCCCTGATAAGATTGGAAATATCCCCAAAGGATAGCCTGGCAGTCAAGGAGAGGCCAAAGACGGGTTCCCTTGGCTGAGATGCACAGTCAGAATATGTCTATCACTCGAACATCTACATTTATGATAAGTGTACACAACTTTACTATGTTCTTTGTGTTTCACTGTTGCAGTCCTGACTATTGGGATCACTCCCAAAGCAGAAAGGAGGGTGGAAGGATGCTAGGGTGAAGAGAGGATGCCCTGCAGGATAGTGGGAAAAGATAGGAGTGTGTGAAGGCACATAAGCAGAAATGGCAGAAGCATGGATTTTAATTGAAAAGTAGGAAAGTACCTGATTTAGCAGTGAAGTCAGGTATACCAGGATGATGGTAATGTGAACAAACTGTGGCTCTAGGTGATGGTCTTTGCACCAAATAGAGAATCTTTTCCATTTGCCTTTGTAAGATTTCCTAGTGCTAGGCTTTCTGGACTCCCTAAGGATGTCTAGCACCTGTTTACTTAGGGTGGCACCTGTATAGGCCATTGTGGGATCATCCATGCTGCCAAGCTGAGGGTCAACAGGTTGGGATGAACAATCCTTCCCTCATTTTGAGTGAGGAGGTCCAACCACTGAGGCAGAATCCATCGTGCCTGGTTGGCGAGCTGGAAGAGGAGAGGTTACTAATGCTGTCTGGGCCAGTCTGAGGCTATCAGTATTGTTCTTGGGCTCAGTGCCCTTATCTTGAACAGGACCCAAAGAATTACAAGTATGGGGAAGTGCATAAATGAATACTTGGGTGCATGGAAGGAGGAGGCATCGGTTTTCCAGGCTGACTCTTGTTTAATCCTGGTGCAGAATCTTTGCAATTGCATGTTTTGTTTGGATGCAAAGAGATCCACTTGAAAGTCCCCCCCCCCCCAGGACAGGATTATGGTCTGGAAAATCTCTGGATGCAGGTGCCACTCATGAGGGTCCATAAGATCCCTACTGAGGAGGTCTGCTAAAACATTTTGAACTTCTGGGAGGTACTGTGCCATGAGAGTGTGCTGTTTCCCAGATTTTCATTGCTAGATGTTACAAGAGTAGGAATGTGCTCCCCCTGTCTGTTGATGTATCACATTACTGTGGTGTTGTCTATTTTTAATAGCAGGACACATGGTATCCATTTTTCTTTGAAGGCTATTAGGCCTTTTTGTACAGCCTGGAGTTCTTTCCAGTCGATGTGCTTGTTTATGATGCTGATTTCCTACTTCTCCTGGATTTGTAGGCTAGGGAAGTGAACCCCCAGTGCTGTTTCTGAGGCATCTGTTGTAAGGGTCTGCCCTTGAGGACTGAATATGAAGGGAAGGCTTGGGTTGCGGACTCAAGTCTGTGCCCACAATGCAAACTCCAGTTTGAGGCAAGGAATGAGGGAATCTCTGTTTCTAGTGGCTGGGAGTTCTGGCACCATATGTTCCTGAGATATCACTGCAACTTCTTCATGTGCAGTTTGGCCAGGGGGACCATGAGGATGCATGAAGCCATGTATCCTATGGCTCTTAGGAAACCCCTTGCTGAAAATGATCCTTCATTTGGAGCGTTTGAAAGTAATCTGTTAGGAAAAGCACTTTTTCTGGGGGAGGAAAGCCTTCTGGAGAGTGGTGTCCTGGAGGGCCCCCAGGAAACAATGCTTTGGGTTGGAGAAGTGATGGACTTCTGGGGGTTCACTGTGAACTCCAGTGAAGATAGTAGCTTCTGTGTGAATTTGAGATCCTGGAGTAGTTTGGTGGGATCTGGTGACTGTATAAGGCAGTTGTCCAGGTAAGGACAGATTTGTATTACCTTGGTCCTGCAGAAAGCAAATACTGGAGCTAGGCACTTTGTGAACACTCTTGGTGCAGTAGATAAGCCAAAGGGCATAGCAGAAAATTGTTAATGACTGCAACCTGCCTGCAAGTGAAGGACCTTTCTGTGGGATTCCTGTATTGGAATGTGAAGACAGGTATCCTTTAGGTCTATTGATACCATGAAGGCCTGCGGGTACAGCATGGGGTGAAGCTTTTCAAGAGTTAACATTCTGAATTTGGGAACCAAGAGAAATTGGCTGACATTTGACAGATCCAGGATATGGCGCCAAGCCTCCTAGCATCCTATTCCCAGCTGACGGGGAGGGACTGGCTCTACTGCACCTTGCACACAAAGATTCTGAATTTGAACCAGGGCCTCTGTCATTTCACTTAGGGGGACATCTGGAAAACCTAAGGATTTTAATTGCTCTCCAAAAGTGAGCTTGTAGCCATTTGCAATAATGTCTAGAACCCAGTTTTTCGAGGTAATCAGGGTCCAGGTATGACAGGAAAGAGACAGCCTTTCTCTTAGCTTTGGGGGGGGGGGTGGCTCAGTCACTGTGAGTCTCTGAGAGTGGCTTGGAGTCTATAACCCCCTTGTCTTGACGTTTCTGAGGTCCAATGTCTGTCATTTTGCAGTAGTTGCCTCTGCCTATGTGGATTTTCCCTTTGAGGTTTCCTCTGGCTATTTCTAGGCAGGGAAGGAAAGGACCAGTGTTTGGTAGGGAAGTTACTATTGAACCTGGGGGGGGGGGGGCTGAACCTGGAGGAAATCTTTCACCATTTGCGTAGACTGACATCACTCATCTTCAGCTGGCTGCCTGGATGCTAAGGTCATAATTCCTTTTAGGTACCTGTTTTCTGAGGAAGCCTGCTAGTAGAAAATCATATCTTAGCAAATAAAAAGGTTTTCTAGTTGATGCTGACAACATAACCAGCACCCATTCAGTGCTAGCTGTTCTCTGGTATTACAACATTTGTGTGAGTTACTGCCCTATGGCCTTTATTATTCCTCTATCACAGTTAATTTTTCAGCCATTTCAGAGTTTCATTTCAGCTCTTCTTTCAAGGTAGTCTCATCTCAAAATGTGCTTAAAAGGGGTTTTGCATAAGAGGTGTCCAGGTAAATGGTGGCCTCAACTAGTGCCTTAATATTGTGTTAGAGAAGCTAGTACTTGCTCCATCTGAACCAGCTAATCTGGCTGACTTGAGTTTCTTAGTATGGAAAACCATTTTACTGATAGCTATGACTTCTGTAATATAGTTATCTGAGTTGCAAGCTCTTATGGTGAGTCAACCCTCACTCATTTTTCATAGAGTCAGGGTTTCTTTGAGAACTAATCCTTCTTGTATGCATAAAGTGGTATCTGAGTTTACTTTAAGGCAAATTATCCATCTCCCCATTTTCTTTCCTGAACCTAAAAATGAGGGAGAAAGTATACTCCATAATCCTTAAGGTGACCAGAACTACATAAAGTAACCGGTCCTCCTTAAGGTGCCCAGTGTTCCATAAAATAACCACTCCTCCTTAAGGTAACTCTTTGGAGCCTTTGCCTGGGGTAATCTTGTTGAAGTAGTACAGTTGTGGTCACTGGTCTATCAAACTGCAAGGTACTGAGACATTATCTGTAACTTTCCTGGAGTTTTCTAGGTCCATATCAGCATCCATTTAATTGCATGTTTGTGTGTATGCATGTAAACATTCATTTTGACACTTCAGTTCAAAAACTGTGTCCTGGAGTCCCACAACAATGTCCATTGTATAGTAAAGATTTCCAGAGAGGTCTATCTTCTAGGAGAAAAGGACACTCCCTTGTATATGGGAAGACTCCATGGAACTGGAAAATTTGTGGGGCATCCTGTTTTTCATATTCCATACTCAAGTATGTTTTCTCTGCAGGCAACTCCTCAGAGGCTTTAACATTACATAACTGCAGGGACATCATGGGGCTATTTAGGAATATTAGGTTTCTTTCTGGTACTCGTGTTGCCATCTTTTTTTTGTTAGCTGTGACAGTTCCCTTACAAAATTAGCAATAACTGTTCTAATACAAATGAAAAATGGGAAAATGTTTTCAATTCTATTCTTGATGGCTGAGAAACGTCATCCTGTGATAAAGGATTCATTGATAATCCTGCCGATATTCCAGCTGTCTTTGTAACAAAGGGTGTCTCATTAGGTGTGCTACCCGTTTTGAGTCAGTAGCATAAAAAAGGCACTAGATGCTGCAGTGTTTATGGGGAGGGCTCCACAAGCAATGTGACAGATATATATAGGCCCAGAAAAGCATAGTATCCACTCTTCAGCTCAGGAGAAGTATGCTGATAAGACATATTGTGTGGTTTTCATAGCTGAGGTCTTGCAGCCTCTGGTGCCTCTTGATAACGCAACGCAAGGAATTTAGAGGAAGAAAAAGAAAGAAATGGACTTATCTTTATCCTGTGACTGATATGCCGTTCTTTTGGTATAACCCTTCAGACCCAGTTTGGTGACTACTCATCATTTTTGTTTGATTTCCTATACTTTTTAGAGCTGCA
Source organism: Protopterus annectens (assembly GCF_019279795.1). Taxonomy (NCBI): domain Eukaryota; kingdom Metazoa; phylum Chordata; order Ceratodontiformes; family Protopteridae; genus Protopterus; species Protopterus annectens. The sequence goes on from NC_056735.1 coordinate 1,454,663,292, forward strand.
ATTCCTACGTTTTTCCTGGAATGTTCTTGATCTTGTCCTCATAAGGGATTTTGTATTAATGACATCCAATCATCTACTTAAGCAGCACAAATTTCTATGTATTGTCTGGCCCTGTGTATATAGTTGTTGAAGTCATCTTCAGGCAGAGCTTTCAGCCTACAAGAATACTTGTGAAAAAGTACCTTGTGCATACCCAAAATGTATTTTTCCTTAAAGATAATATTAAATCATATAATGAGCTACTACTTCGTCTTAATGACATAAACTGATCATGAGTTATTTTTTTTTCTAAATTCAGTAAAAAAACAACTTTCAAAACTTAGTAATACAGAATCCACTTTCAAAACTTGTCATATAAACAACCCCTTAGTTAAGTATCCAAGAATGAACTAATGAGATGGTGAATGCCTCCCCCTTAATAAGCATTCCTAAAATAACTGACAGTAAAAGTTGGCCAAAGTCAAGGGTGGATCTCTCTGAGATGAGTGCTTAAAATTTGTGCTGCCAAGTGCCATCTGGTACCAGGAAGTCCTGTTAAGGAAATTAGCCTACACATTATGTAGTCTTGAGGAAGATCAGATTGAATAATCACTGAGAGATTGTCATGGTTACCACATAAATGTCAAAATAAAGGTCATGAAATTTAAGTTGTTGTGCCAGCACTCTAAATAAAGGAAACCTGGATGCTATTTTTATAACAAAAATTATGTTTTGTAATATATCATCTCACAGAGACATGATTTGAAGGCTGTTTCTGATTTGCTGCTGCATCGAAAAACTCACAAGCACAGAACAATTTACACTAGTATACACATACAACTGAAGCAAAAATAAGTAGATTGTGCTAACAATAAATATATTACACTGATAATACAATGATACAGCAGTGTTATACTGAATGTTGCATTTGTTTTATTTTTCTTGTAAGTTAGTGGTTATTCCAGTTTTAAAAAGTAAACAGTGTTCTGAATGCAAGAAAAGGCTTTCTCTCCACTGTTTTTCCTGAATGTCTTTTTGCCATTAAATGTCCAAGAACTAATAAAAACTGCATTGGCAAGCTTTCTTGTAACATTTCATATTCGTGAAAATGTCAGTGAGGGAACTGTTTTCATAAATAAGAGAAAAACAGTAACAAAAACTTATTGCAGGTATTACTGCTGTCAACAATATTGTTAAACTACTGATTAATCCAAGATTCCTTGCTTTATTTGAAACAGAAATTGTACTGCAGTTAAACATCATGAAAGTATTACAGAGGTAAAAAACTGATCTGTAAAATTCATCAGGCAATGATTTGCTTTCAACAACTTTTATCATTTCATCCATAAAGCATAACCCTTATCATTAATAAGTAGTATTCTGGAAATTAATGCTTACCAAGTAACTTGGGAAGAAAAAAAATGTAAGTGAGGAGGTATGGACAACCAGAAAAGTAGTGAACCTGAAAATTGTATACTTAAAACAGAAGGGTGAAAGAAAAGTAGTTACAGGAGTAATGGCCTAAACCACAGAAAAGACAAGGAGTTTTACTGGATGTGGTGGTCCTGGATAGCCAGATTTACTATTTTTCACTAACATGGGGAAAAAAAAAAACTAAAAGATTAGTATGCCCTATTCTTTCCCTTTAATAAATTACTGAATAAAATGTGACTAAAACTAATGAAGTACTAGCTCCTCCCTCAACAGGCAGCACAAATAAAATTACTGAGATAGAACACTTTGTTACTTATTTTCATCAGCTCCAGTAGGTACCTAACACAAAGCATTTAAAAAAAAAGTGTGCTTAACATTCATTTTAAGGTTAGCTGGTAACCACTGTGGCCCGTCTGTCCCAGTGATGCCATACATTTCTTCACTAAAACCTCCTTAGATATCCTAAAGTCAGTGGTACTAATCTGTATATAAAATGTGTCAGACAAAAATGGTGTCCATGAGCAATATCCGCTGTAAAATGCTTGATGACCTTGTGTGAAAATACATGGAAAGAATTTGCATACTCTACAATGACTTCAGATCTTAATTCTTATACCGAGAACTGTATACCAAAGTGAAATCTTCAATATTTCATAGAAAAAATAATTCTATACATCACGATAATAAACCTTTACCAGAAAACCAAGAACCCAGCCCTCTTCCAGAAGTCAGTGCATGTTGTCCTCACTCCTGGACATAGAACACAACTGAGAATAAATCCTACAGACGCAGATGTTTATATACCCAAAATGTGTGCAGTCACTTGACAGCTGTTTGATCTATCCCAGCATCCTCACATCACACTCAGACTCAGTCATCATCTCCACTTGCAGTAGCAATGTCCTTATGTTTTCTTCGGTGCAACACACATGCATCAGAAAAACTCCTGAATCTTTCATCAGACTCTGTCCTAATTTATAAATTCATGCAGATGGAGTATTACATAAGTCCATCATCTCTTTAATCTGCAATCTGTCACTTGCCAGTCTGAAATAACTACTGCCATCATAATTCACACATTAGAATTTGTCTCTGCATTTTCTCCAGTCACCTTTGCATTCTCTCTTCTTATATAATTTTCCTGGCCTCCTCACCTTTATCTCCCTCTCTGCTCCCTCCTTCCATATAACATAAATGTGGATGGATAAGCTAGCCACAAAAGATGTTTGCCACATTTTTCAGAAGGGAACAGTAAATAGTCATTAAAGGAGTGCAGTTACAGTGAATCATTAGTTGCTGTTTCTAGTAAATATGAGACTTTAAAGTAGTAGTAGTTTTTCGAGGGTAAGAAGTAAGTAGGTCCCAACAGATTCAGGTTTAATGAAAAAAAAACATTTTACAGAAATAAAACAGCCACCTAAAATGCAAAAAAAAACGTAATATTTTATGTACACATTTTTTATGGGAGTATGCATTACTTTACATGAATCAATTAAAATTAATAGTGTGGCACAGTGGCGCAGCAGATAACATTGTTGCCTTACAGCAAAAGGTTCCCCAGTTCAATTCTGAGCTGGGGTGCTTTCTGTGTGGAGCCTGCAAGTCCTTCCTGTGTTCAAATGGGGTTTCCTCCCACATTCCAAAAACATGCAGTACTATGATTGGACACTCTAAATTAGCCAAAGGTGTGAGTGTGCCTGCGAAAGTGTGGTGTGGAAGGACTCCCGCATGCATGGCCTGCCACCCAGTGGTGTATACCTTGGCTCTAGATAATTGTCACTGTTGAAGTGAAAACCCAACCCCATGTGCAAAAATGGGAAAAGGGGGTTAAGGATGGGTGGTGGGGGGATTAAAACCTTAGTCAGTCTATGTAAGAAAGATGAGAAAAAAGTTGCAGACTGTGATGCTTAGCTAGTGGTATGACAACACCACTGAAAAGGTAGAGTTCACAAATGTGAACTTTAGTTCACTAAGTATATAAGAAGTGAAAATGGTTATAAACCAAACATCACTCTGGATACAGAACACATTGGTGATGATGCCAGTCTGTTTTCAGAAGAACCATCCTCAAAAGAACTAAAGCTCAAAGTTATCAAAGACACATATTCCCAGAATTCTAATAGAACAACTCTTGTGAGGAAAAGACACAGTGGGAGATCCAAAGTAACGTCACTGACTATATTGCCCAACAAATCCTGGAATCACATGATGGTCTCTAAGGACTGAGGGAAGTCAGTTCTGATTCCCTTTCACAAAATAAGCAGTTTTGCTAAGGCAAGATTAAACACTTGCCAAATTAATAACAAAGGGTGATTTAATGAAGTGATCACTTCTGAAATAAAAAACTGAGGAATACCTAAAAGACACAGAACAGAAAACAGAAGGCAGTACGAATTTATAATGTAAAAGTCAAGGCAGACCGAAGTTAACCAGCTAAACCAGTGGTGTTTGTGTGTGTTTGCAAGTGTGCATGTGTGGCAGAGTGCATGTGTCTCTGTGTACATATGTACATACACACTTCTGGATAGGACATGGCAATCATTTAGCAACATACTGGACACTGCTGCCAGTCGAATATAACAGTTAAGAAGTTAAAGAAATGGTCCCACACTGTTAACTTGGTTAAATACTCACCAAAATGACAGAAACCCCACGTAGCTGCATCATAATATTTAGAAGCAAAAGTTAGGAATGGGGTGCCACAGAGTTCAATACTAGAACACAAAGACATATGATAAGGTAGTGGAAGAAAATGATCTCTTACTGAGTACATCATTATAGTGCAGCAAGCCCAGTGGGAAATACTCCTGTCTCCTCCTCCTTAACTAACCCTCATCTTTCCATAGCACCTTTCTATACCTCTTTTTAGCCATTCTCAGGCATGTTTGAATTTTATGATGCTATACTAGTCTATCATTCCAACAATCAGTGAATTCCACATGTACACCACTCTCTTAGTGAAGTACTATTTCTTTTAGTTCATTCTGAACCCCCAGTTAGTATGCCCTTACTAAAGCACTTATTCTTCCTCTTCAGAGTTTGTCATGCAGTGTTTAGTATCTGCTTCCTCATGTTTGTAGACATGGAGGTGGAACAAATCACTGCAATTATCAAAATTATGAAGACTCCCAGACACAGGCAGTATAAGATACTATAATGGGAGTTACTGCCCAAAGAGGCATATCTTTTTACAGGCGTATGAATCAAATAATCAGAAAGGGCATAATCAGTAATACATAGTCCTCTTAACAGATAGATAACTTTCTAGCACACAAAAATGTGATTCTTGCAAAACCATCTTGAAGTTCATTCCCACAAGATTTTTTCAGATTCTTTACATCCAAAAGGAAGTTTGAAGACCCACAGAAAACAACAGAATCACTTAAAAGCAAGTGGAGAGAACATCTATACAATTTGGATCTTATATAATTCATGGCATTGCTCCCTTTCACTATAGCACATCCTACAAGTCTTCAGTGTGTGAAAAATAAAGCATGATTTCTACTGCAACAAATTGTGAAACTAACTCCAAGGCCACTGTACCTCAGAGTATGCAGCCTAATTCAAAGTACTGCAGCACTGAGCTTGCTATATAATCCTCAGATTTCCTATTAAACTTGCACCATCCTGAGAATCAATCAAATATTACAACAGGAATCAGACGAACCTTCACTTCCTGGACTTTCAGTTAATTTAGCCTTTTTGGAAAGTGCAGTGAGTGCCAAAGTGATGGACTGCATGCCCATTCACTATACCAATAGTGACCCAGCAATACTATTCAACAAAAATGGACTCCCAGAGCAATAGTGAGTTTTCTCTTACTCTGCAACTATAAATGTGGATTTTGTCACTGGCTCTTAGGTTCATAGGTTCATAGGTAGGTACTAGGTTATCTGCCCGAGGGCATTTATAAGCCTAGCCAGAGTATGTCAGCTTTTGCCACCCCATTGATTAATTAACTGATCCTCTATGTCAAGCAGAGCCAATGAAGTGATCCAGGGGTGTATTTTTTGTTACCCATCCACTCATCAAGGTTTCTCTTGAAGAGTGTTAGTGAGGGGTTCTGCCTAATGTAGTTTGAATTTTGTTCCAAAGCATGGGAAGTCCCTGTGACAGGAATCTGTCCCTCCAGCAAGTTCTATTTATTGTTGTGGCGAGGTTTAGCTCACTAGAGCACGTGGCTCCCAGTGACTTGGATTTCTTTAGGTAGAGCATGTCCAGTAATTCTGAGTTGGACATGGCTTTGTAAGTCAGGCAGAGATCACCTCTGAGTAAGCGATATGCCACTGAGTACAGCTGGAGTTTTTTCAGTCGGGCTGCATAGGACATATGTTTGAGGCCAGTAATCCCCTTGGTGAGGTAGTTTTGTGGTCTTTCCAGCTGTTGGAAGTGTCTTGTGAGGTACATCCCAAATGGAGCATTGTACTCTATGATGGGTCTGATGAGTGACGAGTAGAGGGGCACTATACTCTCTTTATTTCTAGATGCGAACCCTTTAGTAATTAGATGGGCCACATAGAAGGATTTCCTAACTACTTTGGCAATATAATTGTCAAAGTTGAGATTACTATCTACCTGGGTCCCTAGATCTCTTATTACCTCTTCTGTATTAAAGGGGCTGCCACCTATGTGGTAATTCGTGGGTGTTTTGTTTTTCCCAAATGGAATGGCTATGCATTTTTTGACATTTAGCTTGAGGCCATGACTTTGACACCAGGTGTCTGTCTCAGTAAGACCCTTTTGGAAGATATCCGTGTCAGCCGGATAGTCAATTATGGCTCCCAGTTTACAGTCATCGGCAAACTTGGTTAGCCATAGTCCTCCTGTATTTGCCTGTACTTCTGAGAAGTATATGCCGAAAAGTAGGGGTCCCAGGACTGAGTCTTGCTGGACACCACTTGTGACTGGTTTAGAGTTATTAGAGCTATTCTTACCGTGTGAGTTCTGTCTGTAAGCCAGTTGGCGACCCATCTCGTGACGTAGGGGTTTATGTTTAGGCTGGTGAGTTTTTCTGTAATACCCAAGTAGGGAATGGTGTTGAAAGCCTTGGCGAGGTCAAGGTAGGCTGTGTGAACCACCTTTCCCTCGTCTATGGCCTTGGTGACTGTCTTGAAGAAGTCAACCAGGTTTAGTAGGCATGATCTGCCCTTAACAAAGCAGAACTGGGTCGGGGCAAGTGTTTGGAGGTTCCTAATGTCTTTGTTAATGAGTTCCATGATGATGCACTCCATAGCCTTGCAGATCAGGCTAGTCAGGCTTATGGGGCGATAGTTACCAAGGTCAGTTGTGGCCCCTCCTTTGTGGAGAGGAATAACCGCTGCTGTGCACCATTGTTAGGGCACATAGCCTGTGGAGAGGCTGAGGGTGAACAGCGTGTTTAGGTGGGGGGTTAGTTCGTTCTGTAGTTTGTGCAAGACACAGCATGGAACACCATCTAGCCCCATTGACACTGTGTTTTTGGCTTTTGAAAGGGATGTTTTCACCTGTGCATCTGTGATTTCTAGACACTACACTTTTCCAGTATTGCTGTGGGCCCTTTTGGGGGTGAGAGGAGGTGAGGTTTGCACTGAATATATTTGCCAGGATGTTGGCAATATCAGTAGGTTCAGTATATTTTGTGCTATTTTGCACTAGTTCAGTGCATATCTGCAAGTTGCCACTTAGATTCTTAACATAGCTAAAGAAGGCTTTGTGGTTATCTTTTGAATCACTGGCTATTTTTCTTTCGAAGTTAGCCTTGGATGATTTTATGAGGGACCTTAGTTCCTTACTGATACTGATCAGGGATGTCTTTCCTTCTTGGGATTTGCTTTTTTTCTGAATTAGTTTCGTCCTTCTATTGTATAGCCTGTTTATTGCAGGGGTCCACAAAACTGGTTTCCTTCTCTTAGAGGAGTGAGTCTTGGTTTTGCTAGGGATGGCATGATCCATGCATCCTTGTAGGTGCTCATAGAGTGCATTTGTAAAGGTTTCTGCATCTTGGGCAGCATTATCCTTTAGCATGGGGGCTATGAAACTTACCACATCTGTCTTAAGTAAGGTGAAGTTTGCTTAAGAAAAGTTTTTTACTGTGGTTTCCTTAGTTGGGGGTGGTGGTGGGGTGTGGACATCCAGAGTGATTAGTTTATGGTCTGATCTAACCAGTGACGGGTTGTCCTCCAGTGTGGAACACCTGTCGCCCATGTTGGTGATGACCAAGTCCAATATGTTTTCACCTCTCGTAGGGGAGTTTACCAGCTGATCCAGGGCATTTGAGCTGATGAATTGCAGGAAGCGCTGGGCCTGGGAGTTTGTATTCGAGTAGTTTTCCCAATGAATGGCAGGCTAACTGAAATTGCCCAAATTCAGGGTGTTCGGTAGGACCTTCATGTTTTCCAGTGTCTCCAGAAAGGTGGAGTGATGGTCCTGGGTCATGGAGGGTGATCTGTAGCAGGCCACAATTTGCACTGCAGATTTGCCCAATGTTAGTTGCACATGGATGATCTCAGAGGTATCATGCAGCACCACTAACCTGGAGGTGTAGGTATCCTTGATGAATATGTATACACCCCCTCCTTTTGTGTTTTGGTCTGTGTTCTGTGGCCGAAATGTGTGGTATGATTAGTAGCCTGGTAGTGCTGGGGTAGTCTCTGGACCTTGAACCAGGTTTCAGTTACTGCACAGATGTCGACGTTCTCCATACTGAGGAGTGCTTCAAGCGAGTGCATTTTGAGATTTAAACTCCTGGTGTTGAGTAGCATAGCCCTCAGTTTTTTGTTAATTGTGCTGTTTATGGAGGTGGGTTTGACTTTTGAGCCTTGCCTAAAAAAGGCACTATGGGGGCAGCAAGAGCCTTGGCCAGTATTCGAAAGCCTAGGGGTGACAGGTGCAAGCAGTCTCTTGCGAAGCAACGTAGCTTGTTGAGCATGCCGTCCCAGGCTGACAGACACTGGATCCCCTTTGAATGACACCAGAAGCTTAGCCAATTGTTGAAATTGATCATTTCTCTTTATACTGAGGTATCATTCTTGGTGAGGGCAGGATGCTACTCAGGGTCAGGGTCATACCAGCCTGGACTACATGATCAGAGAGCTCTTCTATGTCTCTTTTCATGTAGTCCAGGGAGGTACGTCTCAGGTCATTCACACCAACATGAACAATGACAGAGTCATAGTTGTACTTGTTCTGGAGTGATCTGAGTGCTTCTGTTATGTGGCAGAGTCTGGCTCCTGACAGGCATCTAACAGTAACCTTCTGCTTGTCCAGCCTAGTGAGTGGGATGTCAGTGTACCTGACTATAGAGTCACCTATTACTAGTGTGTTAGGTATGTTATTTCGCCTTAAATGCTGTGATTGTGCGGCACACTGATTTTGTGTTTTATGTGTTGTCTGGTTTGTGACAGGAGGTGCAGGTTGTTTGGGTGTCTGCTTTGGAGGTCTCTGATGCTTTTGCAAGTTTTTATTTAGAGCCTCCGAATATGACTTTATGTATTTATGTGTATTTTTTGCCAGTGCTGTTTTAGTAGGTCTATGTGTGACTGGAGGTGTGGTGCAAGTGTTAACCTTCTCCTCTTGACTGTCTGTTCCAGTCTTGGGTGGAGACAGCTTAGCTTCCAGTTTGGCTGTATAATTGCATCTCTCGCATATGTTAGTGTTTTGTGGTAGGAGGAGGGGGTTGTCTGTGGACATGAGGCAGTTGTAACATTGCCTCAGGATACCCAGATTCACCAGCTGGACTGGAGAGTACACCTGAAATTGCCCTTTGGTCATGCCTGAATAGTAGGGTGAGCTGCTTAGTCACTTGGTTGGTGAGGGGTGAATAAAGAGCCTTGCCCTGCTGGGCAATCAAGTGTCAGGGTAAATTAGTGCTTGCTATTAGGTCTGAGTAAGTGCTGCACTGTAGGATGCTTTTTGAGTGCTTAGGTTGATAGTTAGACTAGTTTCAATGGAAAAACTGAAGAGGAGACTTAGTGGAGCTGGGAATAATTTAACCGTAGTTAACCGGTGCTGCCCAGCATGCAAAACCGTGCAAACGTGGTTTTTATAGTAGGGAAATGAAAGAGAGAAATTAGCCCAAAGAATGGCCAATAAACTACTAAATTCTGGGCTGGAACCACTCCTCCAGGGACAGAAAGGCTGCTCAAAGCTCCCCTCTCCCACAGGTGAACAGAGAAACTTCCTTCTATCCAAGTAGGGTATGGGCAACTCTTATTTAAGGAAAGTATTGGTCATGAATACAGACTGCTGGATGACTTTCTATATTATTTTTTTTCACTTTTAAGAAACTACTGATATGATGCCCTCTTGTAAAAATAAAGAACTGGTCAAAAGGCACCATCTACAAAAGTTTATTTAACTATTATACATTGGGCAAGCAAAACTGGTCAGTCAAATTACTAGCTACCTGTGCATCAAATCTGTTTTATGCAAAGGAAAAAAAAATAATGCGGGCCACCCGGACTTCACATTTGATTACAGATCCCTACTTCATGAAAGACTTCAGACAAGTTGCTTTCATCAGGAAAAGCTTTGAAATGAAGAAATAGTTTAAAAATAAAGCAAAAGCAAACAGTGCAGCCATGATTACAACGTGCCAGTGTACAAGTGTGACCAAGTCAGTCTAATCTCCTTAACTATACACATAAATATTTCTGAAAAAAAGACTACAGCCATTTTTATGACTGAATGTAGAACATCTGAAAATGCAAGCAAACACTCTGATTCCAAACAGTATTCAAACAATAATGCTTAATGACATGTTGATGACAAATTATTTACATTCGTCATTCAGTTGTGAAGTCTGTGACCCCAAGCAGATTTTATGCCTGCCATAGAAATTACTGCACATTCAAGTTGAAAGCTACAAAATGAAAAGACTCCATCCAATTTTAATATCTAAATCATTTTCCTGTAAGATAATTCCTCATCCTTTATTTGCTAGTTCACACCCCTTTTTGCAGAACTGAAGTCTACTAAGCATGGTAACAATGTAAGAGTCAGTCTCAAATGACAGCTTAAATGACAACAATAATTTGTCTTTGCCAAATGCTGGCTTGCTTTAGACATGAACGGCAATGATATTGGTAAATGATGGGCAGTAATGAATGAGTTAGCTGGTAAGTAAAAACTTAGGCACAAAGTGTCTGGAAATGTATCTGTACTAACCATGACTAGCCCTACTACCACCATTCAGATAAACTTCCTCTGGCACTACACAAAGGTCAAACACATAGAAAAAACCTGCCATAACGAATTGTATATTTTAAATGTATGTATATAACTGGGTCTACCTGAAAACGCCAAAATCGCAGATCGTCGACAATGAGAACACCGACACCGGAAAATCAAAAACGGAGAAGACCGACAGTTGAGAATCCCGACGCTGAGAACACCGACATGTTAAGGTAGGTGTGCGATAGGGACGGACATTAGGGTCAGGGTGTGTGTAAGGTAAGTGTGTGATAGTGACGGACGTTAGGGTAGGGTGCGGATCAGGTAGGTGTGTGATAGTGACAGAGTTTAGGTTTACGGGCGGGTTAAGTGAGTTAGGGTTAGGGTACGGGTAAGGTAAGTGTGCGGTGATGGACTTGAGGGTTAGGGGCGGATAAAGTGAGTTAGGGTTAGGGTGCAGGTAAGGTAAGTGTGCGACAGTGATGGACCTTAGGGTTAGGGTTTGGGTTAAGGTTAGTGCATAGATAGTTGTGTATGTAAGGTTTAGTGTAGGTTTGTAAGGTTTTTGGTGTGCTTGTGTTGTGTGTGTGTTTTTTGGGAAAGGTATTTGTTTTACTGATTGTCAGGATTTTGGTTTGTCGGGCAACTGCGGTGGTGGTGCTGTGGTAGCGTTGTCGCCTCACAGTAAGACGTTGTCCTGTTCGATTCTCAGCTAAAGCGTCTTCTGTGTGGAGACATGCATGAATGGGCATACCTTTGTTGAAGGTTGTGCATCAGGGCCGGCAACTCAGCATGTAAAAATCTACTGCCAATCATTAGCGGACTGGAGTTCTGCTGTGGCGACCCCTAACCGGGAAAAGCCGAAAGACAATATAATTTTTTTTTTCGTGTTGGTTATTTCGTTTTCGGTGTTTTGGCGTGTCGGTGTTATCAGGTAAACCCATATAACTATATATAGTATTGCTGCACTTTCTTACTCAAATATATTATATTTTCTGCTTTACTACTGTACACTGTACATATATTGTACACTTCTGTAACTTCTCATCATCCTATGCCATGATATGCTATTGTTTGCTCTTCTGTTTGTTCTCATCTCTGACTTTTATAGTTTTATTTTGTATGTGGAGCTTTTCTATTTTGTATTTTTATGATTGTCATGCATGTGGAGCTTTTCTCCCAGGGTTTCTGCTGAAAACGGGCACCTGATTGCCCAGTCAGACCAACCCAGTAATCAAATATGAAATAAATAAAATAAATAAATAAATAAATAATAAATACAATAAAAGTGACAGTTAGTACAGAGGTCTAAAGCTCTGAGCTATTAATATGCTGCTTCAGTGCCAGTGAGCAGGGTTTGATTCCTTTCCCGTCTATTTACTTATTGTGTGAACCTGAGCATGTCATTTAACCAGGCAGCGCTCCTGGGCTACCCCTAAAATGGTCAGTTGTGTCCAGTGTCCTTACGTGACCAATAAATATGTAATAATTCAAAATGTTATATTACCCAAGGTTTTTGCAAACCAGCAGAAAAAAGTATATTTAATAAGTTGAGCAGGAAGATGCACACACAACTCCAGTGACTAAGTAAATTAGTGAATCTCATTAGAAGGAACAGACTGGCTCACACTAGAGATCATTTCAGTTACAACACAAACAGACACACTAACCATGTTGATTACACTACTGCAGAAGTAGATAGAAGCAGGTAGAATCAAGTAGTGAAGGGCAAATATTTTTTCACTCACCTTAGGATTTGAGGATTGGCTAAGTTCCATGTTTTACATATGCTAAGAAAAAATACCTGCTGAACCTTACCTTTACAATTCTTGTTCCATTTCATAGATTCAGATGAATTGTTGACATAGCCCATCTTCCAGGTTTTAGAAGATGTATGTTTAATTTTTGAAAAATTGCTTTACACCCCATTGATGCCCCAGTATTAAATGGGCCTTGTGTCATGCAGGTGCATTTAATAAAGAACATGGGATTGCGACCCTGTCCTGATAGCACAAAGGTTAAGGTGTAGGAATAACAACTGCTAAACCTGTGTTTGAAATCTGACTGTAGAACCACTGGGCAGCAAAAATTTCTGCATGGAAGAAAGGCCTGGCAATCTGTATACATATATGCCATGAAAACACTATGGGGCCATCACCATAAGTCGATTTTGACTTAAGGGAAATTGCTTGCATTTTATTGGATTGCTGCATGCGCATGTCTGCTGGTCTATGTACCCCTTTCATGGGTGAAAAGCACCTTTATGATCAAGGACATAATGATTTATAGCTAATAACATGAACACAGAACATTATAACAATAGATGTAGACAGTATTCATGAGGTAACACAAAGATGAAATTACTTATGCAGGAATATGAAAAAAGAACAATAAAAATAAATACTAACATCATGAATATGAATTGTAAATGATAAATGCGACCAAAGTAAAGTGTTTCTGCAGACTTGGCTTTTGAAATATCAGAGCCATTATGCTGAACTATTTTTTTGGGGAGATCTGCATATCTTCCCATAAGCCTTGATAAATCAAATATCTTTATAAATGTTTTTCTGATTTACAAGAATCTTTCTTTTCAGTGCCTAAACTGCCTACATAGATGTGCTACTGGCCTTTTGCTTCTTTGTTTACACCTTATTTGGCAGCCATATGTAAAGTAAATATATATACATGAGATGCTTCTTGTCACACTGAATATTTACTTTTTCATAAATATATTTCCTAGTTATGTTATTCTGCTAGGTTCTTAGAAAGCATGTCCATATCAAATGCAATCTGGCTTGCTGGTCTGAATACCTAAAAAATACAGGATTAAAGTAGGTTTGATATAAAGTTCTTCTACTTTCCTCAGTGCAGTAGCGTTGAGTTACTGAGGGGAAAAAAATTGAAATTAACAGGAAAGATTTCTAGAAAAAATGTTATTTAAAGTTATTTAAATGTGTTATATATACAGCAATGAGTAGGTGTCTTTGCAATGTACAATGCAGGCCACTTATGTATATCTGAGGTAGTTAAAACACTAAAGCTGATCCTTCCTGTATATATGAAGTATCACTTCATTGAAATTGCAGCAAATGTCTACAGATATTTGTATATTAAAGCTGTTATCGCAAAGCAGAAACAGCTAATGCAGCTTTCCAGAAAATGCCTTGGTGCACATATCAATTACAGTACCATTTTAATTTGGGGTACCTCTATTAATATCCAGAGCAATAAAGTGCCAGGGGTGCCAAATATCTAAATCTGCATCGACGGTGGAAAAATCTGGTTATCTGCAGCTTCTAATGAAACGGTAAGCAGGTGGAATTCATGTTATATTTGATGAGCACAAATAATTTAAAACCTGATCTCTGAAACTACCATCGGCGAACATTGAAGAAGCACTATTTTTGCAAGGGGACAAGCCCTTTGTGGGTGAACACCCCACATACCTCCCCGGACTTATACATACCAACTCTAAGGTCTCACAACAGTGGAAAAAGAGGCAAACTCCACTGTTGGTGAAAGTACTTTTAGTGAACACTAGTCATACATTTTAAGTGCACCAAAACTAACTTCATCTTTTTGAAGCATACATACAAATGTCTTTTTCACATATTTACCAATATAAGGAACAGAACTCTGTGGAAATTGCTAAATAAAGAAGAAGAGGAATCAGGCAGGTGCAGTATTATGTATTGCACTAGAGTCCCAAGTCTTCATATATTGGTATAGCCTTCACTAGATATTAACTTAAATAAGAAATGCTGTTTTGTAGGTTCTTTCACTGAAACTGTTTGCGGTTAACATTTAGAAACACTTCAGGCAGGAATATTGCAGTTTTGCCTCCAAACTAAAAACAGATGACCTTTTTATAGCAAAGAATTTCAAGGATACATATCAAAAATATATTTTTTTCAGAACTGGGTTTGGCTTCTGGAAATCCTTCAAGAAGCCTCACACCATTAGAGGTGCCATTAAATCTTCTAAGCCACTTAATTTAAATTTAAAACAGCATCTTGCATTTTTTTTCTTGTCAGGACTGCATGAATGTTTAATATACTCACTCATAGATTTATCTTGTTTTACTTTTTTCTCCAGGTCATGACACCAAGTGTAAGCTCTTCTAGCAAACTATTAATTTTGTTTTACACTTTATGCAGGTCTAACACCAGATGAACTACTCCTTCTAAAAATAATCTTTATAAATCTAAATTCTTGGCTAGGCTTGTAAGGGCCCCAGGGCCATTAGCCTAGTAACCTCCTATGATCCTATGATAAAATTCTAAAATGAATTTCACCAACATGCAATACTGCCTCATTTCACAAAGGACAGGTACAGAGTAGCCTGTGTGGGTAATTCTGTGACTCACTTTCTGATCTGTAGCTACACCATCTTTTAAAATGTCAGCAGTGCTGAAGTAACTACTTTTACCTGGATATCACAGTTCATTTCCATGGCTACAACCTAAGGGTTCTACTCTTCAAAGCAAAATGAATAGTATATTCGTCCTAGTCTTTGAATATATGGCACAAGGCAGAATTTGCAATAATGAAATATATTTAAATGTAACCATTCCAGAATGTGCATTCCTGTACCAGATGGACATCAAGGCAGCCCCAGTCCCCAGTTTTAGCATATTTTAAACTGTAATGGATATATGTACCGTTGTACATTTATAGACATTTCTGGAAATTATTAGGTCTCAGATATTTGTAGACCAGCAAGCATTTTTTCCATCTGTTTCTGTGTAGCGGTAAGCCTGTTAAACAATGTGACAAACAGAATATTTTTTTGTTTCTGCATTAATTCACACTGTTGCTTTTCAGTCATACTGCCTCTCGTTCCTCTCTTTCTTTTTATTTGTCGGAATGAGTACCTACCTTACCCGGATGCTGCTTTGTAGAGAAGATTATGCTATACCCTCATTATATATTTGACACAGCTGTTAGGCTACCACTTTGTAAATGAGGCGATGTTTATAACTTGTACACCAGCAGACCAGTCGCTATAATCCAAAATGCATACAAAAAACAGAAAATGTGCGGACTCAGCAGGAAAAAATGCACACCTCCAAAGCCACCACCATAACTAACACAAGAAAGCCAGAAAGAGAGGGCAATTTTCCAAACTGGTCTATAAAATTTAGAAGAATACATCTGTATGAATTTATGATACTCTCTAATTGCAAGCAATAAAGGCATCAGTTTGATGCCACAGTTTTGTACCTCTATACATAAGCATAACCATTTGTCACACCCTCTACTCACTCGTCACACATTTCATTTGTTTGGGGGGTATACTTTTGGTGGACATATAGGATTACGAAGTCCTCAAACCACCTACCTGTTCCAAAATAAATTCATCAAAACCAAGCACATTTGCAGTTCTTTTGTTACATAGCACAGAAGCAGAACTGTCAGATTCACCCCACCTCCATATGCTTAATCATTACCTAATACAAAGATCACAGAGTGAACTCTGTTAGTGTCTTATTCCTCCTTTTGCTGTGTTTCAGTTATGCCTGTGTCATGGCTATCTGCTCTAGTCTTCTCTGTATGTTCATGGGCGATTACTAGTCTAATGACCCCAGGGGCCCTTTATAAGCCAAACCACGCATCCCAAATGTGTCTAACAAGTTTTGATACCTTAAGTATATTTTAAGAGTTGGTGAAGCATTAACAGGCTGCGCCTATCTAATATTTTCTTTTATCATACTTAGAGGGAAGTTATTTCATGTACTAGGTACTTTGTCTATGATGAATGCTTCTCAGCATGTGACTCCCTATGATTTCCTCCTAAAACAAATATCATGTAATTTTGTCTTGATGTACTAACATTTCTATGTCATACCTAATTTTATCAGCAAACTCAGAAGCTCAGTAGAAACCACCAATGCCCTGTTAAAGCATATACTGATTCAACACAGAATGACGATCACTGTTTACTTTGTAAAGTTAAAAACAATACAAAGAATTCACAATTTAAATGATCCAAACTAGAATACCATGGCTCATGTTTGTTTCCCTTGCAGTATAACCTCTGCCATAAGTTCATAGGTTAATAGGTAAGTACTA
The DNA here is from genome assembly GCF_019279795.1 of Protopterus annectens. Classification (NCBI taxonomy): domain Eukaryota; kingdom Metazoa; phylum Chordata; order Ceratodontiformes; family Protopteridae; genus Protopterus; species Protopterus annectens. The sequence continues at coordinate 1,454,679,930 of NC_056735.1, forward strand.
GGCTAGCTGCCCCCTTTTGTAAGCCTACCCAATTTCCCCTTTTGTGCTTGAAATAACCTTTCCCATTTGCTTATAGATTGGCCTTACCCATCCCAAGGTCGATAATTATATATTATCCCCCTAATGAGAATAACTGGAATCATATGGGTACCCATGTGGTTATCTTTGCAGATTGGATAACATAATGTACTGTGCCCTCCTTGATGACTAGTGAGGTTGCCCTAGATTGGGATACCAGAACAATGAAAAACAAATCAGACCTTTTTTCCTAAAGCAAATGCCTATGAGTATAAATCATCTAAGCTAATTAACCTGCTACATATCTAAAATCAGTATTTTAAGTGTTCTATATTTTGAACTATTGCCTCAGATTATTTTTGGTTTTATCCCTGATTCTTAATGCAAGAGTTTAAAAGGCACACAAGGCCAGAGGTTAAAAGCCACACAGCAGACCAAGGTCCACTGTGAGAAGTCATTTTATGAAGGTCTGTGAAATTAATCAATTTTAAACTGATCCAAAGGACATAACTATTCTACTGTAGGTCAAAATCTATCAAGCAAATATAAATTTCTGAATGTGCACTGCATCTGGGTCAGTTATGTGTACACCACCTATTCCTGGGCCAACTAGAATTTTTGTTTTATTTATTTATTTAATTTGGTTTCCTGCTTATAATGACCTCAGAGTCACTGTCTAGTGTTAAATGTTACCATAAGAGGTAAAGGCCCTGCGGCCAGAACCAGTGGTCCTCAGATTGTGGGAAGGAGTGTTTTTCTAAATGACTCCCTCCTCCCATCTGTTTTCACTTACAAAAGGGATGGAGATAAGCAGAACCCTGAATAAAGGTAGTTTTGAAACATTCCCACACACTGTTCTACCTTGCTTGCAAAGTTAGCCTTGCTTATTGCTGTAATAGGCTTGCGGCCAGACACTACTTTACAGGTTTCCACCAGTAAATGCAGTAGTACTGTGACCTAGTCTTTCTCCACAAAGAGTAGAATATACCATCAGTCTCCCAACCCCCCTTCTGCTGTAAATGGCTCACTGGGAGCTGAGTTGTTACTCAGATATATGCTGAATGCATAAGTCAAGTGTCAAAAACAAAACAAAAACAGTGAATAACTGCATCAAAGGCATAGTCCACAGGAACACCAGTGGTCTGGTTAGTACTTTCTGGATCTTATTTGATGACCATATTCCACAGGCTATTTGTGGAATGACATTATGTATGGTCAGCAAAGGCAGATACAATACTTGAACACGAATATTCAGTAGAGCGTATCCTAAATCCCAGAATGTATATTTCCTTTACAATGGATTATGTCTGCCATAATATGTGAAGAGATGATGAATGCCCACCCCAGATCATCCATTCTCACTAAATGTAAATTCAGAATACAGTACCGTATCCACCATAAAAGGGCAAACACTGCCACTGTAAGCGAGCCTGAGACCAGCATAGCTGGCCATAACCAGTGCTGCATTAATGAGATTAAAAATCAGTCAGGCAGTAACTCACACCGTTTCTGTCAGTCAGTGCCCACATCAGCTGTAGATGGACTGGATTCATAGAGCCACAGGACCATAGGTACATACTAGGCTACCTGCTGTTGTGAACCATTTTAAGCTTAGCCAGTTTCCCTTCCAGTTAGAGATTGGCCTTGCCCATACCATGATCAATACTTATATATTACCCCTAATGAAAATAACTGGGATCATACCATAAATAATTTGAGGGGACCCATGTATGGGATATACCATTTAGGAGCTGCCTCTACCCATTTGTAGTATGGGGGGCAGTCATCAGGTAAATTTCCTTTTAACCATCCATAGATCCAAGTTGCACTAAGGGATAAACTTTGTTTTATGTGGCTGGAGAGTTTGTTCCTGAGCTCCTCTGTGAGCTATAACTGTACCTCCAAACCATTCTGTTGATGTTGCATCATCAACAGCAGCAGCTCATGCCATTTCCTTCTGGAGTGCAGCATCCTGCAGACCTGAATAATACTGATTTGCAACTGTACTCATCCCAGAACCAACCAATCCATCACAAAAACCTAGAATGGTACTTGTTTGCCAACTATGCCTATAAGCCATTCTTCAGTTAGGCATTTAGAATAACAGTGTTTTGTATATGCAGGCAATGTAGGAGATAACATATAAGGGAATGCACGAGTCAAGTGACAAAACAAAACAAAAAAGTGAATAAATCTTTCATTTATTTTTAAAGATATTAAGTATGACATTCAAGGGTTGCATGGAATGGAAGAATGGAGTTAGGGATCAGAGCAGTATGATGACTACATTATTTCCCGCAGTGTGAGTACATGTTTGTTTATGTAATGGATAGAGGCTGGGAAGCACGCATTAAAAAGGATGGGTTTTTCATTCTTAATGATACCTATTTATTTGTTAGCTGTTTCTGTTACAATGAAAATAAAAAAAAATAAATCCTAAATTTATTTTATGGAGAAGTTCTGGTCTTTCCAAGTCTGCAAAATAAAATTAAAGTCAATGCTACATGTGGTTTCAGTGTTCACTGATATGCCAAGGAATGATCCAACATACAGAGATATAACCCATAACACACTTCTCTTTCTACAGAGCCAGTAGTAACACTGTTTTAAGTTGTAAAAATACAACAGAGCATAAAAAGAGCAAATAATTAACCTTACAAATGGAATTTTGTTAAAATGGGTCACGGCAGCAGCAATAACACAAAATAGCCAAAACTTAATTACCTAGGGAACCTTTAATTGATGGCATAAACCTTCTAGTAAGCAATAGTGCCCAATTCTGTGGGAGGTTTAAGGAAACAATGGCATTCACAGTGCTATTCACAGTCATAGTAATACATTTATATTAACTGTAAGCCTTTGAAACCCGTACTGTTATCAATAAATTTACTGTTATCAATACATTTTGGCAAAGAAAACTGCCACAAAATGATTCTAGTATGAAATCAGTAACAATTTTTTAAATACTTTTGATACTAAATAATTAGTCTACATGGTTTGCTGAATGCAAAGTAGGGTGTGATGGTGGGTTTAGCTGAAGACTGGACTAGACTACTGTGAATTTTGAGTCTGGTAGAAAGTTGGCACGAAACATGTGCAGCACATTATATCATAAGCTTTTCATTCTTGGTAAGTATTTCATCAATAAATATTTTGGATGCTGATCAAACTAGATGCAATATAACCAAACATGCATTCAGATGGTTGGTGGTGTCAGACAGGTGTTAATGGTTCATGACAGCATGCTTTTTGGAATTGTTCTGAGTTAGAAAAATAAGAGAGAATTGTAGGCAGTTTTTGCAGTCTCATGGCCAGGTGGTGAGTTTTATCAAAGTCAAAGTAAACTTTATTGTCATTTAGAACTACACACGTGTAGCCTAAACAAAATTTTGTGTATCAGCTCATTTCTTGAGATTACAAAGTAAAGTGAAACAACACACACAAGTAGAGTAATAAACAAAACTAACAAATACAATACTACTCCCAATACATGCAAGAAAGAGCAGAGACATTTACCAACACTCATATATGAAAAGAATATCCTCCCCATGAGTTAAATTAACTACCCTATATAAAGTAAAGCAAAACACACTACAGATTGAAATGCCTTAATTATTTGTCTAATATTGCACTTGAGTGAGTTAAATAATACTGACAATGGATATAATAAATAAATATTGCACTTACTTAGAATATATGTAAGTATATATTGCACAAATAAATAAAAATTATTATGTGTCCAGACCCCTTGGACTAGTGCCCAAGTTCAGAAGTCTAATCACTGTAGGATAGAAACTGTTATTGAATCTTGTAGTCCTGCAGCGGATGCTGCGATATCTCCTGCCCGATGCCAGATGCTTAAACAGTCCATGCTCAGGATGCGTGTCGTCCTGTATTATTTTGGTGGCCTTTCAGATGCTTCTTGCAGAATAAAGATGTTGTGCTGATGGAAGACTGGAACCTGTTACCTTCTCTGCAATCCTCGCCACTCTTTCTAGCACCTTCCTTTCTGTAACTGTGCAGCTTACAAACCACACTGTGAAGTTGCAGGTGAGGATGCTCTCTATTGCACCTCTATAAGGTGGAGAGAATATGAGGTTATCTGTGATAATGGAGTGTCATGAGTGGCAAAACAGGACAGAACAAAATGACGCAGGTTACATATAAACTTCTCTTTGTGGATACAGTGGTATAGGCAGAGGTGAAAACATTTTCCTTTCCGAAATGCAAATCTTTTGCACTTTTGTTGTTAAGCAGGGTGACTCACTGGATCACATGACTCTCTTTATAACTATGCTGGAAACACTGGACATCAGGTCAAATGACTCGAGGTTGATAAAATACATCAGGAAGGAAGAAGAAGCATTAGAAGTCTCTTGTGAAATGTTATTGAGTGGTTCTAAACTTATGAATGAGTTTGACAAGGATGCACATTCATCCCCAAGAAGTATTTTTTAGTGCAGAATATTGTTACTGCACATAAGATACAAGGGTTAAAAACACTTTGTGTGAACTGGATGTTTAAATGAAGTTAGAAAGTAATTTTGGACATTATTGAATTCAGAAAAATACTTTGATATGTGGACTGGTAGCTGGTCAGCTTTAATAGACTTTATAATGAACAATGGACAAATGGATTATTTATCAAAGATGATCAGGGAAAATGCTTGTACACTTCTAGATCAGTCAAAAATGTGTTTGTGTGGTGAGTCAGGACATGTTTGAATTCTGTATCAGAACAGAAGATGTGAGTCATGTGGTGAACATGGACAACTGATGAGGTTATATTCTAGAAAATGTTATTTATATAGAACACGTTTGTATTGTTTATATCAATTACTGAGCTGGTAGGAGAATATTAATGAAGAAAATGTAATTGATTTGGTGCATAGAAATGCTGCACATGAAAAGAAAGCTGACATTTCTTAAATTACTCTCATGGAATCTGATAGTGAACGGTTCACTATAAAAAAAACATGAACTTTTGAAGTCAGAGAAGGGTGAAGAATAAGCAACTTTTGGAGGGGGAAAGATGGGAAATATATAAGAAAAAGACTGAAAAAAAAGCAATCAGAAATTAAAATGGAGAAGAAGGAAAAAATAAAGCACAAAGGGAGGAGCAAGAGAACTAAAGATTCTTTCTCTCAATGTAAATAGTTTCAGAAAAGAAGACAAACAGAATATAATTTCCAATTGGCTTGAGAAGTTGCAAATAGATGTTGTGTGCATGTTCAATGTTATATTTATTAATATGAGGGAGACCAAATGAATTATGGCATGATGGGGTGGTATGGTTGTCTAATCTTTTGACCAGATGGAATGTTCTAGGGTTTTGGTGATGATGTGATGATGGCACCTAATATTTAAAAACATGATGTATTGGTCATAGATCCATGAAGGCAATAACATCTGATTTATTGTAGAACAAAACACATATGAAAGTGTGTAACACTTACAAGTCAGTAAGGGAGAGAGAAAGGTAGGAGCTAAAGCCTTTCTTAATGATTTTGGATTGAATGTTTGACTAGGGATTTTAACACAGAGGAAAAAATTAAAAAAACAAAACAAAAGTTTGCAGCAGCATTAGAAGATATTAAAGGAGATATTATTCTGAACAGATTTGTCTTCTTCATGTTACTGAAAGTCAAAACTACTCAAGTGAGTTGGGAATATCCAACTGATAAAACACTGAAAACTGCATGTCAAGTGGATGTGGCCCATCCCCCACAACAATAGTGTGATCTTGGAGTTAGTATAATATACCAGTATAGTAGCTGTGGGGGTACAGGGAGCTTGCCCCACTGCAGAAAAGATGTTTTTGTTTTCTTGATCTTTTCAGGGTTCAGTGTTCCTAGCTTGATGTTATTTAACCTAGATCTATATGTAATAGTTACATATAGAGGGATACACATGTAAGAAATGGAATATTACAACAAGGACAGACAACCTCTTTGTTCACATGTTTTTAGTAGGTACAGTACACTGATTATGAATGCTTATTTTTTAGGCCACAGGGCAATTTTTCATTAAATAAATTACTTATACAGGGATCTTGAGAGAAAAAAAAAAGATGGAAGATTTAGCACATTTAAGCAGGCTGAAGTTAAAAAAAAATGTTAGTGAATCCAGGGAAACAAATAATTCACTTTGGGATTTGTCAGAATTATCAAAAGAAGAGGCAGATAGTAAGGTCAGGAGGATAGGACTACAGTAAATGTTAGTATTAAGAAAAGTGTATGTAGATGATTCTCCAGGTATATATGGCATAGCATATCATTTTATATAGTGTTGGAATATTATACTGGCAAATTAAATTTTTAATTGACATGTGCCTGGAGTGGTCTGCAGACATCAAAGTGCCTGTGCAAAGAATTTTTAGAATGGTAAAATGTGTGGATGAAGAAGATGGACAGGAAGGATATTGAAAAATGGAGGCCATTAGGTCTCATTAATATACATTATAAATTACGTGTCAATGTATTACAACTCAAACCGGATAATGTGCTATATAAGATATCTAGGCTAGAATGTCTGGTATAAGACAAGGGGGAGGAACTGGAGATTTATCAATTTCATTTAGAGAAGTGATGCACTTAATATATGGACTGGAGGGAAGTGTGATTAGTACAAATAGCAGTAAAGCTTGTTGACAATATAGGTCACACTAATATAGATATTTTAATGTTTATGGATTTTGGAAGGGATATGAAACTTAGACTGTATATGAAAATGTATGGGTGGTACCACTGATTAATAGAAAATGAGAAGCTAGTAGAAAGAATGAGGAAAGATGTGCAAGCTGTAATCGGAAGAGTGATAGAAATATCGATTTTACATGTTAGTCTGTTTAAATTCATTCACCATTTGCTTTTAGTTTAATATTACTGTTAGGAATATAGAGCAATGCAAAGTATTGACTGAGGTGGTAAAAGAAGAATTAGTAAGGGTGGAGTTTCAAATTAATTTAGAAAATACAAATATTATGGAAGTTAAAAAAGTGGATTAGGAGAACAGAGTTTATTATGGGGTATTTAGAACTCTTAGGAATTAAATACAGAGTTAAGGACCAGGTGCAAGGTAATTGCAGAGATATATTAAATTATGAATACTTTGCAAATCAAACACCGTGTAGGAAGAAAGTGTATTTGATAAAAGTCTTCCATTAAGAAAATTACTTATTTTAGAAGAGTGTATTCTTTGCCACAAAGTTTTTTGGAAACAATTGTATTGTATTTCTTTTAGTGCATTATGAGGCAACATATTCAATTCAATAAACAAGCGGATTATTTATAAAAATGTAGATAAAGCTGGGCTGAAGATGATCAACCCTATAAGTGCATTTGGCTTCATTGTAAACGAATAATGAATTATAGATTTATGTTGGAGATACTGAGTGGATGGTTTACTTGATCAAGATGAGATATGAAGGATCATGATAAGCAATATGCAGTAAGAAGGGACAAAAAAAACTCTTTTAGCAAGACCAGATGGGCTATATTGGATTGAATTATCATTTCAAGAATGTTTATATCTGTAAAGGGTTATGGGACTTGCATACACTCTAGAAAGAAGTGCTGCAGAAATGTGACTGAAAAGTATTGTGAGAAATCATCACAGAAGGAACTTCCAGAAACCAACAGGAAGGTTTTATTAAGATGAAGCAAATGGGTGGAGCGGAGTATGCCCTTAGCAGTTTTTTTCTAGAGTTAGTTTACTGCAGATTTCTTGATAGAGCTCAGTTCATATGGAAGGTGCTAAGAAAGTATATTTTTAGTGGGGAATACTTGGAGAAGGAAATCACATAACATGCATTTTTGAGTGTAAAAGAGAAAAGGAGTTTTAGAAGCCGATAAAGGGAAAGTTCAAAATGTCTCTTTTGGAGAATTTATGGATACAGACTATAATGTATGGATATTATCAGAATTCAGAAACAAATAGAGGTAGACAGTGTTGTACTATGATGTTGATCATTAGTCTTGACAAGAAGGTAAAATGTCTTCTGTAATAAAAATAGTAACCTAAACATGTTGTAAATATGATGAGATGTACATTATAAGACATTATTTTCTGATTATATATTCATACATAATTCTTTTTTGTATATATAGAGAGAGATTTTAGCTTGCAATAGATTAAAAATTTGAGTCATATAATTTTTGTTAGCAAAAAAAAAATAATAAAAGCATTATTCTTGATAAATGCTATGGGATCACTTGAGCTACCACTGTCTTGGGCAGTTGGGACCTCAGTTTTATGTTTCAGTTGAAAGATGGCACACTCAGAAGTGCAGCACCAATGTATGCTGTTTAACTCTGGACCTCAAGACCTGAGAAGAAACAGTATGCCAGGGAATGCATTTCATGTGATAGCAAGAGTTTTGATTATTATAGATGCAAAAACTGTGATGACAGTGTTAAAATACATTTTGTGTAAAAAAAGCACAATTAAAAACATATAGACGAATGCTCAAACATGAAAGCCCAAAATTACCAGTAACAATTTAGTGGTAAAAAATGTCTTGGAAATACTGCTGTGTGAAAAGTATCATTCCTCCATCAGACAGTAGGCAGTACCAGAAATAAAACATTCCCTCCTAAGTCTTTGCTGTTGGGAAAAATGGAAAACCAACTGAGGTTAGCTCCTCTGAGAAAGTTGATCTATTTTTTCTAAGTAAACTAAACAATTTTTAGTGCAGCCTCACCATTTTCCTAAGGGAAAGAAGAATGAACCAAATTTGCAAGCTGAATATATACTGAGAGGTACAATTATTTCAAATGACAGAAAAAAACCCCAGAAAAAACACAGATAGAATCTGTTTGAAAGTACCTTCAAATATTGCTCAAAGTTAATGTATTAAGACAATATCTCTTTCATCTCCTGTCTGATTACATATTTCCGTAGTCTGACCACCAAGACTAACATACTGCCTGTAATTCTAATTTTTTTTGCATTGTATTTATAAACTGCTTTTCATAATCCCCTTTATTTCCTCATTCCTGACTCCCAGCCCTGCTGTAATGATATGTTCAACTGTTCTTTTTATGAGAGCTACATTAATTCCCTTGCTTGGTCTCTGGAATTCTTCAATTAGTTTTGCACTTCCTTTTCTCTATCTTGCTTTCCCATAGATTCATAGATGACGAACAGGTCTCTGTCTAGGCCACTGGCTTGCTTGAAATACCCTAAGGGGGTAACTCTATTCACTATCTCTTTCACAGTCTGCTTTTGTGCTTCCCACTCAATGTCAACTATCCAACTCGACTGTAAATTCTCTGTTTTATTTCACAGGGTTACTAACTCTGTTTCATATTAGGCCCCATCCTGGCAACATTATTTCTACCATCTTATCTAGAAGTAAATATCTGACCCTGAGGATGTTGCTTATTAAAAATGTAAAAAAAAAAAAAAAACAAATTTTTTGGCTAGCATTGTCTTCTTCTCATTAATGCTATTCAGACTGAAATCGGCCTTTGAAATCAATGACCTTTATTACTCGTTGCCTGTATTACTCCATATTACAATTCACTTCCTGCTTTCATGTATAACATGTTTAACATTAAACCTTTGTGAAGTCCATAGATTCTAGTTCAAGAATCAAGGATTCTATGGCACTCCCAGCTTTTATTTCCCCTTTTTAAAAACATTCCTGGCCCTTAACGTGCAACATAAAATAATATGTAAACAAGGGCTTTGGGAAAGGCATTAAGGAAGGAAGAGTACTGTTACTGAAATAGGTACAACACACAGAACAAGGGAATAACATTTAATGGTGTTAGTAGTTGGCATTCTCATATCTTAGTGTAACAGAGTTCTGTAGCATCAGAATGAAGAACATGTAAATATATTTACTCTGTTCGGGCAGGGTGCAATAACTAAAGAAAGCACATGTTTTAATTTTATTATCCCACTTAGTAAGGAGACCACATACCACTCTGAGGTATTAAATTTCAGAGGGTTAAACAGACTGCAGGACAACATCAAAGTAAATTAATAGGAACAAGGTTATACAAGGGAAACCTAGCGGATGTTTTTCCCTCAGATGACAGAAGCAGTCTATGACAGCAAGTGGTGAACAAAGCAGAACATTACAGACCCCAGACCATTACACCTCTACAAAGGTCAAGGATGGATAAGTCTCAGTGGCCAAATGTTAGTGACTGGATAGTTTAAAAGGCTTAGGTGTGGCACTAATCATGTTTACATATTTTTTTATCTGTAAACAGAGGCTGTATTACAAAGCAAAATATACTCTTACGTGACATCCTGATGTATGTCTCACTCTCATACACAGAACATGTCATTAACATTTCAAGAATCCTCAGCACAAACTTCCTGCCCTATATTCATCTATGTCACTAGCACTTTTTACAAAACTAGTTCACGAAGAATTAATTTTTCAAATTCTCTCTCTCTTTTTAGCATCTTGATCTGCTATCCATACTTTCAGAAATTTCAGGTCTGTTTTTGCCCTGCAGGTTGAATGGTACAATGTTTAGTTTTACTACTGTCAGCACTATTGCCATATGTGGGAAGATGTACAGTAAGATACATATATATATATATATATATATATATATATATATATATATATATATATATATATATATTTACATATATAAAATACATATGACCACTAAACTTCTTAATGCAGTTTTAATGAAATCTTTTGACATCTGTTTTTGGTGCATTCTGCCAACAGTCATGCCCACATGCCCCAAATAATACTCCGTTGGATGTCAGAGTGGAGTCAGTGGTGCCCAGTATGGAGCTATCCTAACAGCAGGAGTGTTTTTTTCCCTTTGGCCTACCATTAAGCCTCTATTCTCCGTCCATGGTGTTCAGGGACATCAGTGTGGCTTACTGGCATGTGCTTCCATGCACATACTGTCCACTGCAGGCGATCTGCCTTCACTTCCCTTTCACTTTATCTTCCTATACTGGAGACCCTCCCCTCCATTTAGGGTTATAATCTATCTATCTATCTATATATATATATATATATATATATATATATATATATATATATATATATATATATATATATATGAAGATTTATATCACATAGGTAAAACACCATATGATCTAAGTTTAAAAGATTGCTTTTCAAAACAGTAAACATGTCTCCCTGCATCCCCTGTCAATTAAATATACTAAAGTGAAGACTGATCCATGTTGGGGAAATGGCAAACACCTAATCTCAAAAACACTGGCTTCTGCAGGAGATGCGAAGGTTTGATGGTTTAGAAAAATATTTTTTTTATATCTATATTATACACATACATATATACATATATGGGTCTACTTTACAAGAATGAAATTTCAGTTACCCGAAACTCATAACACTGAGGCGAAAAGGCTGACAGCACCAGCAAACCAATGTCCTGGAACACTGACATACCACTCCAGGTAAGTAACCATTTGGCCATCCTAAACAAAAATTTAAGCCAAAAAAAAAAACAAACCCATCAATGTGGGTGGCTTCCTCCCGTACTCTCCCACACTCCCCCAAATAAATATACCAACTCTGAGATCACACTACTGTGGGAGTAAGGGGCAAAGTTCAACAGGATGGCCAGGGGGCTACTTACCTGGACTGGAAAGTCTGTGTTCCAGGACTTCGGTGTTGTGCGGTCATTGGCCTCTTCATCTCAGCATTTTAAGAGTCGGGTAAGTGAACGTTGAGGATTCTAAAGTGGACCATTATATATATATATATATATATATATGTATATTATATATAATATATATATATATATATATATATATATATATATATATATATATATATATATATATATATATATATATATATATATATATATATATATATATATATATATATATATATATATATATATAGATAATTTTATATATATATATATATATACATATATATATATATATATATATATATATGCAAATTTATATATATATATATTTGATCTTTTTGAATTTTTGAATTTGATCGAAAGTTTGTTTGTTTGTTTAATTTAACTGTTGAGGCTGCCCACTAAAGTGTGCTAGCCTGTGTAACTGTTTTATCACTGTTTCTGCATTTTCTGTGTGTTTCTATCAAAAAAACAAAAAAATAATCCTTGTTTTCCTGCCTCTCCTCGACTAGTTTAGACCAGTTTACAGGCATTGCTGTATTCTGGGCTATGGTGTAGTTCCTGTGTTGTCCATTACCTTACTTGGATAGAAGGAAGTTTCTTTGCTCACCAGTGGGAGTGGGGAGCCTTGAGCAGCCTACCTGTCTCTGTAGGAAGTGACCTCAGCACAAGAGCTGTAGTAATTGGTTGTTTTGGACCATTTCTAGCTCTTTTGTAGTTCCCTGTTTAAAATCCGCGTCGAGTGGTAGATTGCTGGCGTCCTCTACAGTTCAACTGGTTAATTTGGGTATCTTGAGACAATGCTACAATTGTCTCATGTACACAGACAACCCTCTCCTCCTCCCAACAAACACAAATATATGTGAGAGATGCAACTATATAGCCAAACTGGAGGCTGAACTCTCTCAACTCAGGGCTGGCATGACCAGACAGGAGGAGATGGTAACCACACACACAACAAACCCAGTCCCACATAGACCTACCACAACTGCAAACCAAACAGATAAAAACACAAAGACATACTCGGAGGCTCTAATAAAAAACTTACTAAAACAACAGAGGCTCCCAAAGCAGACATCCAAAAATCCACCACCACAAAACAAAACACATGCAACACATACTTCAATAAATCAGTGTGTCAACCAATCACAGCCCTTAAGGCCAAACACCATGCCTGATACACTAGTAATAGGTGACTCTATAGTCAGACACACTGATGTCCCACTTTCCAGGCTGAACAAGGAGAGGGTGACTGTGAGCTGCCTATCGGGAGCTATGATCCGCCACATAACACACACACTCAGGTCACTCCAAAGTAAGTACAAATATGACTCCGTCATTGTCCATGCTGGCGTGAATGACCTGAGACGTACCTCCCTGGACTACATGAAAAGAGACATAGAGGAGCTCTCTGATTATGTAGCCCAGGCTGGTATAACCCTGACCCTGAGCAGCATCTTGCCCTCACCAAGAATGTTGCCACAATACAAAGACAAGATGATCAGCTTTAATAATTGGCTCAAGTACTGGTGTCATTCTAAGGGGATCCAATGTCTGTCTGTCTGGGATGACATGTTGGACAAGCCACGCTGCTTCGCAAGGGATGGCTTGCACTTGTCACCACTGGGCTTCCGGATATTGGCCAAGGCTCTTGCCACCCCCATAGTGCCTTTTTTAGGCAAGGCTCAAAAGACAAACCCACCTCCTTAGAAAACAAAAATGAAAAAAAACTAAGGGTAATGCTGCTCAACGCCAGAAGTCTAAATCTCAAGATGCAGGCACTCGATGCACTCCTCAGTATGGAGAACATTGATGTCTGTGCAGTAACTGAAACCTGGTTCAAGGCTCCTGAGAGCACCCCAGCGCTATCAGGCTATACCTCGTATCATGCTTTTCGGCCCCAAAACCCGGGCCGAACCACAAAGGGAGGGGGAGTGTCCATATTCATCAAGGACACCCACACCTCCAGGTTAGTAGCAACACATGAAGCATCAGAGACCATACAGGTGCAACTAACCATAGGCAAAACTGCTATACAACTGGTAGCATGTTACAGACCAGCCTCCAATCTCAGGAACCCCACTCAGCCTTCCTGAAGACATTGGAGGATATGAATGTATCACAAAATACCATCATACTGGGAGACTTCAACTACCCAAACATAGATTGGGTACATTATTCTAGCCCTAACACCCTAGCCCAAAGGTTCCTGGAATTCATAAATTCAAATGCACTGGAACAACTAGTCACCTCTCCCACTAGGGGAGATAATATACTAGACCTGATCATCACAAACATGGGGACAAAATGCTTCACACCGGAGGTATACCCCTCACTAGTGAGATCTGACCACAAACTAATCACCCTGGATATACATATCCCACCTCCACCCCCAGCACAAAAGACCACAGTGAAAAACTTCTCAAAAGCAGACTTCACTCTTCTTAAGACTGAGATGGTATCCTTTAAGCCCACTGGGCCAGTGGATACCACATCCCACAATGCCGAATCCTTCACAAATGCTTTCTATGGACATCTCCAAGAATGCATGGATCATGCAATCCCAAATAAATCCAAGTCCCTCTCCACCAAAGGCAAGTGTCCTGTCTGGTGGGCCTCAGCCATTAACAAATTGTATAACAAAAGAAGGAAGCTACTGCACGACAGAGCAAAATCCCATAAAGGGAAGACATCTCTGATCAACATTAGCAGAAAACTACATTCTCTCATAAAAACATCCAAGGCCAACTTTGAGAGAAAAATCGCTAAGGACACTAAAGATAACCACAAAGCCTTCTTCAGCTATGTTAGAAACCTGGGCGGAAACCCTCAGATATGCTCAGAGTTAGTTCACAACAACAAAAAATACTCTGAACCCACAGATATTGCCAACATTCTGGCTGACAGGTTCAGTGCAAATTTCTCCCCTCCCTCACCCCCAAAAGAAGAAATACTTATCCCAGCTGAATGTAATCTCCCTGTCATTTCAGATGTCCAAGTTAGAACCGCCTCAACAAAGCTAAAAACACAGCATCAATGGGACCTGACGGTATCCCGGGTTGCGTGCTACGTGAACTCCAAGAGGAGCTAAACCCGCACATAAAAATGCTATTTAACCTTAGCCTTACTACAGGATATGTACCTGAACACTGGCGTACAGCAACAGTGGTCCCACTCCACAAAGGGGGTACCTCTACAGACCCTGGGAACTACTGCCCCATAAGCTTAACCAGCCTGGTCTGCAAAGCTATGGAAAGAATCATTATGGAACTCATAAACAGAGACATAGGGGACCTACAGACACTTGACCCCACCCAGTTCGGCTTTGTAAAGGGCAGATCCTGCCTTTTGAACCTGGTTGACTTTTTTGAAACAGTCACTAGAGCCATTGATGAGGGCAAAGCAGTCCATACAGCCTACCTGGACTTGGCTAAGGCCTTCGAACAATACCCCACTCAGGCATCATAGATAAGCTCACCAGCTTAAACGTAAACCCTTATGTCACTAGATGGGTTGCAAACTGGCTAAAGGACAGAACCCATAAAGTTAAAATTGCTGGAGCAATGTCAGACTCAAAGCCAGTCACAAGTGGTGTCCCACAGGGATCTGTCCTGGGACCCCTCTTGTTCGGCATTTATTTCTCAGATGTTAAAGCAAACATGGGAGGGTCGTGGCTGACAAAGTTCGCAGATGACTACAAACTAGGCGCCATAGTCGATACACCAGCGGACACATACATCCTACAAAAAGGCCTCACAGAAACGGACAACTGGTGCCGGAGTCACAGCCTTAAACTAAATGCCAAAAAATGTATAGTCATCCCCTTTGGGAAAAACAAAATACCCACAAATTATCACATAGACAGCAACCCACTGAGTACGGAAAAAGTAATCAGAGACCTAGGGACCCAAGTCGACAGCGACCTCTCATTTGACACCCACGTTGCCAAAGTGGTTAGAAAAACATTCTACCTTGCACACCTCATCATGAAGGGATTCACATCCAGATCCAAGGATGTCATTGTACCCCTACACTCCTCCCTCATCAGACCCATGATTGAGTACAATGCCCCATTTGGTATGTACCTCACCCGGCATTTGCAACAGCTGGAGAGACCATAAAAGTACCTCACCAAGAGGATCAAGGGTCTTCAACATATGTCTTATTCTGCCAGACTAAAGAAACTCCAGCTCTATTCAGTAGCAATCTGCCTGCTCAGAGGTGATCTCTGCCTGACGTACAAGGCCATGTCCAATCAGGATCTGATGGACATGCTCCACCTCAAAAAATCCAAATCCATCAGGACCACGAGAGCTAAAGACTTAAACTTCGGCACAAGTATGAATAGGACATGCTGGAGGGATAGATTCATAACCCAGAGGCTTCCCATGCTTTGGAACAAGATCCCAGTTCATGTTAGGCAGAGCCCCTCACTGACTATCTTCAAGAGAAATATTGATGAGTGGATGGGAGATTGTAAGTTTACCCCAGGGGTCACATCTGTGTCACTGTAGACAGGTGCACAGTAAACTAATTCTATTATATAAGGGGGCCTTCATTGTGGCACTACTTGACAGAGGCACAGTATTCTAAATCTATTCTGTGCATTTTTGTGCATTTTTGTACCCTTTCATGGGGTGGCGAAAGCCACATCACTATGGCTAGGCTTACAAATGCCCCAGGGCAGATAGCCTAGTACTAAACTATGAAACTATGAAACTATAAAAAATATATATATATCATACATATCTATATATAACCCTAGAGCTGTGAGGCAGAGATTATAACATTTGACCCACCACACTACCCATTACTAAAAAATATCAGTTAGAAGATGTGGTGCCTCCTTTTGATGTAGAGCTACTCAGCTCTCAATGTCAGTAACCCTGAAGGTGGGTAAAATCAAAAAATAACTCAGTTCCCAATGATCAGCAAAGGCAGCCTGTTGCTTCTACCATACTCTAAAGCAAAAAGGGGCAGTTCATAATGGTGATTGGTAACACGGGCCATTACAAAAGTAATGACACAGGACAGTTGATTCAGGAGATGGGGCACCTGTAGGAAAACCCTGAGTTGGGAAAGAAAAATGTAATGATAAAAAAAGTACAGACGGCATGACAGACAGACAGACAGACAGACTGTCTTATAAGTTTGCATTCCTACACTGGAATTGGGGTGGATTCCATTCACACTCCTCTCATCCCATACTCTCAGCCCCAATATGCCTACTCTGTGTACCCAAGAACTTGACAAAAATGGTTCTGGCTTAATTTCCTCAAATTTAATTTTGAATGTTTGAGGCTCAAATGCCGTCAATATCATGTAAATGTCAAATACCAAAAAGACCTTCTGAAAGTGGCCAAGTGGACCCAATGGAAAAAATCAACAGCAAATAAAAGCCAAAGGTCCAACCATCAAAGCAACACCATTTATTAAAAAACAGTAGACGCAATAGATGCAAAGCTTCCAAACTTAGTTCATTTTCACTGCACAAATAACTAGTTTAATTTGACTGAGTTAAGTGAGTATAACTGAATTAACTGTTTTAGGGCTGATACTACGTCTGGATTAAATAATATCAATAGTCTCAAACCAGTTTTGACAAAAAGACAAAATTATATTTAATTATATTAAATTATACATACTTATGCATATATTTATATATGTACATTTTTTGTGGTTTAAACATTTTATGTACTGCTTTATAGTGTTACATTGTGGCTGCTGATTTTAACTTTATGGTTTGTAACTGTGACTATAACAGTGTAATTAATTAGTCATGAATTGATGGTGATGTTTGATAGGCTTACATACAAATGCTTAATTTTAAATTAGTTATTTGTGCATTGAAAAAGAACTAATAAGTTCAAAAGCTTTTTGCCTATTGCATCTATTGTTTTTTAATAAATGGTGTTGCTTTGACAGTTGGACTTCGGCTTTTTATTTGCAATATCATGTAAACGTGTTAATGAGTAATAGCCATTATGTATTCTGCAAGTCAAAACTGAATGCTTTTTTTCTTTTTTTGTGCAGCAAACACTGCTTGTGATTTAAAATCTAGTGGACCTCTACCAGCTGTCAGATGGATCTAAATGTACCTTAGACAAATGCTGCACAGGTAAAGTATGAAGAGGAACTCAGCCTTCATCTGTGCCAAGTCAGCACAGCAATTACTATGTGACAAAAACCTGTCCACCGTTCTTTCTTTGACGACTTGGCTGCGAATAGTGATGCCCCTCAACTAACTGAAATCAGGTGCTGGTTTCAGAGTCTCATAGTAGCAGCTATTAGGTACAGAGATGTGATGATGATGTAAGAGTGCTTTGTGGTATAACGGGACAAGAATGCATGAGGAAATATAATGACTGTGCTCTGAAACTAAGAAAAGGTGACTGAAGTATTACTTACAATGTACAAGGTGCAGCTGACTGTGAAGTAAATGCTGAAAACAATGCAAACCTAACAAGGCAATAGATGACATAGTGCCGTAAAAGTCAGCTGAAACTTTATTTTAAAAACAGGGTGACATACTGCGAAACAGAACACAGAACCACCAGGGTGCATAGTACAATGCTATAGTTACTTTCATCTTTAAATTTCAAGTCTCCCAGTGTTATCAGAAGATGTCCGGTCAATATCAACAACTGTATACTTAGGAGTCTGAGTCACAGTTTTAAACAACAGAAACTCAATATTTTTTTATTTATTTTTAAATGAGGCATGTATTGTTCTCATAAAAATGAATATAAACTAATATGGCTGTGTTAACTCTATGTACTCAGTTTTGGAACAGAGTACCCAGATGTTTCATTTCCAGCCTAAAGTCTATATAAACCATAACTTTCAATCCTACTATATCATATGCAGGTAGGCTGCAGTGAACTGCCATGTTGTTTGTTCTTTATCCAAATAGGACCAAATGAAGAATCATTATAAATAATGTAAGCAATTTTATCAGTAGATTTACTGGACAAGATCAATTTGTAAAATATAAAATGTGCTAATGACTATTTAAAAAACCTGGATGAACTCAAGAATCATGGTCTCACTGTTACCCCCTTTAGACATTACTAGTCCTAGTGACGTTGATGTAACCATATAAGGACCATATACAAATTTGGATGAGTCACAGACTTAAGAGATGCAACTAACAATATCACTCACAAAAAAAAAAGGAAGATTGCTCCAAATGAAGCCACTCTACATGGGCAGACATTAGATTTTTAGTTTAGTGCTAACTTGAGCATCAATAAAAGTAACTCCCCAGTTACTAGTACTATATGGATGATTTTGTAAACATACATCAAATCAAACTTGCAAGACGTAATTACACAGGGTTTGTGACATATGATGAAATCACTTCCTAGTAATGCCTAATAGGTTTATAGGTTTACAGATGATTACTAGGCTAAAAGCACTGGAGCCTTTACAAGCCTAGCCAATAATACCCAGGCTATAACAATATTACATCTTAGATCTCCAGATGTGGGATGGTGCAGTATCAGGGTAGTGGGTCTGTGGCTGTTAGAGCTCTGAGTCATTTTATAGGCTTTCTTTGTCTATAAAGGACATGGACAGTACCCCAGGAGTGAATTTACCATTTCCCATCCATTTATCCAAATTCTTTTTGAAGAATGTGAGGGACTGGCTTTGTTTTATGAAGATGGTAAGTTTATTCCACAGACAAGGTAGCTTTTGAGATGCAAATCTGTCTCTCCAGCAAGTTCTGTTAGATTCACATATAAGGTTCAGATCCATGGAATGTGCAATGCTTTTATAATTTTTCTTGCAAATATGTAACATTTTCATCAGGGTTGTATTAGAGAATACCTTGTAGGTCAGGCATAAGTCCCCTCTCAGTAAACAACATGAGTTGGAGTAACGGATAGGGCCTTTAGTCAATCTGCATAAGAGTGTGTTACACTTTGTCATTCTTTTAGTGAAAAACCTATGGAGCCGCTCCAACAAGTAAGTGCCTGGTAAGGTACCTACAGAAAGGAGCATTGCACTCGATTATGGGCCTGATGAGGGCCGAGTACAATGGCATTATGACTTCCTTTGACCTTGATGCCTTTTCTTATATGTTGAGCCACAGAGAAGGATTTCCTCACTACTGTAGCTACCTGGTGGTCAAAGTAAAGCTTATGAATTATCTGTGTTTCTAGGTCCCTCACTACTGGGTCTAATTTTAGGGGTGTGCTATTAATATTATAATTTGCAGGGAGAGCTGATTTACTGAAAAGTATGCTTTTGCATTTTCTTAGCATTTAGCCTCAGACTACGGTTTTAGCACCAGTTGTTTGTCATTTTTAGGCCTGTTTGTAGGATGTCAACATTATTTGGGGATTCAATGATTGCTCCCAGCTTACAGTCATAGGTGAACTTGGTAAGACAGAAGCCCCCAACATTGGCCTTCACTTCAGAGAAATATCTACCAAACAGGAGGGGTCTCAACACTGAGCCCTGTGGGACATCGTCAGCAGCAGGTTTCTTATCAAAAGTGTATTCATCTGGACAACATGTGTTCTGTCAATGAGCCAGTGGTTTATGCCTAACTCAGTAAGTTAGTGGGGCGATTGTATCAAAAGCTTTGTCCGGGTCTAGATAAGTGGTGTTTACCATTTTTACCCTCATCCATGGTTCTGGAGACCTTCTCAAAGAAGTCCACCAGACTGAATGGGCAAGATCTCCCTTTGACAAAGCCAAATTGGGTCTGGTCCCATGTTTAGGGAGTTCCTATGTTGTTAATGATCAGACTGGTGGACTGAAAAAATGTCATGAGATTCTAGTCTGTTATAACTTTTCACATTTTGTCTCCTACTTTGTCTGTTAAAAACCTCCAAAGTCATTCAGTTTTATTGCATTCTGTTTCAGAGTGACTACAAAAGGAGGCACGATGTTCCACTATTAGTGATACTAAACATTTGAAGAGTGGTAACATGGTGGCCACCTTCCTGAATGAAATAGCTTTTGCCTCATTATATATTATGTATATCTTACAACACTGTTAAACTTAACATGAGAGTGCTAGTTGGTATTCACTACCCTGGTTAAGATGAAGCTACTAATGGTGCATGGATGTTCACCATTATTTATACCCATGTGTATAACACCACATTTAGAAATAATGAATCTAACCAACAAACAGTGAAAGAGCCTGATAGTACTGCATCCAGTAAATTCAAGTTTACTAAACTTCCCAACATTCATTTTTCAACAAGTGAATTGATATTGTTAAAAAAAAAACAACTGAAAAAACCCTCTCAATCTCTTGAAGGCTTTTGCCGAGGCACTAAGATTATTAAATATTTTTATCACTGACTAGTGTTTTTTTGGTTGTTTTTTTTTATTTCACTTTTTCTAGTTGTATATTTGAATAGATATAGTTGTTGTTTTGAACTTTAAAACCTGTGCTTTAGCAAAGTATGTCATGTGAATCTGAGATATTTTTAACGCCCCAAACTATAAATTATCCAGCTGATTCTGCATAATAAACATGTTTAGCCTGGAAGGCAAGCTGATAAGTTCTGCTTTCATTTGGAAACCTAAAACACCAAATATTACTGATCCTTGGAGAGTTGCATAGAAAACGTTGAATACAAAGGGTACCAGTACCAAACACTTGACGACCCCGCAGACAGCACATATTGTGTCTGGCTGATAACTTTTAAGTTAGACTGGTTACATCCTTCCTCTTGACTAGCTCTTTATCCACGAAAAGATACATGTATAAGTACTGCAGTTTCTATGTTCCCTTATGTTACTGTCATGAGGGATGGTTCCAAATGCCTTTTCAAGTCTGAGAAAAATTACATCTTCCATGACACTAGACAGCAATGGCCTCAATTACATGTTAAGGAAATTAACCAAATTGGTAAGGCAAGATCTTTGTATGGTAAACTTAGGCTGATAAGGGAAAAGGTCAGGAAGAGTAGGAAATAGTTAAGAGAGAATGACTTTTTATATCATTTCCCCATGACAAAAATTAGGTAGACAGGCCTGAAATTATTAATAATTACTAATATGCTACTTATTACCACCCATAAATAATGAAAGAACCCCTCATTCTTTCTAGATGACAGGAAAAAAAGATTCAGAGGTTCTTTGGAAAAGGACCAACTCGGTAGGTGTTAAAACAGTAATTTATCTAGACTAGAAAACTACGTTCATATCAGGCTCAACAAAGGTATTGCTTTTGATGTTATTAGAAGATACCAAAATACCCCTGATTTTGAAGTCTAGTCATGTAGCCTGGACACTGTGATCATGCATAGTTAGAGACTCTTTAGCTATGGGCATTTGAGAAGGACATCTACTATATGTGTTTGCATGCTAGGAGCTCATGACATCATTACTCGCTGCCAGTTGCTCTAAACAGCAAGTGCTGTAACTCCCGCTAGCCTTAGCTTACTTAGCCATCGAGTCCTCCCACCACCAGACCCTATTAAACTGTGTAGTCCTTCCACAGCCCTATCTCTCACCCTAAAACTCCCACCCAGTACTTAACCCTAACCTGAGACCTTGCTCCCTAACCCTATAACTCCAATCCCCCTTCCTAAACCTATAATCCTTGATCACTCCATAAACCTAAAGTTCTAATCCTCCTACTGCAACCTAAACTCCCCAATCACTCCCTAACCCCAAATGTTTCTAATATTCCTGAAACCTAAACTCCGCTGCTATTCTCTAGCCCTAAACTCTACTCCTACTCTCTAACTGTAAAACTGTTCTGCTGCTCCCCAAATCTAAATCCCCTTCCTTGCCCTAATTCTTCCTGAAACCTAAAACTCCACCGCTGCTCCCTAGCCCTAAACTCCACTACTACTCCCTAACTGTAAAATTCTTCTGTTGCGCCCCAAATCTAAACTGACTTTATTGCCCTAATTTTAAAACACCTCTCCCACTCCCAAAACCTAAATCTCTCTCTCCTGATCATTGCACGACACCCTAAACTACACTCCAAGCCCTCTCATCCTCTCCCCACAGCTGCCTCACTTACCTCGCTCAAAGTCAAATAATGTATTCTAGCACGGTGCAGCAGCTCCACTTATAAAGCATAGCTCCTGCAACTTACCCAAGCTAAGTTGAAGCACGAGTGGCAGTCTATACATGCTACAGGACACTTGATCCTTTACTTTGAGACAGAGGCTTTGAGTTCCTGTGACTTGGACACTTGTAGTAGACCCATGAGAAGCAAACTGGCTGCTGAATATTTTTTCCTCTTGCTCTGAATCACCGGTACACTTATTTATGTATGTACATATGTATGTAAATATGTATGTATGTATGTATGCATGTATGTATGTATATATGTTGTGTTGGCAAAGTTAGCCTTACTAGGATTGTGGACCATTTTCCGTAGAGACCCATTGCGGTATTCTACAGATTAGGAGAAATTTATCTAAGACATCAGAGAAATGTGTTCTTTTTTTATGCCTATAACTTTGACAATGTGCATACATTATTTGACAATGTATTGCATGATGCTGTTAATAAGGTTCTTTCCTCATTTCAAGTGAAGAAACACTTTTAGTGTGACATGCAAAAACTGCAGATGATTTATTTGCAATTGAGGGGTCAGTGAGGCAGAAATGTGTAAGCCTGACATATTTGTAGATATTTCAACGTGGTCACTGTTTGGTAGGCTAGGATAATACCACATTAATGAAGGTGATCTAGAAGGAAAAAACAAAACACGCTACTGCAATGCCATGGAGCACAACAGTAGAAAAGTGATTCCCACTAGATATGCAAAAATGGGAAAGAAAACATTGTAGAAAAAGTTGATTTTGTTTCTAAAAACTGTAGGTACAGATCTTTTAGATGTGTGCAAAGTGAATCAGCAGCAAGAGGAAGAATTAAAGAAGTGAGCTAAGGCTCATGAAGTCTGTAAAGAAGCTGAAAAACATGAATTGTATGTTTCCTCACACATTACTGCTGCAAGGAAAAATAAAGCAATTGTGTGAATAAGAAATAAAATATATTGCAGTGAGAAAAGTACGTGATTTGGGGCAAATTAGTTACACCTTTACTTAACCACCAGTTCACAAGTAAGAAATAACCACAAGAAGAAAAGGCCAGTGATTACCTTCTTAGATGTTTAATAAAAAACAAACGTCCGAATTACACAGTCTCTGCACCAAATGAAACTTTAAAAGCACTGACATACACCATAAAATAACCTTCCCAGGTTATTGAACCAACCTTTGCATAACACCATAAAACTTTTTTTGCCAAAATTGTCAGAACAAACACAGCTTAGTAGCAAAAGTTGTATAGTATATACTGGAAACAACACTATAACTCCTCTGGCACCTCGGCTTTTCAGTCTTGTGGTTATTTCTTATTAGTTACACCTTTAGGTTCAGAGTTCATGAAATTCATTCTGTGATTTAATCAAGACATGATTTTTGAGAACTGTCAGCTTTGAAAATGTTTGTGGGGTTTAACAGAGCTGATAAATTATGTGCATCTGCCGAATGAGCATGCATGCGTGCAAATAAGCACAAGAATCGAAAAGTAGTCGTGCAGTTTAGAATAAAATAAGTAACAGAGACTTAAATAAATGGACTTTTAAACATTTAAGCGTTAAAGTTGAGACTATACACAGATTTGTAGATCAAGTGGTCTTGTAAACTGGAGAATGAGTATTAGAAGCTTTTTTGCATGTCACTGAAAATAAGATGAGATATATTCCATGCCTATTATTTGTGAATGAAGAGAGAAAAACTTTGGGGCAGCTGAGGATAAATTACGACTGTAGGAACAAAATACATTTTGCAAGTGACTATGAAAAAAAAATGATACAATCAATGTGAGAAAAACTGTCATATGGCCAAAACCTGTAAACTGAAATTTTTTGTTTAAAAAATAACATTTGGAGTTTGACTATAATATAGGTGAGGATGAGGAAGGAGAGAATGAAAGGATGTGGAATGAAGATGATGGAAAAATACAATATTTCCAAAAGTGAAATAAGGTGTGAAGAAGGGGAAATGTTTATCTGGGGGTGAAGTTGAATCAGAAATTGGAAGAAATGTTGTCAGGGAATTCCTGTTTATAAAACGTAAAAAATGTTGTCGATATCCTACATTGCTGGTAAAGATCTTCCAGTTTTATCATGGCTAGTTAAAAATCACAATAGGATAATAGCATCCCTAGTTCAGGAAATATTCATAGTTCCATGTTCATCAAGACTATTTAGGAGTATTGTATGGAGACAAAGAGGGGATCTTGTTGTAGACTATATAAAAAATATACACAGAGGGATGAAGGGAAAATAAAGGTTGATTGGAGATTGTGAAGGACAGATAAGGAAGTGAAAAATACACCATAAAAAGAGATAACCATGGAAAAGATGGAAGAGGTTATAAAAGTAGAAAAAGTAAAAAAGTATGCCGGTGATGATGGGTAGAGGAATGAGTTCAAGAAACCATAATAAAAGAAGTAAAAGTGTGTTTTTCTCTTTCAAAATGGTAAATAAGTGGTTAAGAAAATGTCTAAAAAATAAGGAATTGTCTTCAGGAATAATAAACATTTTGTGGAAAAAGGGGGAGAAATACAATTTATAGACTTGGAGTATAGTGTTGCAATGTAACTCGGATTACAATGAAAATAATGCAAAAAGGAATGAAGGTGTAATGCATAAAGTTTTACATGAAGGGGCACATGGACTAAAAAGAAAAAAAATCTAAATAATATGCTAGTCACAGTTAAGAAAATAGTGGGTAGTATACATTAGAGGATATAGAAGGAAAAATAATATTTTTATGTATAAAAAGGTTTTAATAATGTTGCAAACAAACACTGTGAATAATTTCAGATGTATAGGAATTGGAAATAAAGTGAATATTTTAAAGATGTTTACAGGAATACACAGGTTAAGGTATTTGCAAAGAGATGAGCAAGTGAAGAAAAACATATGAAGATG
The DNA here is from genome assembly GCF_019279795.1 of Protopterus annectens. Classification (NCBI taxonomy): domain Eukaryota; kingdom Metazoa; phylum Chordata; order Ceratodontiformes; family Protopteridae; genus Protopterus; species Protopterus annectens. Next base: position 1,454,705,487 of record NC_056735.1, read on the forward strand.
TTTGGCAGTGTGCCCACTGACTGAAATATTACTTAATTTATTTGTCAATGCAGTTATGGAAAGGAGGGAAGCTCAAATAAAGGTTCCCCATGATATTCAGTTACATAGATGGTTTACGTGTTCTGATAAATAATGCATGGGTAAAACAACTAATCAAAACAACAACTCGGTAATAGAGTGAGGCATACATTTTTGTAAGAAAGATTAATTTCTGACTTAGAAATAATGTATGGACAAAGAAATGTAATACAGAAACAATGGGAATAATTACTGAATGAAGTTAAACTGCAGCAAATTTACAAAAAAATGTCCATGTTGTCTTTTAGGAAAAACAGTGAGTTTATGGAAAATGTTCATGCTGTCTTAAGAAAAAAAGTATCTTAATAGATATAGTACTATTGGAAAAATATCTGATATGGCATGAGTTATTCAATTTTCTGCATTTAAAGAAACAGATTATTAAAGAATAACTCTGGTGTGGTTTAGGGATATAGACTTGATCATAGAAAAACAGAGGCATTGCAAATAATGAGATAAACAAAGAAAGACTTATTAAATCCATTAGTGCTTAAGACATTATGCATGAAAAGAAGAGTTTGTTAGAGGAACTTATAAAAATGAAGGGTGTTTTGGAAACTGAGTTGAGGTATAAGAACAAAAAAGGTTTTGGAAAAGAACTAAAAAGTTCTGGCAAAGGTAAGTGGTAAAGGAAATTAATCTGAATATAGTATTACATAGGGAGTATGAAATAAAAGAGAAAACAGAACAGATAATTTTTCATCAATTTAGTTTGCGTGAAAAGCAAAGTTCAAAGTTTAATAAAAAATGGAAATGAAAACTATATTTATAAATATAACATTTTGTTTATGGAGTAAGGGATGAGTGGGTTGAGTGTATTTAAATTTTATTTTTGATAAGTGCTGCAGGATCTTTTACAGTCATCTGAGCTACCACCAAAACTAATTTTAAATTCTTGGTTGAAGGATGGCAAACTAAGGAGCATAGCATCTCCCCCTTAAGAGTCAGTACTGGAAAATAAATTCAAGTATCTGGCATGATAACAGAACTCATAATTAGCTGATCTTCCAGCATCAACAACAAGTATGCTACCTTTTCAACCACTGACACTGAAATTCCTGTTTACTTTAAGAAAAATCTTAGTGACTATCTCTTTAGATTTTTTTTAAATGAGTAAAAGGTCTTTGAGATACTGTAATGTTCATGTCTATCAACTTGTCATAAAGGAAGCATGGTCATCTAATACATAGTAGTAACTTATCCAATGAGCACGGTCATCTAATACATAGTAGTAACTTATCCAATGAAGCTTTTCATTTATTTGGAATAATTTATGCTTGCCATTGATGCTATTTCATCATTTTTGTTTTACTAGTAAATCTAGTCTATCCATTCATCCACAACCCCATTTTTTGCGCAAGGAGTTGGGGTGTCACTTCAACAGTGTGTCAAAAAAGGGTATTTTGTGAAGTACTAAGCTTAAAAATGTATCCTCAGTGTGCCCTGCTGGAAAAGAACAGAAATGTACATACACTATTGTAGCTGTTTAAATGTATATATTTTAACAGTGGAAACTGGAGTACAGGAGGCTAGCTTCAGCCCAGCAAAACTCCAGAAATATAGCTGAAATTAAATTACTTTATGACAGCAAGAGACAGGATTTCTAAATCTAGGGAACTTGCTGTATTATCTTGGAAGTGTTTTATTGTTTTATGACTTCCAGCATGTGCCAAAGATCTCAGGAAAAGCCCTTGTCTATGACATTTTACAGGCAGATGCTAAAAACAGCTAGCTTCCAGCAGTGGGGGTTTCACCTGGGATAGAGTCAGATGTCGAGAAATTATGTCATTCTGCCAGCTATCCCAGCAGTAATATTTGAAATATTAATTTGAGAACTCTCTTATAGGGACTTGAGTGTCCTGTATTCTGTCTTTGACCTGACAACAATGAGATCCATTCACCACATCTGCCTTGCTCTAATTAAGTAGCTGTACTAGGGAATAGTAACTCTCTTAGATATAGTCAGGAATATAGCAAATCTTAGTTAAATATTTTTTATTTATTTATTTGAGACTGTCCTGCAATGTTTTTTTTAAATATTTCCTGTGATTTTGAACTCTGATGTCACTGTAAATATATATTTAGTATTGTCTTGTTCTTTTATTATTTATTGTTAAATATTTTTAAACCTTTCATTGTGGCTGGTCTGTTCAGAGATACTTAAGTTATGAGAATACTTGCATATTTAGTTGGTGACACTGGGGTAGGCCACTCCTAATAGCCTTGCTGTTTGCCAAACTACCATTTGTATTAATAGTAACATTACACAGTAAGATTGGACACCCTTTGCTCAGGGCCTTAAAGTAGCTGATAAGAAGCTGGCTGGTGGTAGTGATAATTACCTTATAGTCTAGGCAAAAAGGGGCATAGCTAGTAAACCTGTGTCAGCCTTTCCCAGGTGTGTGCGTGTGTGTGTGTGTGTGTGTGTGTGTGTGTGTGTGTGTGTGTGTGTGTGTGTGTGTGTGTGTGTAAATCAAACCTCAAAAGGTGTGTGTGTGTCAGCTGCTTGGGCAGGGACACAAAGCACTTGTTGGACAGAGAGGGTGCTGGCGGTCTTGGTTTGGCCACTCAGATGAGAGTACTCCTACTCTCACTGCTGATCTCCATTATTAATCACATTTCTTTGAGTTTCTTGTTTCCTCTTCTTCCCATCTCCATTTATGTTTGTTTCTTTAAATCACTGTTAAGTAACATGGAGATTTGTGAGACTCACAAGAGATCTTTCATGGGCTTGTCAGTCCATCTCCTCCTTTAATAATCCTTTGGGTCAGCAATATCCACCTTTCTATTGTTCTCCTTGTGATGAAAACTCCAGTGTTACCCTTTCCTAATTTGCATGGGAAAATTAGTCCACCACTCACTCCATTTTAATTTATTTTATTATTTCCTACCGTCTCCTGTATTGGGTCATACAATTTCTTTCTTGTTTATAATAACACTTTTTCAGATATCCATGTGTTATTCTTTCCAAGATTCTTGTTACTGTGATTTTTTTCCTCTAATTGAAATGTTTTTCTTAAAATCAGAATTTTGTTTAAAGAAAAACAGACATACCTATCGCTAGGAGATTAAGCTTTTTTCATGTACAGCACTAGGTTCTCCACTTCCAAGGCAGTCTGTTGGCATGTCTCACATGCTTCCTCTTGGACCCTTTCCACAATTGTTTTGTGGTCGAATAACAAGATATTTTAGCTATAACGTATTTTTGGTGATCTCAGGTACCGTCAGGATCTCTTCCATCTTCTCCTCCACCCCTCCTTTGACTGAAGTCTTCAGTCCTACTCTCATAGAATTACGCTTGTTGTCAATCATTTTTTCAACCTGAAAAGGACAATTTTCTTGTGCTTTCCCAAAAGTAGCAGCCTCCAAAGTTTATTTTCAGACAAAACATTTTGTAACAGCTTGGCCAGTCCCAGGACATATGCTACAACAGGCCTGTAAAATTTACTTTCAAACAGGAGTTCGCCATGAAGAGTGTGCAAGTGAGTGGTGACATTGTGGATAAGTAATGCAACCGTGGCTGTTTTACCCCCTCACTGTGCATTAAATATATCTACTGTATAACCACAACATTTCATATTATGCCTATAAAATAGGTTGTTACATTTTAAAATCTCAAGAATTGAAAAAAAAACTCATAATAAAACAAAATCTAATTTTGCCTGTGCATTGATGTACAGCAATCTCCCCTAGTACAAAGGATTACTGCTCTTTATATCTTATTACATTCATAAGAACTTCAATAAATACATTTAAATATGATATCATAATACCCAATACTATACAAACATACACAATTTTAATCAGAAAAGACCACAAATGCAGACATAAATTTTGTTTAAATAAAAACTCCATCTGACGTACACATTTGCTGTGGTTATACAGGTCATGAAAACAGTACTATATCAGCTTAAAGTTTATTGAACATTTCACAGCTTTCTATATTAGCCTCACTACTATATCTCCTAACTGATTAGCACGTTTTTATGTGCATTACATGTTTGCCAAAATGCCAGAGAAAAAAGGACTTTTCTCAATTTCTAAAACATATTAGAAGATCAGCACCTAACCCAGCCACTGGGGATGTACAAGCCAGTGCATTTCTTTGTGCCAGTCCCAAGCCCGGATAAATGGGGAGGGTTGCATCAGGAAGGGAATCTGGCGTAAATCTTCTGCCAAATGATTTATGCGGACAACATTTCATATTTCCATACCGGATTGGTTGAGACCTGGGTTAACAAAGACCGCCACCAGTACTGTTAGCCAACAGGGTGCTGGCAGAAATTGGGCTACTGTTGGCCGAAGGAGAAGAGGAGGGGTAAGGCATGCCTGAAGACAGGAAGAGAGGAGGAAGGTTAGGAGTGTAGTAGTGAGGGTAGGAACTTTGAATGTTGGCAGTATGAGTGGTATAGGGAGAGAGCTAGTTGATATGATGGAGAGAAGAAAGGTTGACATATTGTGCGTGCAAGAGACCAGATGGAAGGGAAGTAAGGCCAGGTGTATAGGAGGCAGGTTCAAATTGTTCTATCATAGTGTGGATGGCAGGAGAAATGGGGTAGGGGTTATCCTAAAGGAACAGTATGCCAAGAGTGTTTTGGAGGTGAAGAGAGTGTCTGATAGAGTGATGTTTATGAAGCTTGAAATTGATGGTGTAATGATGAATGTTGTTAGTGCATATGCTCCACAAGTTGGGTGTGCGATGGATGAGAAAGAAAAGTTTTGGAGTGAGTTGGATGAAGTGGTGGTGAGTGTACCCAAGGGTGAGAGACTAGTAATTGGAGCGGACTTCAATGGGCATGTTGGTGAAGTGAACAGAGGGGATGAGGAAGTGATGGGTAGGTATGGTGTTAAGGAGAGGAATGCAGTAGGTCAGATGATTGTGGATTGTGCGAAAAGGATGGACATGGCTGTTGTGAATACGTATTTTAAGAAGAGGGAGGAGCACAGGGTGACATACAAGAGTGGAGGAAGATGCACACAAGTGGATTATATCCTATGTAGGAGGGCCAGTCTGAAGGAGATTGGAGACTGTAAAGTGGTGACTGGGGAAAGTGTAGTTAAGCAGCATATAATGGTGGTCTGTATGATGATGTTGGTGATTAAGAAGAGGAGGAGGAGTGTGAAAGCAGTGCCAAGGATTAAATGGTGCTAGTTAAAAAAGGGTGATTGTGAGGTGGAGTTCAGGGAAGAGTTAAGACAGGAACTGGGAAGCAGTGAAGAGTTACCGAATAGCTGGGTAACTACAGCAGAGCTAGTAAGGGAGACTGCTAGAAAGGTACTTGGTGTGACATGTGGATAGAGGAAGGAGGGCAAGGAGACCTGGTGGTGGAATGAGGAAGTACAGGAGAGTATACAGAGGAAGAGGCTGGTGAAGAAGAAGTGGGATTGTCAAAGAGAAGAAGAAAGTAGACATGAGTATAAGGAGATGAGGCACATGGCAAAGAGAGAGGTGGCGAAGGCTAAAGATAAGGCATATAGAGAGTTGTATGAGAGATTGGACACTAAAGAGGGAGAAAAGGACCTGTACCGATTGGCTAGACAGAGGGACAGAGCTGGGAAAGATGTGCAGCAGGTAAGGGTGATAAAGGACAGTGAGGGAAACGTACTCACAAGTGAGGAGAGTGTGTTGAGTAGATGGAAAGAGTACTTTGAAGGGATGATGAATGAAGAGAATGAGAGATAGAGAAGGTTGGATGATGTGGGGACAGTGAATCAGGAAGTGAAGCAGATTAGCAAGGAGGAAGTAAGGACAGCTATGAAGAGGATGAAGAATGGAAAGGCTGTTGGCCCAGATGACATACCAGTGGAAGCACGGAGGTACTTAGGAGAAGTGGCAGTGGAATTTATAACCAGATTGTTTAATGAAATTTTGGAAAGTCAAAGGATGCCTGAGGAGTGGAGAAAAGGTGTTTTGGTACCTATCTTTAAGAACAAGGGTGATGTGCAGAGCTGCAGTAACTACAGAGGGATAAAACTGATCAGTCACAGCTTGAAGTTATGGGAAAGAGTAGTGGAAGCTAGGTTAAGAAGGGAGGTGATGATTAGTGATCGGCAGTATGGTTTCATGCCAGAAAAGAGCACTACAGATGCAATATCTGCTCTGAGAGTGTTGTTGGAGAAATACAGAGAAGGTCAGAAGGAGTTGCATTGTGTCTTTGTGAACTTAGAGAAAGCATATGACAGGGTGCCTAGAGAAGAGTTGTGGTATAGTATGAGGAAGTCGGGAGTGGCAGAGAAGTATGTAAGAGTGTTACAGGATATGTACGAGGGTAGTGTGGCATTGGTGAGGACTGCAGTGGGAGTGACAGATACGTTTAAGGTGGAGGTGGGATTACATTAAGCATCAGCTCTGAGCCCTTTCTTATTTGCAGTGGTGATGGACAGGTTGACAGATGAGATCAAACAGGAGGCCCCGTGGACTGTGATGTTTGCAGATGACATTGTGATCTGTAGTGAGAGTAGGGACCAGGTTGAGGAGACCCTAGAGAGATGGAGCTATGCTTTAGAGAGGGATGAAGGTCTGCAGGGCTAAAACAGAATATATGTGTGTAAATGAGAGAGAGCGTAGAGGAATGGTGAGGATGCAGGGAGTACAGTTGGTAAAGGTGGATGAGTTTAAGAACTTGGGATCAACAGTTCAGAGTAATGGTGAGTGTGGAAGAGAGGTGAAGAAGAGAGTACAGGCAGGGTGGAATGGGTGGAGAAGAGTGTCAGGAGTGATTTGTGACAGACGGGTACCAGTAAGAGTGAAAGGGAAGGTCTACAAGAGGGTAGTGAGACTAGCTACATTATATGGGTTGGAGACGGTGGCATTGACAAAAAGGCAGGAGTCAGAGCTGGATGTAGCAGAGTTAAAGATGTTAAGATGTACACTGGGTGTGACTAGGATGGACAGGATTAGGAATCAGTATATTAGAGGGTCAGCTCAGGTTGGACAGTTTGGAGACAAAGCAAGAGAGACGAGATTGCGTTGCTTTGGACATGTGCTGAGGAGGGATGCTAGGTATATTGGGAAAAGGATGCTAAGGATGGAGCTGCCAGGTAAGAGGAAAAGAGGAAGGCATAAGATAAGGTTTATGGATGTGGTGAGATGACATGCAGGCGGTTGGTGGGAAAGAGCAAGATGTAGAGGACAGGAAGAAATGGAAACAGATGATCCACTGTGGTGACCCCTAACGGGAACAGCCGAAAGAAGATGATGATTAGAAGACCAGCACCTAATATTCTTCAGCCTAAGAATGAACAACTATCATGGCCATGGAAAAGACATTCTGGAAAATATAATTGTTTCTTTTACAATTATCTTCTGAACTTTGTAGAACAACTGCAATAAAGAAACTGAGATGATCACTGCAGAGGAATTCCAATACCCAATATGGTTATACCTCTCTTCAACTGTCCAGATTTTCACATAATATCCAGATTTTTGCTTCATATTTCTGGTTTGTTCTTCATAAAATTTGTGATTTTCTGCCACATCACTGAGGATCAAAGTCATTAAATAATGACAGACATTTGAGTTTCAGACTTCACATCCTTCAGAACATGCATGCTAACATAACATTTGTTATTCTAGCAACTTCCTAAGTGTATAAGAGAACTATTTAAAATCTGCCCCTATTTTTGGACCTTTGTCCCCCATTATTTTGGGTTTTGTCCAGGTTTCTTGTGCTAAAAGGTTAACAAGTATGGATATGGTTGTATTACTTCAAGTCATACAGAAATTAAGTGGTACAAGCAATGAACTCACATGTAGGTACTCATGCACAGTCCACTAAATATTCAGTTTTCAGTGGAAGTAAAACTCACTTACTTCATGTGGGTCATATTTTTACCATATTTTACGATGCTGCTGATTTGAATTGCTATGTCAGCATAATAAATGAAAACACTGGGAAGTGCATAATGCTATTAACTGCATGCTTCTAACACTGAAAGTGAGTCACATGTGCAAGTTATTTAGTTATTTATTTATGAAGGAAGGTCTAAGAGTGCTCATCTTGGATGGGTATGTGTGTATATGTGCATGTGTAAATAAACATATATGAATTTATACATGAAATGGCCAAAAATGCCTTCTGCAAGCACTTAAAAAACATTCTGACCTAATGTCATCTTGAATGGGAAATAATTCCTTTGTAGAATAAAGCAAAGTTTCCGGATGGTTTTACAGACATTTGCAGAATTTCATATGAAGCAGGAAGACGGTTTCTGTATAGATTAAGGCTTGCCAAAATCAACATTTAATAAGAATTCAAGCATGGGACAGGAAGACCTTGTTTTATTATTCTTTGAGATCATGCCCAAAGGTTCAGTTTGTCAGTGCTTGTCAAGTCTATTAAGGATACATCAGACTTCTTTTTGTCATATGGATTTCCATCATAGTAACAACATAATAGCTCAAAGCAATGATTATTCCTACCTTCTGATCATTTTACACAGTAGAGGTTCATTTTTGGACCTCTTGTCATTATCTGTACAATGTTGATGACAAAACAGAGCACAGATCACTGCATTAGAAGATATGAGGAATGCATTCCCAGCTGAAATTGCAGCACACAGACAAAGATGGGATATTCATTGAAAAAAAAGTGCATACATGATGCCCTAATGTGGATTTGTGCATGGATTGGCAGAGGACAGATAACAGGGTGTTGTCTATATTGTCATCACTTCATCTGATTTCCAGGTCATTATGTCACAAGTCTCTCATGCCAGGCAGCAACACATAAATCTATGGGATTTGGCAGCCTGTGCCAGTCAAAAAACACCTTCTATATCCTTTACCGACAAGCCTGAATTTTATCACAGAACTGTGGCTATTGCTATTTGTACAATGGGTGGCATAATTTAGTATATGGAAGACTACTTTTTTCAGCTTATCTGTGACAGCTTGCCATAAGTCACCCTTTCAGCTGGCAGTGCTTCATACTCCATCTTATTACAGCGCAGTTAAAAATAGGTGCATCTGATCCCTCCGACTGTAGCTCTAAAACTGGGAAGTATATGCAGAAACTTTGTATTTATTCCCCAGCTTTATAAAAAGTTATATATAAATGCTGTAGAAAAACTAAAACTGTGCATTTTCAAAAAAGTGTCATCAGAGGTGTAAATAGTTACTTTGGCACCTGGGGCTGTCCCCTGATCTGCCACCTCTCTCAACTTTAAGTTGCTGAGTAAAAATAAATAAATATATAAAAGTAACAAATCATCTGTATGGTTTATGCTTGTCTCCCATGGAGCACTAAGACACTTCATTGTAAATGGAATATCATTAAAGCACTAAAGACTAATCAGTTTCTGCTGATCACACACCTGAAGAGATTGCCCCCTTTGCCCCATCCTAGCTATGCCTTTGGGTGGCATTCTATGACATTCATGCTTGCAATCGCAAATGAAGCTTTATATACCCATATGGTTTCATATGATTCCAGTCAAGATAACAGATTTCAGTAATACAGATTACTATGTAATCTGACAATCCAGGTACGTCTGTAGGAATAAGGTTTTGTGCAGTGCATGTGCACTTGCCCCTCCCCCACAAACACTGACACATAAACACGCACACACACACACACACACACACACACACACACACACACACACACACACACACACACACACACACACACACACACACACACACACACACACACACACACACGCACACACACACACACACCACCACCACTACCAATGTCTAAAGCCTATAGGCATTAAAAACTAATAAATAGAAACATGTAGGTTACTTTCTCTGATTGTGAAATGACATATACTGCAGAAAGTGACACACAAGGACCAGTAAGCACTTTCCTGATTGTGGAAGAACTTCAATGATCAAGTCTAAAAAGTCATTACTACACATAATATATAAACTAAAACAAATCACGTTTAAACCATGTGATCTATATTACTTTAGACATAAGTGAATCCTATAAAATCAGTGTAATAATAGAATTGTTTTTAAAACACATTTAAGATTAACAACTTCCTGTAAACATGTCTATGTGTTGACATCAAAATGGGTAGTTTAAACACGTGATTTTTTTTAGTCTATTTGTTACTTTTAGTGTTTCCAGAGCAGTCTGATGATGTTCATCTACAAGATTAAAAGCACTCACTGGTCCACAAGTATCAGTTTTGACAATAATTTCTGTTTATCATCCTGAGGAAATAGCACAAAGTATTTTAATTATTGGCTATTATTTTTTAACCTTACTTTGTTTATAGGTCAGCTCCACAGTTCTTTTTGCTTTCTAGATGAAATGTGGATAGTTTTGTGAAAGCTATATGCATACTTTGATATTATACAATGACCCTCCATTAATATTCAAAAACGTGCACGCTGATTGGTCAGTGTGCACGTTGTAAATCAGAGTTATAGTAATGGAAAAAGGTCTGGTCGCCCAGACTTTTTCCATTACTATAACTCTTTTTTTAAAGCAACGGAGAACGCAAGCTCTCCATTGCTTCACACTGTTTCGCTATGTTAAACGAGTTTAGCATAGCGAGACAGCTTTAAAAAAAGCAAAAGAGATTCTCTGTTCCTTTTTTTAAAGCTGTCTCGCTATGTTAAATGAGTTTAACATAGCGAGACTGTTTGTAAAAAGCAACGGAGATCTTGCTTTCTCCATTGCTTTTTTCAAAACTGTCTCGCTATGTTAAATGGGTTTAACATAGCGAGACAGCTTTGAAAAAACCAACGAAGATTCTCCGTTGCTTTTTTTTTAAAGCTGTCTCGCTATGTTAAACCCATTTAACATAGCGAAACAGTTTGTAAAAAGCAATAGAGATCTTGTTTTCTCTGTTGCTTTTGCCCACAGCTCTGATGTACTGCGTAGGCATACGCATGCGATGTACATCAGAACTGCCGCAGAATACTGGACAGCTGCGGAAGGGCAGCAAGGAGGCATTATACAATGCCATTATTTAAAAAAAGTAATTTTTTTTTTCTTAAATAATGTCATTGTATAATAGCAATAACCCACTTCTGGGTGTGGGTAATGCTGGATTTACCCATGGCTGGCTTTGTTTAGCCACTCGGACTTCGTCCTCGTGACCAAAACACACCAACCATGGGTAAATCCAGCATTACCCACACCCAGGCGTGGGTTATTGCTATAGTACATCATTCAGTAATCACTGTAATATACAAAGCTTCTTCTGATCAGTAAATGATTAGGAGCACCATGGCCGGTAACAACAACAACCAGCATCTGTAATGTGACACTTTCTCTGGGATTTCAAGACTTTATGCATGAGCAGCACATTACTCAAAGCATTTACATGGTTCCTGACACTTAAAATAAACCTCCGGAAGTTTTCAAGCTGCATGGACTAATGAGGACTTGTGAAGTGAAATAGCACAACTTGTGTCCCTTGTGTTTTTGTGGTGTAATGCTGCATCTGTGACAAAGTTTTATCTCAAATACATTCAGTGTTGTAGTTGAAAAACAAATGGTACTCTGGTGATGGTAAACTAAGGGAACTGCCAGCCGTACCTACATGTCATTGCAATACAGACTAAAGGATACTTGAACCAGTGTATTAACCCTGTCAACAAATGTATGAATAAATGAATGAATAAATATTTTCATTCTTCTGGTAAACGACAACCCCTCTTCCTCCCTTATTTAACCTGCTCTTTGTCTACAGACTGCATTCCGGTAGTAACATTTTTTTATTGTGTTTTATATTTGTTTGCCAAGGTAGTGCCATTGATCACAGATTATCACTTGCAAGTACTGTCCAGTTTAAATAATTCACAAAGGAAAAAAAAAAGAGGAACAGAGAGGCAGTATGCCGTAGGTAGAAAACAAAAATAGAACAGAAATATATAACAACTGCACAGGAACAACTGATGGATGTAGTAAGAATGAGAAAATGCATATTTTACATGATGCTATTTCAGGTTTACGTTATGGTAAAACTACTGTGGGATGACGAGAGCTGGGGCAGGGGAGGATGAGGCAGATGGAGTGAAGATGTATTAGTAGTCACGAGACACAGGCAGGCCAGATGTTGACAAACCCTTAGGTGATGTGGCCTGTTATGTGACAAGTGCAGGTTGATTTAGGTGGGGTAAATTTTTTTAAGTTCAGCTCTGAAGGTGGGGAAGAGAATTGTATTTCCATTGGGAAATCACACAGTTTATGAGTAAGGATGGAAAAAGAGTGGTCAGTACAGGGTAACCTGGTTTGTGGAAGTTTAGAGTTGCAGGTTGTTTGGGAGATGTGTCTGAGGTTGTAGTGTGTGTCTATGGGGGGGGGGTCTGTGTATGTGTGTGTGTGTGTGTGTGTGTGTGTGTGTGTGTGTGTGTGTGTGTGTGTGTGTGTGTGTGTGTGTGTTTTGTATAAAGTTTGGCAGCTATAACTGTGAATGAATTAGGCTTGAGATGTCTAAAGATGAAAGAGCCTAGTAGTCGGTCTACTCTGTGCAGCAGCGGGAGCCATTTTTTTTGTTCTGTTTTTTTTTTTCCTTTGTTTTCTGAGGGTGAGACAGTGGTGCTCATGAGAGGTTTAATTTTTTGATGAAGCAATAGATTTTGTTTTTGATAATCCATGCACTACTTTTTAGCCTATTAAATGTATCCTGCAGTAAAAGAGACAGTCTATCAGTATCTCATGTATCTCACACTCATTTCCACTTTGTCCATCTCATGCCCCTATCCAGTGCACATGGATGGTCACACAAAAGCTTCTCATATGGAGCTGCAGAATTATTTTCTTTTGTGAAATGAAGGCGTGTTAATGTACTTCAGGAGCAAACCATGACGTGAGATAAATAAAGGCTTGCTGTGTGTCTAATTACGGTGGCTGCCGAAAAAGCAATTACTAGAAAATGGAAATCAAAATCTAAACCAACTATATTAGAAGTAGTGAATATAGTAACAGAGATAAAACAACTGGAATTGAGATATTTAGAAAAGGTAAACTACATAGGAAAAAATGGGAATTGCGGGAACAACACATACAGGGGTGGAATGAGGTTTAAAAGAAGGCAGGACTTTAATGAGCTATGTAATGTTTGACTGAAAATGATTGGGTAGATTATAAGTGATGTACAATGTTTGCAACTAGGAGTGTGTTAGTATGGTTTATGATATAAAATGCTTGCAACTACGATTGTGTCGGTGTGGTTTATTTTCATTTCTATAACTCTATGATTGCTTATGTCATAAGTGATGGTTTAATAAAGATGTTTCTTGTTTAAAAAGGGGGGCAGGAATTGAATAATTTATGTAATGTTACTTAGGTTATATGATATATAGCAATATATGTGAAGTATAATGTTTGTTAATGTTAATTTAGTACAATGTGATTACTTTTGTATAAATGTAAATTTGCCTATGTCACAAGCAATAATTCAATAAAAGTGTTCAAAAATAGTAGGTTGGCATAACGATTAAGGTATTTACCTTACAGACACAAAGTGCAGAGTTTGATTCTTACTTGGGGTAATTGATTAGGTTGAAAATAGCCCACAAGAGCAATCAGCCTAGTAAAAATCTATGAAAATTCATGTTACTCTACTTCAGGAACAAACCATGGAGTAGGATAAACACTCATGTTACTGTACTACAGGAGCAAATCATGGGGTGAGATTAATAATTAGAAAAATATATTTTGTGAAGTTATTTGGGTCAGTACTATTCAGTAAGCACTTGGACACCAAAGCCTAAGTTGACCAGTTCTTCTCACACTAACTCTAACTGGTTAACATAGCATACATAGGGACCCACATTACTAACTGTTGTATTTTACAGAGCCAGCTCTGGTGACATAGAAGGCTAAAGCACAGACAAATCTAGTAGTTCAGCTAGTAGAATGGGTTCTTGATAGAGGTGGACTATCCAAAAAGGAAGGGGAGGTTCCTGACCAGCAAGTGGGCTTTGGTGGTTGCTAGCACAGATACAGGCTTGTGCAGGTAGCATGAACTCCATGACTTGGCTCTAGGAATGACTTGAGCTTTGAATACTGAAGCCAATGATGGTAGCACCTGTAGGAGCATGTGAGGGAGCATTAATACTCCATTCTCTGGGCTTAGGCAGTGCCTGTGATGATTAAGGTGGTGAAGTCAATACTTGGGGAGGAGTTAAGGGCATATAGTAAAAATGCCCAGTGCTGCCTCATCAGTAAAGGAAGGACTGCTGACTGGAAGGATGAGCCTGTTGGGAAAGTGTAAACAGGAAAGATCGCTCTTCACTGTCCTAGTCTAGGAGTTAAACCAGACTGAGTCAAACGACAAATCACCTTTGCAGCTGGTCTCAAAGAGGAAGATGGAGAAGATGATAAAAGCCAAAAAGCATCCTCATGATGGTTGGGTGACGACCTCTTCAGACAGGTTGTGCCAGAGCACAACTATTGGTATCCTGTGTGCTAGGAAATGAATGGACAAAGTCTGACTGAAGAAAGGTATGATAGTCAGATGGTGTAGGAGCAAAACACAGAAACTAAAATCATACCTTTTATATATATATATATATATATATATATATATATAGAGAGAGAGAGAGAGAGGGAGATGGATATATATATGTATATATATATATATATATATATATATATATATATATATATATATATATATATATAAATATAGAGAGAGAGTCTGCATGCCCAAGACTCTGGAGCATTGTCTTCAACTTCTGTTCCACCATGTGACTTGTAAAAAGACAAACTAATGCTATGCTACAAGGGGCATATTAAAACAGGTGGAACTAAATACATAGTCTTTAAGTAAGTATGTTGTACAACAGCAAAAAATCACTGCTTCATGTACCCTAATGCTGGAATTTACCCAGTGACATTGAAATTCGCCCACTGTCAGTGATCTACCCACTGATATTTTAACTTATCACTGGCAGTGTAACCTACCCACTGACACTGTAATATATTCAATGTTAGTATAATCTGTCTACTGATACTATAACGTACTACCAGTTTAATCCACTCACAGATATTGCAACTTACTCTCTGACAGTGTAATCTACCCACTGACACTGTAACTTACTCACTGACAGTGTAATCTATCCATCGACACTGTAACTTACTCACTGGTAGTGTAATCTACCCACTGACACTGTAACTTACTCACTGGCAGTGCAATCTACCCACTGACACTGTAACTTACTCACTGGCAGTGTAATCTACCCACTGACACTGTAACTTACTCACTGGCAGTGTAACCTATCCACTGATACTATAACTTATGCACTGTCAGTTTCAATAGACAAACCACAACAGCCAGTTGTAAACCTAAAACTAGCATGGATGAAGCAAAACTTGATGTAATATTAAGTAATAATCCATCGCTGGGTATGAGTATCCCATTATTTACCATTGTTTGATCACGAGACCAAACAGAATGAGGAACAGATTGGCTGGAGGGCTCTCATCCTGAAGAAAGAATGAATGGGTCAAGTGGGTGTAGGAAGGGGAGCAACTGGGCTGATCTTTCAGACCAAAAAAAAAATAGTTATGGTAGTCCTGAAGCCTGAGTGAGTGATCCTGGTGTTTGACTGACTGGCCCTTTAGTTACAAATGCAATGAAGCTCAATACATATGAGAGTAGGCAAGGCCTGAATATTTTTTTCTTATCCTTTTTCTGTAATATTTATTTACGTGACAGATAATAGGATAGTGCACATTACGTTTTATACAGAAAAAAGGAACTACATCATGAACCAAATGTTACAAATTGACATACTAAAGCAATCTAACTTTATCACCAATATCCCATATAATTTTTTTCTGCTGTAATTCCTTCTAAAATATTCATGCTACAAAATTAGATGAGTAAGGTATTTTGGGAATGAAACAACACCTGGGGACTAAAGCACTGGAATTAATGCAGAGCAACATGATACTGTCCACAGGAAGCAGAAATGCCTAATTTTTCCTGGGCAGCTTTAGTGGGAACCTTTCTATAGTCAGACAATCTGAAAAGCATGACTTAGGAAGTGGAGAATGTAGGTCTTAAGTGGTATTTCCATTTACGCTGGTATGGCCTGTACGTACGATATTCTTTTAGGTAGCTATCTTTTTAATAAGTATTATCCTCAGAAATGCACCAAAGGCAAATGTGCAAAAATGTATTTTCTCCACTCGTTTCAGAAGAGATGCAATTGTAGCACAGAACCTGTTGCAATGAGACTTACGACAAGCTTAGCAAGACTAAACTTGCATTTTAGCACTTTACATAAATCTATGCAGTTTCAACACTTGGCAGAACTCGGAGATAATATAAAGCTAAGAGAAACAGGCTATAGTTTAAAGCCAGCTCTAACAGACTAGATGACATCATGCTATCACATTTAATTTTATAGTGCACCCACTCAATGTGAACAAAGGATTACATATAATAATGCAACTTGTAAGCTTCAAAATTATTACAACAAAAGTTAAACATACAGATGTGACATATTCCCCTTAATAAGTCCACATAGAAAGGAGTCTTAATCATTGACTTCCTCTCCTACTATTGTAAATAGTATACTGTGCTGAATTTATAACATATATATAACATGGTAAGACTTAATGCAGGCAGCTTGCTTGTATGTATTGCTTTCGAGCAGAGGGACTCAGTCACGCTAATCCCCAGGTTTGTCCATAACACAGCAGCTGGGTTAACAATTTTTGGCTCAGAAATTTAAACAGATACCCACTGCATCACTATGTAGATTTTCTCAAAGACCATAACTTTCATAAATTCCATCACAGATGCTTTCTGTCAGTGGGTGTTAGAGGAGTCCAGTGTCTGCATCTGTTTTGTTTTTACTTAAACATGTTGAATTTACTTTGTGAGAAAATTCTTTCTTTTCTTTTTATACTCCCAAATGAAATCTCTGACAACGGCGTCATTTGAGAATCCTTCAGGATTAAGTAGATACACTAGATATTTCATTTTACTGTCTGAAATGGGAAAAATAAACAGACCTATTAGAAGGCCAGACTTGTACTTCCACGGTAATTAAGCTTAGTAAAAGCCAAGTTTGATCTCGTGTACTTCACAGCTGCCCTTTATCTCTACAGATGTTTTTAAATGTTATAAATTATTTCAAAATTAAATAAAAACAGGAAAGCATGTCTAATTGGCTTTGTTTTTCCCAGAACACTTACTGTCTTATTAAAATGTGCTATACTGTTAATTTTACTTCGGTTAATGTCCTTCTTGAATCGTGTCAAGGAGAATTTGATGGCAAAATAAAAATGTGCTGTAGAACTGCTTCTTTTAGGGGTATCTACAAACATGCAATCCTTATAATGTAAGACGTTACATGACTAATCTGTTAACTACAGGTTACCTAAAATTAAACAGCTGGCACATCTGACTTCCAGCCCTCTTCTAGCCGTTCCATTACATTTTTAATGTAAAACATTCCACAACATCCTGTGAAAATTATTTCATATATCTCTCTCTGTAAAACAAAGCTTCTTAAAATACACAATGCATGCGCCTTAACAGCAGCCATTCATAACTCCTACTTCCTTCACTGTTTTTGATTTTTAGTTTAGCAACTACAAACTACCCCTAATTATCCCTTATGACCACAATTTACCTTCACCCCCTCTATTGATTAACAAACACAAACATAATATCTTCACATTTCTACTGCATCAAAGGTTCTTTAAAGCCATACAACATTTTTCTACTCTTTGAACAGTCTCTTCTAATGTGACATTCTTTCCTTTATACATGTTTAAAACTGCATTAGATAATACCTCAGGTGCTATCTTACACTGAGAAAACAGCTCCAGTGGAACATTCGAATAGTGCAATATAATAATCACAATGGTGGGATAAATAAGATAGTAATTTATTCACAATATTGTAAATTTTCTCTTTTTTGGTTCGTGGTTTATGCAGTTCCTATTGTTTTGCTATCTTACACTGCTTATAAACAGACACTACAAAGTTAGGCAGGGGTCCAGGGAATTAAATATTGTGGGACGAAATAGCCAGGGAATTGTTATGGCTAGGCTTGTATAGGCCTTAGGGTCGATAGCCTAGTACTAACCTATGAACCTATGACTTAAGCCAGTATTGCTAACAGTAGGTTCTTTTACATGCTTTCTTTTAGTTACTGCCTTTTTTTACTTGGATGTGAATGTTTTTGACATGGAATCACTAACATGTACGAGTTTATTTATTTACCTGTTTGCTCTGGGATATCCATGTCTTCCCAAAGTGTGTTACTATACTTAATAAATACCTAGTGTTACCTAGCTGCCTATAGCAAAATCTGCACAGGTTTTTTAGAGTATTCCTCCTATCAGGTATTAATGATATAATTTCTATGATATTTCCAAAGAGATTTTGTTTGCTTTTCCCAATCAAAAACAATGTTGGCTATCAAGAAAAATGGTTGGTCCCAGCAGAAATACTGAATGCATGCTTCTAACAGTACATATACTAAATATACACCTCTTAATATTATCCCTTCTTGAGACCACTCAATAATGGAGCCTGACAAATTATCCAGTGACATTGAATACAGCAAAAGAAAAATTAAAAGGACTACTAGAACCCTCAAATTCACTCTAAATCAAATCAAACTCGCCAACAAAACTATTATGAAACTATACAAGTTATAAAATAAAGTAGGAAACCATATGTAACAGCAATAAAGTAAAAGGCACCCATTCTTCTTGAAACACACCATGAATCCACAAATAAAAACGTAATATGAAAAATTGACAGATTCGTCTACCTCCCCTACTACTTTCTGAATACTAATCTTTTCAAATAATAATACTAAACTAAAACCCAGAACAAGTTAACAGAACTTTGTAGATACTTCTAATTTCTAGATAAAATTACATTCACCTATTATACATGTTAAATACCATAAATCCATTCATAAAATAGTAACACAAGTCATTTTACACTCATCCAATTGTCCTGTTACTATACTTAATAAATACCTAGTGTTACCTAGCTGCCTATAGCAAAATCTGCACAGGTTTTTTAGAGTATTCCTCCTATCAGGTATTAATGATATAATTTCTATGATATTTCCAAAGAGATTTTGTTTGCTTTTCCCAATCAAAAACAATGTTGGCTATCAAGAAAAATTCTGAACCCTGTGATATCCAAATAATAACACTAAATTAAAAGTAAGACCTGAACTAAGTTAAAAGAACTTAATAAATACTTTTTGAACTAATACTAATATAAATGAAACAAACTAGATAATGGCTACATAAGCCACAAATATTAATCATAACAACGAAACGTAAATAAAATACAAAATATTAATTTGAATGAGGGGCTTCACCCACTCCATACCCCCTTGCTTAAAATATCCTCACTATATGGCTACAAAACAGTAAGTAAAGTGAAACATCTTATTAAAACTGGTAGAGTAGCAAGAGTGGGGTGAAGGGGTCAACCGCCTTGAGTGCAAAGTCTTAGGCACTTTGAGAGTTCCTGCAGCTTTTCTATGTACTGAAATGCAGGTATGGAAAAGCAGTTGCTTAGTTGGGGGGGGGGGGGCATGTAGAATCTGTAGGAAGCTGATTGGTTAGCCTTCTACAGGTTTGCTGAAGTCCTTTTTTTTTTGTTCTTCAATGGAAGAGCTGGTGGTGTGTGGATTGGCTATTGTACTGGAACTGGCTTTCTTTGATAAGCCTTTTTTTTTTACTCCTGTAGTTTCCAATTTAAATTCCAATGGCTTCTGAGCACTAAACCAAAAGTCTTACTAAAAATTGGCAAACACTTCATACTCTGACTTCGTACTGCAAGTCTCTTTGGTGACCATTTTTTTATAAGTCACTCAAGTTTGTCTGGCACGATTTTTCCTTTTGTGTCCAACAATACATGTATACTTATTTACTTCCTATTATAATGTCTTCTAGGTCATTTGCCAGAACTATTTGTGTTACTTTTCTATGTCCCACAGGCTGTCAGGCATGCATGTTTTAGTATTTTTTCCTAAATTCCTTCACACAGGAGATGTGGTATAGCCACCTGTCTGTTTTCTAGAATGACCCCATTTCCAAGGGCATATTAAAGAGTTTCAACAGGGACCCAAGTCTGTACCTTTCCTAAACCCTTCAGTACCCTATGTCACAGTTCAACTGGACTTTGATCCATATCCCCCAAAATTATGTTAATTATTTTTTCCCAGTTTTTTCCTGTAAAATCTCCCATTAAAGAAGATCCCCCACTTTTCATTTCTTTCATCTACACACTTGAAATAATTAATCAATGTAAGTCCTGTTGATGATATCCCTGAATGGCATCTCATGCTTGTCTCTGTGTTGGAGAAAAGTAACTACATTCATTCTCATTCCTTGCTTCCTTGGGCTACATAAAGTTCTCATGCAAACTGACATTCATTTCTGAATTTAGCCCCACTAATCTCTCTTGAAAACCTTCCCTCAACATCTGCATTTATATAGTGACCTATTTTTCCTATTTTATTCTTAAGTGCGTCATAACTTTTCACTTCCTTTCCCTAACCAATCACTAATACACAAACCTTTTTGTCAACCAGCTTTGCATCTACTATATATTCTACTGTCTACTATCAATCTGTCTGTCTCGCTCTCTCTCTCTGTCTACCATCTACTCTGTCTACCATCTACTGAACTGTCTACCTGGCTTTTCAAAATATACCTCTTCAGCAGTACTTCCATTCTTTACTGTCCATAGCCCAGCCCTTACATACATTCACAATCAACCTACCAACAGTATGTCTACTCAGCCTTGGGTGAAGTGCCCCAGTATTTTTTCTAACTTATTAAATGTTTTTTGCCTTGCAGTGCTAAATCCATATCACTGTATCAATATTCTCCATTTTAGATATATTCATGGTATTTTAATAACTAAGTACATTCTACTGCTTAAAAATTAATTTAATAAACAGTACCATATAATACATGCAATTGATATGCAGCTATTGTAAATGTCAGTTACACATAAAGTTTCCACATGAGATTTGCAGCTGTTTGAGTTAATTTGCAATCTAAGGTACAAACTAATATTACATGTTGAACAATATACAAAAATAAAGTAACCACAGTAGGAAAATGCTTTTTAAGTCTGGCTGTTGTAGATAAATTAAAATGAAGTTTAGAATTAAAACTAGTAGGAAACAATATTTTTATGTTCTACATAGCTCACATTATAATAACTGTAAACTGCTTTGCATCCTTACATCTCGATGTTTGCCAAGGTGCATGTTATGCATTAAGAATGGGTAGAGAAGCGGAAACTATGCATGGAGCTTGGAGGGTGGGGTTATAGCTGATATAGAAGCATCTGATGAGCCACAAACCTTTTAAATCAAAGGTAACACCTATACATAATGAAGATACTAATTTCTGAAGGAATACAGAATTTTCAGCTGTTAAATTCTACTGCTTTGTTTTTCTCCCCCAGTAAGACATATACATTGCTGTAGACCATGTCTCTTCTAATATAATTAAGTCTTGGTTCACCATTTTGAATATATACAAAGAAATCTGCAGTGTGTTTTAGACTACAAAGGCTGTTTTTGGCAAAACTGCCCTTTACCAAGATTCAGCTAACTGTGATTAATGAAACTGTCACTAAAAGTTCTCTGAACCTGTCCAACAGCTGAGGTAAATGAACAGCAGGGCATAGACTAGCTCCAGTTCAACCAGCCATCACTAGACATTTGACCTTTTTAATTTTTGCAAGACTTTTGGGTTTCCAATACCATGACGATGGACCCCATTCCTAAGTCAAAGCATGAGTAAACTTCATGAAATTAGTATTGTTTCAGTCTTTGCTGTTAGCCAAAATTGCTCTTCGTAGCACCCACAACATTCCTGGGTCTATATTAAATGCTCGAAGAGGCATTCCATCGAACACCTCTTCACTGACACATAATCAGCAACTGCACTAAACCGTGAATGTTCAAAACAGTGATTTCTTTCCCTGTGAAAGAAATCGCTTGCACTAAAAATGCATACACACAATTTCAAACATAACAAAGTGGGGGGCTTCAGCCCCCACACCCTCTAACTAAATATACCAACTCCAAGATCGCACTACAGTGGGGTAAAGGGCAATGCCATGGTTCAGGTCAAGTGATTTTTTTTTTCCCTGGGAAAAAATCACTCACCTGAGCCTTCACTATTTTCAGATTTCGGTCTATATGTGTCGGCAAAACGGCACTCGCTGTAATGTCATTTCAATGATCTAATATAGAGCCACATGCCCAGAACCGACTCCTTCTGTGATTCATATGGAGTTACATGTATCAGTAACATATCTAAATATGACTGGTAATTCTTTCTGAGACCTATTGCTCCTACTACTATTGGAACTGCCTGGGTACCCTCCCTCCACATTGCCCTGGTTTCTGTCTACAAATCCCGGTATTTTATCAAGGATCAATTGCACTCTTGTCTTCTTTTCCTGGACTACTATATCTGGTTTTGTCGCATCTATTATTTGAACTGTTGGTAATGCATAATCCCA
This sequence comes from Protopterus annectens, assembly GCF_019279795.1. Taxonomy (NCBI): domain Eukaryota; kingdom Metazoa; phylum Chordata; order Ceratodontiformes; family Protopteridae; genus Protopterus; species Protopterus annectens. The sequence goes on from NC_056735.1 coordinate 1,454,728,020, forward strand.
TGTGATATAAACTTCATCATTTTCTACAATGCTTTGTGACTCATGTTTCCAATGCTTCTCAGTTACTTCAGTTGCTTTTTTGTATCGTAGCCATGCTTTGCTTACATTCTTTCATGGTTTACAATCCTCCATCAATACTTTATGTAAGAACAAATTATTTTTTGTTCCATATGGCTTTTTTCTGTTACCATTTTGTTCTATTGCCATAATTGAGTTTTCTTCTAAATGACTGCAAACTCTATTGGCATTAATTCCTGTATACAGCTTATGAATAATCAGAAGGCAAGAGATTGGTCTATAGCTGTTAGGCCAGCTTGCAGATTCACTGATAGGAGAGGACTAGTGTTTTCACTGTTAAAAAGGTTGGTGTCTGGGATGTGCATACAAATAGATCTTACTCAGGGCTAAATCTTCATGTAAAGATGTTAATACTTTTTGCCAAATGTTAGGTACTGCATCCGGGCCTGGGGTCTTCCATTTAGAAGCTTTTCTTAACTTTGTTTCAAACTCTCTGGCTGTTACTTTATCCCATTTCATATCCTGTACATTTGAACTTCTTATTCTTTCTTTTACTTCTTTTATCCATTTAGCATCATTCGGGCGGCCACGGTGGTGCAGTGGTTAGCTGCCTCACAGCAAGAGGTTCTCCGGTTCGATCCTCAGCTGGGGTGCCTTCTGTGCGGAGTCTGCATGTCCTCCCTGTGGTCGCGTGGGTTTCCTCCGGGTGCTCCGGTTTCCTCCCACATCCCAAAGACATGCTGCAGGTGGATTGGACACTCTAAATTGGCCCTAGGTGTGCGTGTGAGTGTGCCTTCTGTGGAAGGTTGGGCGCCGAGCTGGCAACTCGACACTGTAAAACTCCACTGCCATTCAATGTGCGGACAAGGCGATCCGCTGTGGCGACCCCTAACCGGGAAAAGCCGAAAGAAGAAGAAGAAGATCCATTTAGCATCGTTGTTATGTTCTACAGGATCTTCATAGGTACTTCTCCAAAATGTATCTATTTCTTCTTAATTTGGTGATGTTTCTATTCCTTTTGCCTTGCTTCCCAATTCTCTATAAAACTTTTTTTGATCATCAATAAATTGCTTATTTTGTACTTTTCCTTTACATTTATCTGCATACCTTCTACGTTTTTCTGCCTGTGCTACTATCTTTAGTTTATTATTTGCAATAGTGTATGCTAGATCCTGGTTCTGTTTTGGTACTGCACATTGATTTTACCACATCTATCTTTCTTAATATTTTTGTTAACCTGTTCCCTCTTCTGTACTCAGTACTTCTTGTCTTAATTGCTTTATAGTTTTCTCTATTCAATACTTCCATGATGGCATTTGTTGTTTCCCCTTCCTTTCTCTTATTGCCCTGTGTTTTTCTGGTAAGACTTTATCTGTTATTAATTTAGTTGCACAGTAATATATCCTGTTTACTTCTGTTACATTGCATAAATTTCTATGAACAGTCTTGATTACTGTGTTCATTTGTTTTAGCAGACTTCTAAGAGTTTGAGTCTTATTAACTTTCTGTAGTCTACTTCTTTAATTGATCTTAATATGCCTATCAATCTCTATTAAATCAAGCAACACTTCTCTTAGATCATTTTCATCTAAACTAGAGGCACATTTTTTGTTCTCTGTTTCATGTAGGCATTCTACAGAAAGTTCCTGAATATCTTCCTGTACCATATTCTCTTTAGCTTCAGCTTCATCCTGTACCATCTACTGCTCTTTCATATGGGAACTCACTGGCCTATCATTCCACAACATTGATTGTATCAGAGTTGCCACTGTAGCCTACTCCTTCATTTGCTGTATAATGCCAACCGAACTTTTAAACTGGTTTCCTACTAAAGGCTCCAAAGTAACTTCATATGGCAGCTGACAGATGCTTCCCATTCCAATGTTTTCTCCATAATCTGGGGACGCATTGTTCTGTCATGCCATGATGTTAACAGAGTTGGATTTTCAACAATAAATCCTTCATTTCTCAGGTAATCCATAACCACAGTTTATATTTAATTTCTTCATTACTAATCCTATTTTCTACTTTCCCACTTTGTTTTCTTACTTTCTGTATTGCAAAATGTTCTATATTTAGATGCCTTTGCCAGTATTTCTCTTTACATATCTTTGGTGCTACTTTTTTGTATTGATTTGTTTTACTTTCTACTTTGCATAAATGTTTTACCATATTAAATCTCTTTTTCTTTTCCATATGCATATTTCTTCTTCAGATGTCTCCCGCTCCTTCTGTTTCTCCTTATTTTGGTAACTCATTGATCTATCATGCTGTGACATAACCTGCGTTAGACTTTCTACACTTTGCAGGTATTCCATAATTTTAGCTTCTATTTGTTTAACTTCTGCTTTACTAATCGTCTGTTCTATGTTCCCCCTTCTTATCTTATTTTTTATATTGTGAAATTTTCCACATCTTGGTGCCTTGGCCTGTATTTCTCTTCAAATATCTTTGGAGCTGCTTTTTTGTATTGATTAATTTGGGTTTTTCCTTTGCATAAATATTGCGCCATATCAGATCTCACTCTCTCTCTCTTTCCCATGTCCATGTTTCTTTTTTATACCTTTCAAAAATCTATAGATTTTGTTCTTTATATTTTAACACTTCTTTAGTCATTTCTTTTTATAACTGGTCCAAAGTTTCTTGGTCTATATAATGTTTTTTTCATGAATCTGTTGTATTAATGAACACAAAAACTTGCATTTGAAACTTCTGACAGTTGTTCTTGTGCAAGTAGTTTTCTTTCCTCTATTTTCTCTCTTAATCTTTTTGTGTATCTTCTAATTGGAAATTCTGGGCTTCTTGTGCAATAGTGAGTTTCATGGTGCTTATCAAGGAAAAAAAAAAGGTCCATGACAGTTTTTTAGTTGGGGGCTTTTATTTCATTTGCACATCTGTGCATGCAGCCAATTTTTAAATATTGCAATTCTTTCTTTACAAAATTCACTTTACCCGTAAATATTCAGTCAGTGTTCCACACTGTGCTACATAAAACAATCCCAAACTCTGTTTGCTAAATAGTAGCAGGGGCTATACCAAACCAGACACACTGACCATCTGTACAGCAGAGTCTTTCAATACATCATCAGTGATTTAGGTTATTCAGATTCCGATGTTCTAATCCATGAAAAACAGTCTTCTGCTACATTATCACAGAACCTCAGCAAGGACTCAACTATAGTTCATACCAGGAAGATCAGAAGGGTGGTGGGTTCTATGTCCATACCAAGTGCTTGGAATTTCTAAGTGTATGGCAGCTAAAGGATGGTGCTGCACTCCTAATATACTGCCCTTTAATGTGACATAAAACCAAAGTACCCCCATGATCTTGAATTTCATGACACTTATCAAACCAAAAAAAGGTGCATGACACTTTTTAGTTGGGGGCTTTTATTAAATTTGCATATTTGCGCATGCAGTACATTTTACAATGTTGCAATTCTTTCTTTACAACATTCACTTTAATAGTTCATATTCAGTAAGTGTTCTAAATTGTGCTACATAAAACAACCCCAAACTCCATTAGCTAAATAATCCCTTAGTGGAAGAACAGGTAGTGCACTCGCATTTGGAGCAGATGATTGTGGGTTCTATACCCAAAGCAGGTAGTTGGATCACTGACACTGCAGTGCAACATAAAAGGGGGGGGGGTGCTGCACCCTTTCCTTTTGGCCCGCTCACACACGTTGCTACTGGCCCAGTTCCCAGTACCCAAGATTCACTCTGAGTCTCCAATCCCCCCACATCGTCAGACTTGCACCATTTTTTTTGCTGGGGCTGGTAGCGGATCCTGAGGGTGTTCTGGGGGCTCAGCTCAACTGTGATTCTGTCATGGGGGATTTTTTATGATCTACCCACTTCTCTTTCCCCACCACCATGCTTGTTGTTTTTACATTCGAGGAAAACTCCTCTTTTTGGATAACATCCCTCTTAGGCAGTCTATCAATGAGCATCCTCCCACCTGGGATGTGCATGCTCATTGAGTGTGTTGTCCATTGGATGAGACATTAAAACAATGTCCCAGCTGCTTGAACTGATGGTAACTCGGGTGGATTTAAAAGACCTCATGCTACCTATCAAAAAGAGTGGATGAAATTGTCCTATACCCTGGCTAAATTTCCCCTAGGAGTAGTATAAATACCACCTCAAGTCTCCATTAAAAATAGACCACTCCCAAGTGGGGATAACATAGTCAAAGGATAAACAAATAATTTCCCTTTCTTTAATTTAAATGCTGTGCTGAACAACATGTACAATGAATAATATTTTATCCAGTGTTTGCAATATCAGGTCTGTACTGGTATTATTAAACATCTATTTTAAGTGTTTCCACAATTGTTATAATAGTAAATATCCATTACTGTTATTTCACCACACACACATAAACACACAAAAATCGTTTACTTATTAAAACATTTGCAGAACATTTGCTCATTTACTGGATTTCCATGTTTCCTTATATACCAATTGCCACATAAAATTCCACATATACGGTGTCAATTTGCCTTGGAAAATAGACCATGTCTAGTGAAACTGACATATTCAATAGAAATGAATAAAATGTCCCTAAAAATATGAGCTAAAGAATTAGAAAACTGAAGAGAATGCTGTATGATTATAATTAACTGAAAGAAATTAACTTTACTAATATTGTAATAAACATTAAAATGGGAAAATGTATGCACCTTTCACATGAAATTTGTATTTTGGACCCACCAGCACTTTAACCATAAGCTATGCCATATACTCACCTTTCTCTGTTCTAGATTCTACAACAGAAAAAGATTTAAAATCACTTAATCTATCGTAAGCAAGATAGACATTGTGTCTAGGAAGGGAGGTGATTTATCACAGAAAGCTATTGAAGTAATTGAGAAAGAGAGACAGAGATGTTAACAGAGGATGACAAACACACACCAAGGAGACTGTACAAGCAGAGATCTGGGAAGCAGAGATAGAAGGAGTTCTGTATGAAAGTCAAGAGATATGGCCCTACAAGTCGGGGGGGGGGGTGACAATATAACAAGACTGAACTGGTTGCCATAACAAATATATCAACAGCTGCAAGCTACAGCTGGAACTAACTTCTCTTCTGTAGGTTACTGCCATAATGCAATTAAAAGCAATACATTCAAGGGAGCAGATTTCATTTCTGATGGAAAACACAGCTGCTTCTCTGACAACAGAAGACACGAGGGGGCGAGACATTCTTGTATGAATACACCAAAAAGATATGCAGGAGGGTATAACACGAAAGGATAGCAGTGTATCAGGAGTTTGTAAGAGAATGAATCAGGGCTCTGAAATAAACATCATCATTTTTACATGGCCTGTTACTTCCTGAGTTCTCCATAGTGAGAAGTCTCCTACACATTTGAAAATTACAGCATTCAGATAAATACAAGGAGTGCAGTACTTAAAGTGTCTTTCATTATGGAGGTATTGTGGTTCATGACAACATAATTTTTGTGCAGTAACATTATTTTCTCATACTCTAACACACTATTTTTTATGTTAACAAACTTGCAATGCATTTTAATCAATGGAAAGTAAATGTAAACACACTTTGGGTGCTCTAGGGCATATTTAAAAATGTTGCACGTCTGTTGGCATAGTGCTGATATGTGTAATAAACAGGAGAAAATGCACTTTTTAAGCTGCCTCTCGTACAGCTCTGCACTTGGGATCCTGTCCCTGGCAGTCCTGATCAGGAGGCACCCATTGAAACACAAACTACAGTCATTCACATGGGCCTAGCCGGACATACTGTCAGAAAACACCAAGTGATATACAGGGGAAATGATCTGAACAAAAAGAGGGAAGCTGTCACCCCTTTCTACAAACAAACTGCAAGCTCCACCTCAAATACTGCAGGCACCTCTGGAAGCCCCATGTTTATAAGTAAAAATATGGCTGAAGGTATTGCAAGGTAGGCCAGAGCTGCAAAAATTGTACAAAGTTTTTGCCAGAAGCCACATGAGAATGGATTAATGAAACTTCACACGCACACATTTTGAGGGAATGAAGAATATGACAGAGGCATATAAATGTTTTAAGAGAATAAATAAAGTTCAGAAAGACAGCTTTTTCTGAAAAAGGAGTTACAGTGTAGAGGTGCTTCTTAACAGAGAGGGTTATGGATATATGGCCTTTCAACTATGGGGGACACTTGAAGATGACTAGCTACAGATGCAGACTATGGTAAACAGGAACAAAACTTCAGGGAACACAAGCTAGATTAAAATGGCTGCATATCTATGAGGTAAGTTAAAGGCAGTCTATGATGTACTGTGTATTACTTACCTACCATCAGATTTCAAGTTTTTATTAAAGAGAAACCCAGTGCCATCATGGCTGTCACTGGGAAAGCAGCCACAAAGTAACTGGCTGGGCAGGGACAAAAAACACTGCCTGCTAAATAAGATACATCTCCATAATCGGCCAGTAAAAACAAACATAGCCAGGAATTGTTATGGCTAGGCTTGTATAGGCCCTAGGGCTGATAGCCTAGTACCAACCTATGAACCTATGAACATAGACCCTCTCTATCAGTAGTGGATGCTGACAAGTCAGGAGTCAGTCGACAGCAATGTCAATATATAAAAAAAAAATACTTGTTCATGTAGAGTTAGAAATATGGGAAGATTTTGATGTACTTGTCGTCATGTGATGGTGTTCACCCTATAAATTCCAGGGGGTGATTTTGGCACTATTAGCTATTGGACACTGAAATGACAGTACTGAAAGATTGACAGTCTGCAGACCAATGTACAACTATCTACTTTTAGTGAACATCTGTAAGGATTAAGTGAGGGGGGATGGTATGAAGAACTGGTGTGACAGGAGTAGATTGCAAGTAAGCTCTTACTGTTTACGTGGGCAGTTTGGCTGTTTAGTAACTTGTGCTGCTGCTGTTGTGTTAGATGCATTCCATATGTGATATGTACATTAGTGGCAAAACTGCTCAGTTCTATGTCCTACTAGTATGGTATATCACAGATGCAGCACTGAAAATACATCTTTTTCATCAGCATAAATAAATCTGCTCACAGATGTCATACTTCTGTTTGATAAACTGTCAAAAGTGTCCAGTTTACAATTATTTCCAAACACTATTGCTCACACTGCTTGTAAATGATGGCCCCATTTATTTGACCAACATTCTAGTGAACCCCTCTGTCATTTCCTACTTAGTATTCCATTGTATATTCCCACTACAGTGAAGTCAAGGGGTTTAGACCCAGTGAATGTTTATCCTAGGTATTAGAGGCAATTGCCACAGGATGTTTGTGCAAGGGTCTTAGATGCAGTGGATGTTTATCATAGGTATTAGAGAAAACCACTTTGATATATTTGTGCAAGGTACTTAGATGCAGTGAGTGTTGTTCATAGGTATTAGAGACAATCACCTCAAAATGTCGGTGCAAGGGACTTAGACCCAGTGAATGTTTATCCTAGGTATTAGAGATCATTGCCTCAGAATGTTTGTGTAAAGAGCTAAGACCCAGGGAATGTTTATCTTGGGTATTAGAGGCAATTGCCTCAAGATGTTTGGGCAGGGTACAATAAGAATTCAATGCCATGTTTAAATCTAACAGTATATTTCCCTTAGCTTCTTCCTCACCTGCTAAAAACATACTTATAGAATAAACTGGAAGGAGGATATGCTTCTATGCCAGTTAGACAGCATATATACTCATACTGTGATTCTTTCTTGCACCACCATCTGTTTCCAGTCATTGTGGAGCAGTGCAAAAGAAAAGTAACTCCCTTCTCTTGTAAGGTAAATATCCTCTGGTTTGTTCAGTCTGTCCAAAGTTCATCCATTTCTAACGGGCAAAAGAAATAAAGAAAAACATACAAGCTGTACCACTGCATACACTGTTCTTCCTTCAGGGTCAGACAAACCACCAAGTGAGGTTCGCGCAGACCAGTCCACTCCCGTGCTGTATATCAGATGTGTGCCTACAGATGTCTATCTCTCTTTGTCATGGGTGGCTAATCATTAGTTTATAAACAGCTCATGTATTTCATAAACATATATATCTTAGAACACAAAGAAGTGTGTGTTTGCCTCACATTTCATTTTATCACACACTGCACATGCTGGAGAATAACATGCTGGAAAGCTGTACAGAATATTAAAATAAAAAAACAGTTAATAAATTAGTTCAAAAATCTGTTCAGTCAGCTTTGTACTTTATTCCTTATAACCCCTAGCCTGCATTTCCCACAGACTTTGTAAACTTCAACGTTGTACTTGGAAAAGGAGCTGTAGGCATTTACATCAACTCTGATGCTGGATAACAAAGCTCAACAATTCAGGCATATGACAAAACTCAGCAACTGAGGCATTGAGGCATATGATGTATAAAAAATTATTTAATAAATTCAGCATTCTGAATGGGGAATTTGAGCAAAATGACCCTAACATAAGGACAATTACAAAAAAATCAAGCACTTTTCAGTACCTCTGCTTGCAAAAAAAAAAAATAATTAGAGGTTCAACAATTTTGTAATGCAGCAAACAATTTATGATCCATTTTAACATTTTATAAGTTTAACAGAGCTATAATAGAGTGCTTCCCCGTTCATATACTAAGTAGGCTTTGAATTCTACAAATTAAGTCTTTGAAAATAATGTTTCATCCTAAGACCAAAAATTATTTGTGCTCTGGATGGTGGGTAAAACAGCTGGTAAGGTTGAAATGTTTTGTAAACTTTCAAGGAACATTTCGAGAATATCGCTTCTTGTATGGTCTTGACTGAATGGCCATATATACAAATTAACACCCCAGTCAAGGGAAGCACAATTGTTTTTTTATGAAACTATCCAGTAACTTAATAGATCTCACAGGAGTTTTTTTTTCTTTTCTTAGTGCCTCTCCCTTATTTGGGACAATCTAATAATGAGATAAAGCAGAGGTTAGATTATAAGTTATAAATAGTGGAAATGTCTGTTTCAGAGCCATACATGGCTTTGTACTACAGTAGAATGTCACGATTCACTTGCAAAGAGAAAAGTCAGATAGACATATATTGTCATGAGAAACAAGGTGGTTTAGTCAAAATAAAGGCTTTATGCTTTGTTTTCCATTTAGAAAATCTCAGAAAACAAAACTAAGCATCTCCAGTAGTGGGTGGAGACACAGTGTTTATACAGTCATCAAGGAGTGCTATCAAAATCCTTCTGTCAGTTTTATTGAATTACCTTGGAAGTATTAATCATTTGCAACGCAACAGAAGCTAACAGTCTTACACAGTTACTAAGTGCAACACAAGCTTTAACAAATGCAAACTGCTTCTTAAGACTGTGTAGCTAGTAATGTCACAGACTGATGACCACTTTAGATCTTCATCAAATATCATCAGCAACAGTGGGGTCAGCTACAACAGTCATGCAGCAAAAGCTAATGATTTTTAGTCGTACCTTTCAACCTCTTAGTGTAAGAAATCTGGTCAAAGCCTTAAATAATGAGGGGCAAATCCCAAGAAATAGGGACAGATTTTAAATGTTGTTCTAAATAAACTTGGAAAAGTTGCTAGAATAACAGGATTTGTGTTACTATGCATATTCTGAAGGATACGAAGTCTTAAACTCAAATGTATTTCATTATTTAATAACTTCAGTACTCAATGATTTGCCAGAAAACCACAAATTTTATGAGGAACAAACAACAAATAATATGAGGCAAAAATGTGGACATTCTGCAATAATCTGGACAGCTGACAAGTACATTTTAGCAATCATTAAAACAACAGAGAAAATGCCTGTAGCGTATGTTTCTCAGCCATTCAAGAATTAGTTATCCAAGCTGATGGAGTTTTGCCAGGTGCTAGGCTTTAAATGATCTAATAACCAAAATCTCACCCATCACTGAGAGACATCTTACTATCTACCAATGATGTTTCCCTTTTAGGAAATACTAGAGTGGTACTAGCCTATCTATTTCCCCTAATCACAGGAAGGCCCACTGTTGGTACCCCTGTGTTAACTATTTGTGAAGTCTTTTATTCCCTTGGAAACTGTGACCCCCTTTCTTGTCATACCTAATGTTCAGCTGCTCCATATTTGCATGACTGCAACATATACTCATCTAGCTTATCTACAGCAGGAGTTGAGTTGGACCCCCTTTTGGGTGATGCAGTTACTGAGGTGATTAAAAAGTTCTACTATGCCAAAGTTATTGGAGTGAATATCATCTGACTAGGTATGCTGAAAGTAATGGACAGTGTTGGGGACCCATGAGTAACACTCATTTTCAGTGTTGTGTTTAAAGCTGGAACAGTACACATGAAATGGCAAACTGAGGAAGTGATCCCCCCTCTTTAAAACAGGGGACAAGAGTGCGCATTTCGGTCACAGATAGATCACACTTCTCATCTTGTTTTGAAAAGCATAGACCAAGGTGCTGAAAAGGATACATTAACCAATAGTCAAAGCTTCGATTCAGGAGCAACAATGAAGATTCTCAACTGGCTGTGGAGCAATGGATTAGCCTTATACAAATACTAAAGAAGTCGTGGAAGTTTGGCAGTGAAGTCTATATACTGTGGTGAAGAAAGTATATGGTGATGCACCTGGGAATGTCTTATGGGATGTGCTACAACAGTACACAGTCCCTGCACTGCTGTTGAAAGATGTATAAGGTCTGTATTTGGGAAGTGACACTTAAGTCTGAATTTCCTGCACTATATCACATAGGACTGTGGTAAGGTTGTACCCTGTCAACGCACCTATTTGTCATTTTCCTAGGATATCAAATTACATCTCTATAGATATGAGGGTTGTGTTAGACATGGCCTATTTGTCTTTAAATGCTAATGAGCCATCTGCAGAGATCAGCATGACAAGTGGTACACAGAAGTTTCTGAGAATTCATTTTCAATACAGAACTCAAAGAGGTTAATACAGTATTGTCCCTCTGCGTATTTATTAAGCCACATGACATTATTTGGTCTCAGAGTTGAGAAAAAATGTCAGAAGTGAAAACAATACATCTGAAGAAGTAAAGGGATATATTTATTGTTAGATGTTTCAATGTTTGGATTTAAAGAAGTATCATTTTAAGCAGTAATATGGAGCTGCACCCTTCTGGAATATTTGTGCTGCAAGAGCAAAATTTGGCTAAAATTGGAAGATTTGGATTCAGAAATTTGGTCTATTCCTCACTACACATGAACCAGCTGAAAACACCTGAAGAAAATTGCTGTGCAGCATTCCTGCATGTTGCTGTCACTGAGGAAGAAGCCATAAAATTATTTAACTTATTAACTTTCTTTTATGAGGAAAAAATACATGCTAGTAGCACATGGCAATTAATTTACTAATTACTACCTGGCAAGAATGAATTTGCCATTTATTTGACATTTGCTCTTTACAAGAGCACAAGGTCATGCAGGAACTACAGAGCCATATGGTACTGACCTCACAAAAAGCTCAGTTGGTGAGCCACTTGATTCTCTAGTGACCGACAGAATAATGCCTGGTACAAGAAATGAAAATACATGAGCCAGATTATTAAGAGAAATAAGCCTGACCTCATCAAAAACTGTTGATACGTGCTGAGGAAGTTAAAAGTACTAGTGCAGAGATAAAATTGTTAGAAAACAACTCATGTAAAATAAATTGTTAGAATGCAAAAAATAAGAAATAAAAGTGAGAAGTGTAGCAAAAGTAATCATTATGAAAAAAAAAATAGCCATGAAGCAATATATTGCAACAAAAGATCCAAGACAGAGGACAGAGGACAGAGAAGACATTGAATCACTGAAATTCAGGTTTGCAGAAGATATATTTATGGGCATCTTAGGAAACTTGCCCATGTTTTAGTCAAACTTGAAAAATCTGTGTTAGAAAAAGGCATTTTTAAAGATGTATAAAGCAAAAGGAAGTGCCTTCAAAATAATTTGCATGCCGTTGAAGAGAAATATGAAAATGATGTGGTTACTGATAGCTCAGAAGTGAAAAGACTTGATATTGTGAAGTATGAATATGCATAACACACACTGAGAGGGGTGTGAAAAGCAAAGGTTTGGAAAACTTACTGAGGAGTAATGACCAGACTGTTGAGTTTAAAAGTGATCTTGATGATTGGCACTGTTGAAGTCATACCCTGATCACATGTGCAAAAAATGGGAACAAGGGGTTGTGGGTAGATTGATTGATGGATGGATGGTTTATTGCAGTGAGTTTGGCAGCGCAGTCTACAAGCATTGTGTGAATGCGAAGATAAGGTGATGTAATAATCATTACATAGAATCATAGGAGGTTACTAGGCTAATGAACCTGGGGCCCTTACAAGCCTAGCTAAGAGTTTATCCCCACAAAAAGAAACCTTAGTCAGCACCTGTCACCCCTATCAATGAGGGACACAGGTGGAACCCCAGGGACAAACTTGTGGTTTCCCATCCACTCATCAAGGCTGTGCTTGAAGAGGGTCAGTAAGGTACTCTGTTTGACATGTATGAGAAGTCTATTCCTGAAATGGGGCAGCCTCTGGGAGACAAACCTGTTTCTCCAGCAGGTTTTGTTGCTGTCGCATATTTAATTCAGGCCTTTCATGCAGGTAATGTGCAAGGAGTTAGACTTATGGATATGGAGCATCTCTAGTAGGGCAGGGTCCGAGATTGCCTTGTAGGGAAGACACAGATCACCCCTGAGAAATCTGTACGATAACGAGTAGAGTGATACTGATTTCAACTTGTCCACACAGGACAGGTGTTGGAGGCCATGGATTCTCTTTGTGAGCTTATTTCTGTGGCCTTTCCTGTTGGTGCAGATGTTTGGAGCGGTACATACCAAACGGGGAGTTATACTCAATTATTGATCTAATGAGGGAGAAGTATAGAGAGGTAATAACGTCCTTTCTTTCTGAATGCAATCCCTTTACTTATGAGATGAACCAAGTAAAAGGCTTTTCTGACCACTGCTGTTACATGATTGTCGAATGTGAGATTGTTGTCAACCTGAGTATCCAGGTCTCTCACCACAGGTTGTGTACTTAGGGGGTTGCTGTCGATGTGGCAATCAGCAGGGGCCATGTTTTTGCCGAATGGTATGATGATACATTTTTTTGTACTTAACCTGAGGCCATGACTTTGGTGCCAGTCATTAGTTATTGTGAGATCCTCTTGCAGTATGTTAACATCATCTGGGGAGTCTATGACAGCACTCAACTTACAGCCGTCCACAAACTTGGTCAGCCACAGGCCTTTTGTCTTTGCCTGGACATCTGAGAAGTAGATGCTAAACAGTAGGGGTCCTAGGACAGATCCCTGGGGAACTCCACTAGTGACAGGTCTGCTAATAGAGGCGAAGGCACCTATTTTGACTTTGTGGGTCCTGTCAGTGATCCAGTTGGCCACCCACCTAATAAGATAGGAATTTATGCCAAGTTTTGTTATCTTTTCGATGATGCCCAAATGGGGGATTGTGTCAAAGGCCTTGGCCAAGTCAAGGTAAGCTGTATGTACTGACTTTCCCTCATCCAGGGCCTTGGTGACAGTCTCAAAGAATTCAACCAGGTTCAAGAGGCAAGATATGCCCTTGACGAATCCAAACTGGGTTGGGTCAAGTGCTTGGAGATTGCTTATGTCCTTGTGTATGAAATCCATAATAATATGCTCCATGGCTTTACAGATCAGACTTGTCAAGCTAATGGGGTGATAATTTCCAGGGTCAGTAGTGGTGTCACCTTTGTGCAAGGGGAAGACAATGGCACTTCTCTACTCTGCTAGACTGAAGCCCGAACTTAGGTTGTGGTTGAACGGGGTGCTCAATAGCAAAGCTAGTTCTTGCTGGAGATAGTGCAGAATACAGCCTGGATACTACCAGGTCCCATGGAAGTTGTGTTCTTTGTCTTGGATTCAGCCTTTAACACCTGATCTATGGAGATGTAAGGTGCGAGACAAGTATCAGGGATGTCAAAGGGGCCTTTGTGGGGGACAAGCAGGTGACGTTTGCACTGAACCTATCTGCTAGCAGGTTGGGTAAGTCAACAGGATCAGTGCAGGTGATACCATTAAGCTAATTCATAAACCTTTGTTTCAGAGGCTAGTTTCGATTCATAATGGTTTTGGAGGTTTTCACTAGTGATCTAATTTGCTTGTTGAGACTAAGGAAAGAGTTTTTCCAATTTGGAATTTGTTCCTTTTTACCCTTGGACAAAAGTTTCTTCTTGTGTTTCCTTGAGGAGCAGGTTTTAGTTCAGATGGGTATGGCTGAATCCATGCAGTTGTACAGGTGCTTGTACACTGCACTGGCACAGTGTTCAGCATAGTTGTCTGCATCCTCTGCATGGTTGGGGGAAAGGTGGCCGGTGGTGTTAAGCTACTGATATCCTCCCTTAGGAGGTTGTAGTCAGCTTCTGAGAAGTATTTTAGCCTGGTTACAGCTGGGGGGGATAGAAACTTCAAATGAGACAGACCAATGATCTGATCTCACTAGGGAAGAACATACTATGGAGAGGTGCAGCAGTCACCCATGTTGGTGAGAACGAAGTCCACAGTGTTATCTCCCCTTGTGGGGGATGAGACAAGCTAGTCTAGTGGTTTAGAATGGATGACGTCATGGAATCATTGGGTGAGTGCATTAGTGCAGGAACAGTTCATGCAGTCTGTGGTGGGGTAGTTGAAGTCACCAACCTTTTTATCCATGGCTGAGGCCCATATGACAACATGCATAATACAGTGAGCATTGCAACGAAAATAACACAGTGAATATTTGAAATACAACAAATGTAGTGCATAGCACATTAATTAATATTAACAGTAATGGAAAATGTAAGAATAAAGTGAATTGACTTGAATAACAAATACGTTACAATATATACATCACAGAAATGTGAAGAAACAAGTAAGAATGAAGAAACTGGAGAAAGAAATGGGAGTATAAACAAAGACTTGAGGAACCAGTGCAAAAAAGTGAATACAGCAGAGTAGGTAATGTAGGTACTGAATGCTGAAGGGGGATATAGAGACCGACTATCCATTATAAGGTAGCGAGAGCAGGGAGTTTCATTAGAGATGTTCTCTAAGTCTGCTTTTTAAGGAGTGTGAATTGTTTTGATTCCTTACCTGGACTAGTAAGTAGTTCAAAATTTCAGGTCTAAGTTTGGAAAAAGCTCTTTCATCTATGGTTGTTTTGAAGTGGGGACTGACCACTGTAGTTACTTCATCAGGATTATCTCAAAGGGTGCACAATTGTTCTTTGATGGGCAGCTTTCTTTTCGAAGGTGGACAATGTCTTTGTTGGATGATTCTGAACAGCAGGTAGCTAAGGAGAAAGGATGCCCTACTATTTATTTTTTAGCCAATTGAATGCTTTAACTGAGGTCACAATAATAATCTTTGGTGCCTATAGCAGGAAAAATCTACGTATTTTATTTTTGGCCAAGTGCAGTTTTCTGGTGTTGGAGAAAAAGTGGAGTGATACTAATGGCAGGCCATACTTTAAGTCAGGGTAAGGATATTTCTGAAAATAGCAAGGCAGGCTGTAGGGGATAAAAGGTGTGAAAATTTTAAAACATAATTTGAATTGGGGAAGTGGGTCATATTCAGCCTGTTTGGCACTAAAAAGAGAGAAAGTACAGTTGTGTACACTTACCATAAATGTAAATGTTCAAGTGTATTCACTGTTGCAGTCAACACCTGTGGGTTATCCCTGCTGTGGTAGCCCTTAGCCAGCCCAAATACCAGAGTCAATGTTTTTCTGCGTCAACTGCTGTTGCTTGTAGACTGACGTCAGGTCGTCAGTGCTATAAAGTAAGGTAGCTGATCCCATTACATCAGTTTTTCTTGCCCTAACTAGTCAGAAGCCCAAGGAAATATGGCAAAGTGGTCCTGGTGGTTAAAAACCACCCTAAGAAGCTTATGTCTCCCTAAGGAAAGAGGATATAAGGGGGAAGGATGAAGGGGAAACCAGGACTGCAACAGTGAATATACTCGAACATCTAAATTTATGGTAAGTATACACAACTGTACTATGTTCTTTGTGTTTCACTGTTGCAGTCATCACCTGTGGGAGGATTCCCAAAACTGAGGAGAGGGGTGGAAGGATTAGTTAGAGACCTAGGCATGGGTAAGCAAGCCCTGCAGAACTGCAGAGGCAAACCCTGCCCTAGCCTTAGAGAAAAGAGGAAGGTGGTCATGCTTTGTAAAGGTATGGACCGAGGTCCAGGTGGCAGCTTCCAAAATGTCCCAAGTGAGAACTCCTCTGAGGAATGCTGTGGAAGTGGAAGCTTCCCTAGTGGAATGGGTACGAATCAACTTAGGGGGTGGTTTCCCATGTAATTTGTAATAGAAATGGATACAGTCTGATATCCATTTGGAAATAGTTTGCTTGGAAATGGGCTTCCCCTCTGCCCCTGGGGCAATGCTGACGAGACGTGGGTCCATTTTCCTGAAGGGTTTAGTACGATCCAGATAGTATCTGAGCTGTCTGTGCACATCTAATGAGTGCAGAATTCTTTCCCCTTTGTTTTGAGGGTTAGGGAAGAAGGTGGGCAGATGAATGGCCTGGTTGAGAGTCACATTAGATACCACTTTGGGCATAAAGGAGGGGTTAGTCCTAATGGAGACCCTGTCTGCATGGAAAATGAAGAAAGGCTCAATGGTCATCAGTGCCTGAAGTTCTGAAACCCTTCTGGCTGAGGTGATAGCTAGTAGGAAAGCATTCTTCCAAGAGAGGTATTTCAGTTCTGCTGAAGCAGCAGGTTCGATGGGTGGTAAGATTAGTTTTTCCAAAACATAATTCAGGTCCCAAGCTGGCGTGTGTGGCCTTCTGGGAGGTCTGAAATTAGAAGCCCATCTGAGGAATTGCTTAATCAAAGGATGTGAGAACAGGGGCTGGTCTGTATCGAAATGAGCTGAAATGACTGAGGCATGGATTTTAACAGAAGGGAAGGAGAGGCCACTATTGAGTAACTTCCCTAAGATAGTCCAGGATAAGAAGGACAGAATGTTGTAAAAAACTGGCCCCTCTGGACTGGCTCCAAGAGCAGAATTCTGTCTGGGTCAATCTGGAGCAATGAGGATGGCCTTTGATCCCTCCTCCTTTATCTTGATCAGTACCTTGGGAATAAGAGGCAGAGGAGGGAATTCATACACGAAGAGGGAGTTCCAGGGGAAGGTCAAGGCATCCACCTTCCATGCTAGGTGGTGATACTCCCTGGTACAGAATTTCTTTAGCTGGTGAATGACGTGCAAAGCAAAGAGATCCACCTCTGAATTTCTCCACTCCTGAGTGACTTGCAAAAAGATCTTTTTGTGGAGCTGCCATTCGTGGGGGTCCAGTACATTTCTGCTTAAGTGATCTGCCAGGGTGTTGCTGATTCCTGGTAGGTATTGGGCTATTAGGTGTAATCCTATGGAGGAGGCAGTCAGCCAGAGGTTCATGGCTAGCCTGCACAGAGGGTAAGATTGGGTCCCTCCCTGTTTGTTGATGTACCACATTACTGTGATGTTGTCTGTTTTGATAAGGAGAACCCCTGGCCTGAGATGGGGTACGAAGGATGTCTGAGCCTTTTGTACTGTCATCATTTCCTTCTGGTTGATATGTAAGGTAAGGCGCTGAGCATCCCAAAGACCTTGGATGCATGTGCCTGCTAGGTGAGTGCCCCAAGAAATGTCTGAGGTGTCGGTGGTGATGGTCTGCCCGGTAGGGCGGAGGATGAAGGGGAGACCCTTATTCTTGGCGCAGGTCCCTACCCACCAGAGAAACTCAGCCCTTATACAGGGGATCAGAGGAAGAGAGGTCTCTAGAGGCTGTGAGTGTTGACACCAAAGGTTCTTTAGATACCACTGAAGCTTTCTCATGTGAAGCCTGGCCAGAGGAATTAGAAGGATGCAAGATGCCATATACCCCAAGGCTTGCAGGAACTTCCTCGCCGTGAGATGACTTTTGGATGCCAGCTGGGTAAAGTAGAAAGGCAGGAAGCTTTGCTTTTCTGGGGATAGGAAGGCCATTGGGGTTGCTGTGTCCAGCAGGGCCCCCAAGAAAATGATCCTCCTGGAGGGTGTTTGCTTCAATTTCTTTTCATTGATGGTGAACCCCAAGGAAGTTAGGAGGGTTTTGACAAAGTGGAGGTCCTGGAGCAGCTTTTCTTTGCACTCTGCATGAATGAGGCAATCATCCAGATAAGGGTAAATCTGTATATTTCTCTGTCTGCAAAATGCTATGGCCAGGGCCAAACATTTGGTGAATACCCTGGGTGCAGTAGATAAGCCAAAGGGAAGCACAGAGAACTGAAAGTGTTGTGAGCCTGCTCTGAAGCACAGGAATTTCTGGCAGGATTCCCTTATGGGGATGAAAAGGTAAGCATCTTTTAGGTCTAGGGTCACTAACCGGGCATTTTTTGTCAGCACAGGCAGCAGCTGCTGCAACATTAGCATTTTGAATTTGGGGATCACCAGGGATGTGTTCAGAATGGACAGATCCAGGATGGGGTGCATGTGCCCTCCTTTCTGGGAACAAGGAATAGCCTGGAATAAAAGCCTTTGCCTGTTTGATCTTTAGGAACAGGTTCTACTGCCCCCTGGGATATGAGAGTTTGGACTTGTTTTAATGGCTCTGCCCACTAATTTGGAGGTATGTTTGGGTACTCTCTGGGAATTGGGAGTTCATTGAAAGTGAATTTGTATCCCTGAAAAATTATCTTTAAGAACCATTGGTCCTTTGTTACAGACAACCAATTTTCTTTAGAGAGGGGCGGCCTTCTTCCTAGCTTTTGTTGAGTGAAAGGAGGGCAGAGGGGGGAGTGGGAGTCATTGAGAGTTTCTGCCATAGAGGGATGGCTTAGAACTCCCAGGCTTAGGGACGGAAGTGGTCCACCGTTTGGTTCTCTGCTGTCCCTGGGATAGAGACCTGGGTGGTCTGTCCCTGCAGGCCTTACCTTGCCCCTGTCTGCTAGGTACAGGAAAAGACCAGTGCTTAGAGGGAAAATTCCTACTGAACCTATGAGGTTGAACCGGAAAGAAATATTTTACTGTTTGTATAGATTTTGCTTTGTCTTCTATCTTTTTAAGCACCTCTTCCTCTTTTACTTCAAACAAGCAGTCTTTATCCAAGGGTGCATCAATTAATTTAGACTTGACATGATCAGGGAGAGGTTATTCCTTCAACTGTGCATGTCTCCTAATGACAGATTCAGACACTGCTGCCCTGCTAGAGGCTTCTAGTGTGTCATATCCAGAGTGTAAAGAGTGTTTTGTCACTTGACAAGTAGAGTGCAGTAAATCTGATAACTCTTTAGAATTGGCACAGTAAGGAAAAATAGAAATCTTTTGCTTTAATAGTTCCAAAGTGTATTGTTGATATTTTAACATATGGAACTGACAGTTGACTGCTCTGATAGCTAAGGTTGCAGAGGTGTAAACTTTTTTACCCCATCTGTCCAGAGCTCTAGCATCCTTGTCAGAAGGAGTAGGATTCTTTGCAGAACTAGCCCTAGCTCCTTTAGGTCCCTGTGTAATGACGTCCCAGTCTGCAACAGGATTTGTGAACAGGTATTTGTGAGAATCCAGTACTTTGTAATACCTGTCAGGTTTACTGGGAGCAGGTGGGAGGGTGTCAGGGGCTAAACCTGGATTCATGGAAAACATCATCCACCACTTCTAAGATAGGGAGAATGGCCAGGGGTCTGTGCTGGGGAATGTCTAGAAACTCTCTTAGCCTTTTCGTAGGCTGAGGGAAGTCCTGAGATTCCCAGTGGAAATGTTCCCTGAGGGTGTGAAGGGTTACCCCAAAGGAAAGGTCTTCTGGTGGGGAGGCAGAAGGAATGGATTCCTCTGCATCTGAATCCTCATAAGCATTCAGAGTTTGTTGTTCCTCTTCAAAATCTGAATAATCAGATTCCTCAGAATCCTCCTCTGTCATTGGTTCAGGAGAAGGGTGTCTTTTCCTTTTAGAAGTTGTGGCCTGACTGCCCCTGATAAGGGAGATAAGATCCTCTGCCATCTTAAGCATTTGGGCTTGGGGTGGTGGAGCAGGAGAAAGATGGTGGTTAGAGGTAGATTTTCTAGGAGTGGCCTGGCTTCTAGGCCTAACAGTATCCATCGGCCTGAGAGAAATGGTAGTCAGGTGAGAAGACATTGTTTTTTGTCTAGAATCGGTAATGCAAAAGGCCTCCTCAGAAGCTGGTGCCTGCGTCGTGGCTCCGGACCCAACCGAGGCAGAGACAACCAATGCCTCGATAGACAAAGAAGATTTCTTTGGCATTCCGGACTCCAAAAGGGTCTTGGTAGAGGCCTGCATAGATATCGTATTGGGCATCTGGGGCTGCAAAAGCACCTCAATGAATTCCAGAGAACTGATGGCCTGCTTAGTGGTAGAGTCGTCAGAAGGCTTAGCCTTGTGTGGTCTGTTACTATCTTTATACCTACATTTTTTCGGAATGTCTACGGATTGTTGGCTGATGGACACCATTTGTGAAGGCAGAGTATGAAAATACCTGTCTACAAAAAGAGCTCTAAAATGAATGGTTCTCGCATTAAAGAGGGCACGGAACCAGCAACGGGGGACGTCGTGGTCTGGCCCTTAACAAATGACACAGTATGAATGGAAGTCTTGGTGTGGGATCTACTTTCCACAGGCGAGACAATTGTTAACTTTTTCAGACATCAGTTAGTGCAAGAAAAAAGGATCCCCAATGGGGCACTTAGCTTTAAAAGTTTTCAGCTGTGATCCGAGCTCTGGTAGTGACCGACCGGCACACTTGCGAACTGCTTCTGCTATGGGCTCCATGGCGAGACAGACTGATGTAATGGCATCAGCTGCCTTGCTTTATACCACTGATGACCTGACATCAGTCTACAAGCACCAGCAGCTGACGCAGAAAAACACTGACTCTGGTATTCGGGCTGGCTGAGGGCTACCACAGCAGGGATAACCCAGAGGTGATGACTGCAACACGAAGAACATTTCACTGCACATTGTTGATCTGTTTTGACCACTGAATGGCACTAATAGGTCAGAAATTGCTGACAAGTCAGTACAAACATAAGGCATTCACTTTTCTTTTTTTTGAATAATTGCACTTGTAGAAATGAATTCTCATATTTTGTTGGGATTTGTGGCTTGTGGGAAGTTAAGAATGGAAAAATAATTCAGAGTATGAAAGCAAAGGTTGCATCAATACAGAAATATTTACACAGTTCCAGAAACAACTCAGATACTGTGAAAAACCTTTACTGTGAAAATCCATTGCAATTATACTTTTTTATTTCTCCAAATCTTTTGGGTTTCTAATACTATGATGGGAATGGACCCCATTCCTAAGTCAAAGTACGATTAAAGATCATGAAATTAGCATTGTTTCAATCTTTGATGTCAGCCAAAAGTGCTCTTCCCAGCTACCTGCAATGTGACCAGTAATGACACCTTCTACAATTCGTACAGGGTTATGTGGATTGGTAACATACTGAAATACAACTGTAGCTTCTTTTTATAAGAACCGTTGCTCCACCTACTATTGGAACTGTCTGGGTATCTTTCTTCCACATTGCTCTCATTTCTGCCTGCAGATCCTGATAATTTATGAATTTGTGTCTCTCTGTATGTAAGACACTGTAGTCACTGGTGTAGCAAATTCAGTGATCATTGTTACTTTTATCTTCTTTTCTTGGACCACTATATCCGGTTTTCTAGCATCTATCTTTTGAATGATTGGTATTGGGTGATCCCATGTGATATAAACTTCATCATTTTCTTTGATGCTTTGTGGATCATGTTTCTAGTGCTTTTCAGCCACTTCAATACCATAATGTTTGCACAATCCCCGGTGCAACAGTCTTGCCACATTATTATGCCTTTCAATATGCAGTTCTTCTGCCATTAGTATGTCACCACCAGCAACAAGGTGTGCGACTGTTTCCAATTTGGTTTTATAAAACTTACATTTGCCTGTTTCTCCCACATGTTCAGTGGACTTTGTAAACCAGCACGTACATAGCCCACTGTCTTAGGCTGCCAATATACTCTGTATACTGATACTCTGTATAGCTGTGCTTATTTATTAGAAGGTATAGTAGGCTTGCCAAGAGAATGCCAAATCTGAATAAAACCTGATGTAATACAAGTGATACACATTTCCGGAAAAGTATTTGTAAAAAGTATGCAAGGTAAGACAGAAGCTAAACAAAATGGTCATTAAGAAGCAATCATGGCCAGCTGAGGCCATGAATACTATGCTCACTTTTATAAAGAAATAGAAGGTATGCATTTGTGTTGATCCAGATTATCTGAACAGCATATATAAAATATAGCATTACCCATTGCTTACTTTTAAAAAAAATATAAATTTTTATTTTATTTTATTTTACATTTGTTTACCGGGATAGTCTGACTGGATACATGTCCATTTTCAGTGGAGGCCCGGGGAGAAAAGCTCCAAATAGACAAAATTACTTAGATTACACAAGAAGTTAGATAGCATTAGAAAATATAAAACAAAGTGACTATGTATAATGGTTTAGTAGTGTTTCCTGATAGGGACTCACAATTCACATGGTCAGACACAATTAAAAGCAAGAGACATCAAATTGGATACAGAGCGTGGTGAAGTAGTTACATGTCACGATATTTACAGATTATGCTTTCAGTTTATAACTTAATCAGGGTTGGTACATGGACAAAGCCAGTTCACTCTGAGATTCTGCTTGAGGTTTTTTTTGAAGAGACTTATAGAGGATTGTAGGGCTATATAGTTTGGCAACGAATTCTAGGTTTTGCCAACAAAGTTGGCAAACAGGGATTCACCAGCAAAGTTATTAGCTTTATGGGTTTGGACCAGTAGTTTGTTGGCTGATTGTAGGGATCTCAAGTTGCTATATGGCTTAATAATATTTATAAGTGAGGGGTATCATCAGGGTGGAGCAGAATTTTGTGCGCTATTAAGAGTTGATTGAATTGAATTAAGCTGGGCATTTCTAGCCACTCTAGTTGTTTCAGGCTCTGGCAGTGGTGGGTTCTATAGGTGAAGCCAGTGGCGAATCTGGCAGTATGGTTGTAGCTATGGGAGAGCTTACCTAGTTTGGATTTGTTGAGGTTTGAGAGTACAGTCGAGGCATATAAAAGCGTAGAGAGTAGGTGTGACCAGGCAATTGCAGTCCAATCCAGTGGGGTTAATAATGTCTTGTTTCTAAACAGTGATCCAAGTTTCCTATTGATGGTCTGTATGGTTTTGTTGACCTGTAGGTCAAATTTAAGATTAAGAAGATATCAAGAATGCCAAAATGTTAAGCTTTTCTCAGCATCAGATGCAAACCATAGCTTCTTTCACATAAGGCTTGATCAAGAAATCTCCAAACTATGTATATTTAATATGCCATTAGGAATGTACAGATTCCATAAACCTCCATTTGACATTTCATCAGAAACAAATATGTTTCAAAGAAACACTGCCCAAATCAATGAAGGCATAGAGGGTTTGTAATTGTCACTGATGATCTATTAGTGTGGTGACAGACACAAGAACAGCATGACAACAGACCAAAATACTTGCTAAACATATTAATACAGCATAATGTCAAACTAAACAATAACAAATGCAAAATTAGAGTAACAATTCTGAAATATTAAACCACACAAAAGGAAATCAAAACAAGTCTGAAATACCTGACTTATAATCTAATGTCAGAGGGTCTGATCAAAAAAGTAAAGTAAAATATAGACAACCTAAGGAGATATACACGGAGGAAATGTAAAGTGGAGCATTTTTACCAGAGAAGCATGAAGAATTGTAAGAAGAATTAAAGACACCTTTTGTAATAACATAGCTACTAATGATAGAAGGATAAGTAAATATTTTCAGAAAATTTGCTAATATTGACTTAGAAATACAACTACTTGCTTAAGCAAAAATCAGTAAGGAAAGAAATTCAATTCTGTTTTTCTTTTAAGAGAAAAGCAAGCTGTATTCAAGGTTTACAAGGTGTACTTTTCATAGCTGACAAAATAGTAATTCCAATCAACTGAGAAATCAAATGCATGGGAGGATACGAGTCACATCTGGAAATAATAAAGTACAGAGAAAGAGCAGAAGATATAATGTTTTGGTCACAAATCTGAACTCAAATGGAACAAATAGTACTCTAATATGTTGACCAGAAATCTCAACTCATATTTAACAAATAGTAACCGCTCTGACATCTGCAATGCAAATCATTTCAAATTGTAAAGAAGAGAAAATGCCAGAATGCTGACTTGTTCTTTTCCATAGAGCAAAGTAGGTACAGATTTTTTTCCAGTTCAGAGAAGCCATGTATCTCATATGTTTAGATTATCACTCTAAATTTCTCTAAATTCCCTGATACAGTATAACATTGACAGGTACAAGAACATAGTTGATTGGTGCATTAAGATCCATAGACTTAAGATGGGATACCTAAAGTTCAGATAGCTGATAATAAAGTCAGTAGATACAAAATGTTACTGTGAAAGGAACTGCAAATGACAGCCAGATTTACAGAGTGGAAAAAACAGTGGAATAATCTAAAAAACATGGGAAAGTACACAACCTGATGCTGATTTTGTTGGTAAAGACCAACTGAAAAACTTCAGAATACTCTACCACCATACAAAAAAGCAAATAAATGAAGACAAAATCTATTGTATAACAACATTTGTAAACACAACCATAAAAAATTCTGGTCAACCATTAAAGAAATCTTACATCCCATCCAAAAATTCAACCCTAACCCCTTTCCCAATAACTCATAACTTGAAACTGTAACAGAATTAAACTCTTATTTCATAGATAGTATAGCATCCCTAACCAACAATTCCGCACCATCTAATCCCGTCCCTGCCCAACAGCCACTTACCACCATATACACATTCCCCTTCATACTTGTGCCCACATGCTATATAAAACTCATATTACAAACTCAAACCATGCTTTACTTCAGCTGAAGACTTCCCAAGTCAGCACCTTAAAATAACAGCCAATAGCATTCCCTATCCTGTCTCAATACTTATAAATAGGTCAATTGAGGAATCCCACATTCCTTTTCACTGGAAAAAAATCACCCAGAATACCTTTTCTCAAAGAAGGAAATTCAATAGACACCACTAACTTTAGACCCATATCAGTCTTATCCCCCATCGCCAAATTCCTTGAAAAATGTATTAACATACTGTTGCTAAACTATCCCCATGTGGGAAGAATTCCTATCCACAACACAACATGGCTGTTGTCCCTCCCACAGTACTAATACTGTATTTCTAACCTTTATAGATACTGTCAATAAAGCTAGAGATACAGGCAAACTAGTCTCCTGCTTATTTCTAGTCTTGTCTAAAGCCATCAACACAGTTTGTCACAGCAAACTTCTACTTCAAACGTCCTCACTAGGTCTACCTCAGCCCACTCTTCTATGATTCAAAAGCTGCTTGCTCAATGGGTATCAATCAGTAAAATGGCACTCCACGCTCACTCCATACCTCCAGAGACCACCAGTGTACTACAAGGCCACATCCTTGGTCCCCTCCTGTTTAACATTCTCACCAACTCCCATCACACATCCACACAACAGGCCTTTCTAATATAATATGCAGATGACTCCACATTCATATGCTGGGCATATAACCTGGCACATTTACAAAAAAAAGTTACTCAGGTAGCTTTAACAGCCACTAAAACATGGTTTTGTAACTCACAACTCATAGTCAACCTGCCCCGCCCAAAAAAACAAACTACTTATTTTTTTCCCACAAATTCCTCACTTACAGGAAAACAAAACTGAAAATATTCTGTCATAATACTACAATCATTGGAGTTGCTTCTCATAGCAGATTATTAGGGATGATAGTGGATGTTGATCTTCAATTCATCCTGCATATACAAAATTGCATTAAAAATACAGAAAAAGTAGGGTTGCATTATACAGCAAAAAACGTTCTCAAGAATGCACCTGAAACTGCACTAGCCACTACTTACCTCCTCCCCTCACTACTTTATGGCACTCTCATCCTTACTAACTTCCAGCATCAAAGAAACCCAAATGTGAACAATGCTAAAATAAAGTTCGACCTCCCTCCAGTCCTTTAAAACCATTCCAAAAGGCTTCCTAAGCAAAATCTGACTCTGTTCTTGCTCCACCCTAGGACATACTACATCCCTAAATATGAAGAAATACTTATTTATACCTTACACCACATTACTCCCCCCTTCTTTACTTGCTTCCTTACTTCAGTCAATGTCTCTCCACTATTATGCCATAATCCTGTTTTTTCTCTCTCACTTCACATTGCAATTCCTCTTCATACTATACTATAATATACTACACTAAATGTCTTTAAACATTAAATTCCCATCTTATAAGTTTTATCTATTTTCAACCAATGCTTTCCCTTTATGGCATATTTGGCATAATTACCCCAGAATAAACTATATCTCTAAATATGAACAAGTACCTTTTCATAATTTATGCCTCCTTACTCTCCATTCTTCATTCACTTCCTTAGTTCAACCAATTTCTCTCCCAAATCTCTTTCTAAATATGCCATAACCTTGTTTGTTTCTCTCACTTTATACTGCAATTCTTGTTTGTAATATACTAACTTACGTTTAATTTCTCTGCAAAACGGCTAACATTTCTCAACATATTAAATTATTATCATATCAGTTGTATAGATTCTTAACCAATGTTTTCACACTATGTCTAATTTGGTTAATTATTTAAACTATAGATGTTTTCATATTACTTTTGAAGCTTGTAAAATTATTGTTCTTAAAATGTTTTTGCAATACTTTGGAGCTTTTCTGGTTCACCCTACATGAGAGAAACCCTGATTCTATACAGACAGTAAAGGGCCCTGTGCTAAACTTATATGAAGGTGGTGGAGTTCACCACAATACACCTATATTACTTATGACTAGATTTCCTTTTGTCTCAAGTGTCCTGAAGGACGAGTTGTGGTTGTATGATTTTTTTTTTACTTTTGTCGGGTTTAAAATTTCCCTTAAAACTCATCTTTATAATTTGCCTATGAACTCTGATGACCTATTATGCTTTATAAATTTTAGCACAGAGATATATTTTACCTTTTTATTAAGTTATTACATTTCTGTCCTATTGTTCTCATGAATTAAGCATATTATTGAATGTGAAATAGAACCTGAATCTGAATTGTGCTCTTGAATTAAGCACACTAATAAATCTGAAATAGAAATAGAATTTGCAACATACTCAATGCACAAAATGCAGAATTAGAAAAATACAAAAGAAAATCTGCCTGGAAGGTGCAATGCCCTGACAAGACATTCCGGCTTATTTTGTATCTTCCACCCTTCTTGAGTAGCAGCAAAAAAATGTATCTACGTCAGAACACAAAGCAGCCACAGAGTGAGGCAGAGTGTGAGGGAAAGAGACCTCAGAGATGAAGAAATGTACTCCTCATGTTGTGTTAGTAGTGGCTATGATTTTTATCTTACAGATTAAACTGTTCCTTGTGTTGTAGTTCTGATTTTATCTTGCAGGTTCCTGAGGTATACAGAAAGTAGTTGCAGTTCTACCTCTACTTTCTGTAGCATAATTAGTCAAGAAATGTTACTGAAATGTATTTATTTTTCCTTTCTCTAACTACAGACCTATAGCCGTCTTATCCCCCCTCTCTAAGATACTTGACAAATGTATCCACTCTCAACTACTCAACTACCTCCTTGAACACAAATTCTTACTCCCACCCAGCATGGCTTCCATCCTAAACACAGCATAACTACTGCCCTCCTATCCTTCACTCATAAAATTGCTGAAGCTCTTCATAATAACAAACTGATATCTTTTCTCTTCCTTGATTTATCTAAAGCTTTCGATACAGTTTCACACCCTCTCCTACTATCCAAACTTGTTAACCTCAATATGAGTCCCTCCTCCCTTGCCTGGTTCTCTAGTTACTTATCTTGCAGGCAACAATCAGCAAAATGGCTCTCCTCTTCCTCTCCTTTCCTATCTGTCCCAACTGGGGTCCCACAAGGCTCCATCCTAGGGCCCCTTCTCTTTAATATTTTCACCAATGATCTTCATACAGCTTGCAATACATCTTCCCTCATCCAATATGCAGACAATTCTACTCTCATTACTACCTCAAATAACATCTCCATACTCCAAGATCTCACACAACAGGTCTTCCTAGCTACTGAACACTGGTTATCTAGCAATCTCCTCATCCTTAACCCAAAAAAGACCAAACTCCTACTATTTCTCCCTCAATCTCTAGCACACCACAAATCCTCCTTTGCCATTACATCCTCAAATAACACTACTATTCAACCAGAATCCCACACTAAACATTTATGAACTCAAATTTAACTTGCATATTCTGCAATGTATAAAAAAGACAAACCAAAAGCTTGGTTTACTATATCGCCATAAGAAATTCATAACTACTAATTCCAAACTCACCCTTGCTCAAGCCCTTCTCCTCCCCTCCCTTCTCTATGCTCCCCTGTGCTCACCCATATTCAAACTACTACCTTAAACAAACTCCAGCAAACTTATCATAATATAGCTCGATTTATCACTAACTCTCCCTTTAATACTCATCACTGCCTACCCCTAAACTCTCTCAAATGGCTTGAATTCCCACATTTATTGTTGCTATCCCAACCGCAAATGTTACATACTATAGTCTATAAACCTCTTGCATGTCCTGCTCTCTCTTCCTTCATCACCATGTACTCTCCACGCCGTACCCTCAGGACGTCAAATCAGCAACTATTACAAATATACTATCTCAAAAAAGCAGTAGGTAAGCTCCTTTACAAGTACTCTTTGGCCCAAGCTTGGAACAAACTTCCTAGAGACATTTGTAGCATTGTACACCCATCTTACTTCAAGGAAAAACTTAAACTTCATTTCCTTAACTCTAAAACTTGCCCCTGTCAAGCCCCAACTTACCTCCTCATCCTTCATCTATTTCCTTTTATACAGGCTTTATTCCCCCTTAGTATATGCCTACTTGCACAATGTTGTCAAACCACATCTGTTGAATGCTTTTTTGTTGTATATATGTATATACTTAGGTACTCTACATAATTAGAATTAGTGTATTCCCTTGACTTAAGTATTTTTTCTCTGTAATATCTCCGTATGTTGGTTATTACTTATGGTATTGTAAAACTGTCTTTGCATTTATTTTTAAACTGTATATTTTTAAATTGTATTTTTTTCTCAGAGCTTTTCTCCTCGGGTCTCCATTGAACATGGGCCACAAACCCAGCTTGACTAACCCGGTTAACAAACGCCAATAAATAAATAAAATAAATTGTTGAGCGGTTCCATAAATATTTCAGGAGTCACAGAAATGTATATTTTAGGTAATCCAGTAAAACTTACACTGACTTGATAAAAGTGTATTTTCTGTTTGGATTTAGGCTCAAATTAATAAAAATTCTTTAATGGTTAATAAAGGGACATTTGTGAATAATCTTTAATGAAAACAATAGAGGAAAAGAGGAACTAACAAATGTAATAATTTTATAGTTACTATCAATTTACAAATTAGATATAAGAAAACCAAAACAACATGAACAATAAATCAGAGCTCTGTGGATGTTGAAGGCTACAATTTATTTTACAGAGACTTTTAGAACATCTGATGGTAAGATACCTCAAAAGTGTCAGCAACTGGGAAGAAGAAAGGAAATTCCAAGAGGAACTGGAAGTGATAAGTAAAAAAATGCAGGAAAACTACTGACAAAATGAAAGGAAGTCAGGAATTTTGTATCTACAGAAGAATTCCAACAAATACAATAATATAATAAAAGGAGATGACGTGCTAACATTATAAGTTTACAAGAATGTGGGTATTCAGTAGGGGATCAGGAGTTTACAGCCAGTTAAATTAAGTGGTGGTTGACAATTCAAATAGCTGGGTACTCAGAGAGGTTTGTATGATGCAAGCTGAGATAATAATATCCATTATGAATTAATAGTAAGACATAAAGTGAAATTCCCTGGTAGTATTTGGAAACCTGAAAAAAAAGGAAGATGTGAAGAATAAAAAGGGTGCAGAGATGTTAAAAAGATTAAAAGTACTGAAAAAGATCCTGTAAAAAAGGCAAAATGAACCTCTATCACATCTGATTACAGAGGGAGAAAAGATATGATTGTGGCTATAAAGTTAAAGAACAAAGTGGAGTTAATATTTGGGGTAAGTGGTTCAGTGTAAGATACAAGGTCTAGGGGACTATGTATAATAGGTGTCAGACAAGTAGTAAGGCTTCCCTAAAAGAGATGTAAGGGAGCAACACATACAGGGGTTATATATAAATCAGATAATTAAATGTAGCTAGCTGAAATAAAGGGGTATTTGAGGGTCCATATGGCCCTGAATGCCTGTCATCAGAAACTGCTTCTTGTCCCTTGTCTGCTAGAAGCATTGTTTTGTCCAAGAACTGTGACTTGTAAATGAATAAAAAACTATTAGAAAAACTACTGATGTTATTTATTATTGTTAAACAAACAGATGTAATGCCACTGATCTGAATTCATGAAAATATGGATTAGTATTCATAATTCACATTTTGATATGAAAATATAAAAACTGTAACAGTTTCACATGCATGTCTAAAATAGTGTCCAAAAAAAAAAAAAAAAAAAATATATATATATATATATATATATATATATATATATATATATATATATATATATATATATATATATATATCTATATTACAATACATTATGACAATAAAACTGGTTGACACAATAATTCAAGAGTTACTTCTCTTTTGAAACCTTTATCAAGTCTAATTCTGGTACTGTCAGATAGGGTATTATATCATGTCGATAACTTAGGAACCTGGGTTGATAATATCCTTTTCTTTTGACAATCACATCAACAATTGTCTGGAAATTATTTTTATTTATCACAGTTAATTGCCAAGCAAATAAAATAAAGGTCTAAAGAGGTAATCACTCCCTTATGCTCAGCTTTGATCAGACCAATTATTGAGTACAATGCAATGTATCACATTAAAAATATCAAGCAGTTACAAAGACCACAAAGTTTCCTAAAAAAAGATCATAGATCAAAATTTCTATGAAATATCAAGAGAGGCTGGAATCTCTACCCTAAAAGTGAGGGTCTTACAGATGTTTGAGAGGAGATCTCTGTCTCAATTACCATGCTATTAGAGACCTGGCTGTCCTGTACCTCCTGTATCTCTCTAAATCCAGTGACGCTACTAGTACCATAACTAGGGACCTAAACCTTCAGCAAAAGACAAAAATTGTGAAGGACATGTTTATAACCCAGCACTTCCCTCATCTCTGTAATAAATCCCCCCTGTATGTTAAACATAATCTTAGATGATTTGATGGGTTTTCACAAATTTACTCCAGAATTAACTGCTATGGCCATTCTAGCAAAAGGGTGTGTGACTTAAGGAAGGGTACTGACAAGGCAAAAATGGTTGCACAAAAGAATGGTCTTAGTATATGTATGCTACTGGTTAAGTTATTTTTCTTAAAGTCTTTGATTTATTAGGAAAGGTGGGTAGACTAATGTTAAAAGTATTTTCCCATAAAATGTTGCAAAATTAAATAAGTACTTGAAGCTTTACAATTGTCTGGCTATGGTCCCTTATTACTCCTGCATTTAATGTGGTAATTATGCTTATTTATTGTACTTCTGCAGTGAAGTCAAAGTATGTAGTTGACTTATTTCAGATTCAGAGTCCTTAATTCTAATTGCTCCAACTTTGGGCTGGTTGCAGGCCTAGTAATTGATTAGATCGACCAACAGTGTTCATTATTTATGTGGATTTTATACCTGTTGCAAAAACTTTTAGCCATGTTGTAATTTAGATACCTTAATTTCTGACTGCAGTGTTCCATATGCATTGGGAAATATTTTTATGCCATCTATGTGGGGTAATCTACCTCTGCCCTCCCTAGTTGGAATTAAGAAGGATAATGGGAGGATAGGGTTAAACAGGTAGGCGGGAGGATTTGGAGGAAATGAGGTAAGGTTAGGGAGGGACTTTAGGGGTTTTAGGCAAGTGTGTCTGGAGCAGGAGTCACATTTTTGGCATGAACTTGCTAAGGCAAGTTTATGTCTGAGATGACCTAGGGTTCCTGAAGGACAAATGGACCACTGGTTCCTGGTTGGTGACAGGTGGTTTGTATATTTAGTGGAGCAGATATACATATGGAGGCTAAGTAACCTATATGGATTATTTATTTATTTTTTTTAATTTGGCCTTATGACTAGAGAGGTGAGGCCTTTCAAGAGAAGTATGCTCGGTGCGTGATGCCAGTGGGGCAGTTGGTGGTTGCCTGATGGGAGGAAGCTTTTTGTAATTTCAGGCTATAATATAAAAAAAAAGTGGGCTTTGTGTTCGGCAAGGATGCTAGGTGGGCTCTGGTTACCAAGAAAACTTGCAAGTTACAGAAGTTGATGGCCTTTCTCCTTTGCTGGTTATGTTAATCTATGTTCTTAGTCCTTGCGATAGTTATACTCCCCCACCTTTTCTCATCTGCGAGTACGGGTGTTGTGTCTTTCTTGGTCTCAATGTATGTCAGTGGTGGTTGGTGGGCTGGAGGGAGACGCGATGGCCATTTTACGGGCTTTGAGTTCCGAGGGGGAGAGATTGCAAGTCTAATGTAGCACGTGATGAAAGATGTGGATTTAGATATGCATTCTCAACAGTCAGTTTATTAACATTGTTAATGATGGGGGAAGATGATCTTTATGATGGTTCCATATTTCACAGAGTTCTGGTGTGCTGGAAATAATAGAGAGACTGGTTTACTTCCGTTGTGTTTTCGCCATCTTGGGTGTTTCACACTACTCAGCTCATTTCCCGGTAGTTTGGTCTCCACTTATTTCTTGTCCCTCGATAATATTCTGGAGGTTTTTCATGGTATATCACTGAGGGCATGAATGGTGTAGCATCGGTGGTTCAAAAAAAAACATGGGGAAGAACAGAAGGGAAAGGTAAAGTAGTGATAGGGCAGTATCAATTAATGAGGATGCCTAGGTAGGATTTAAATTACATGCTACAAAAGCAGACATTCTTAGATGGCAGATGGGAAGTTTAGTGTGAATAGCATGTCTTCATCTCTTGGCAGTGTTCAGCGAGATCATTTGTTTCAGAGCCCTTCCCCCCTTCATTTCTCTTTTCTCAAAAGTAGTCATTTGTTTAGTATTACTTGAGCCACGTCTATGGCTGTTTAATTTCTTTCTCCATTATAGCAAGTAGTCAAGAAGAAGAAAAAAGAAAAGAAAAGAAAACTTTACAGGCAATTTTGCAGTTCCTTCTCGCATTGGGTCAGCTACAGTTAAGCAATGGCTCGTGGGAATCTCAGTGCCAGGAAACAAAGTTTGTTTTAAATGGTTCCATTTCTCTTTGGGGAACAACGTAAAGGCAAAAGACAGACATATCTGTTACTGAATGTTGTATGGTGGTGTCCACAGGTGGTGTTTAGGCTGCTGCATTCCTTGCTGCAAGAGATGAGATAAGGAAATGGTGTGGAACCACAGCAGATGCTAAGGTATAGACTGATAGGCAGTGTGTACTGGGGGGAGTGCTTCATAACTCTACAGATTACACTACATATAATCATAAAGTTGGTAGTGGTAAGGTGGTATTTTGTTTCATATGTTTGGTCTGTTATTAAAAAAAAAAAGTTGGTTTTCTGGCACTTTGGTCACGAAGCATTCAGCACTGAAGTTAGGATGTAATGGCACTCATTTGGTTCGGACTTCATGTCTTTAAAAAAAAATGTTGCTTCTAGGTTTGGTCCGTTGTCAGACATGACTGACATTTGAGTGGTAAGCATACTAGGTAAATTGATTATTCCATTCACACGCTAAGATTATAGGAGCTATATATATATATATATTTTTAAACTCCTTATTTTGGGCTTCTTTCGTAATTTTGTTAATGAGTCTGTTTGTATTATTTTGTATAAGGATGAGAGGTGTGATTGATGTACTCTATCTGTCTGCTTTCAGCCATGACGTACAGGAGCAGTATTTGACAAGTTGTCAGTATTCTTGGCCTCAAAATACCTGGAATTCTTTTGTTCTGGCAATGTGGGCCTAATGCTGCTAAGTTACACTCTGTGCCCTGTTCTTTGGTTAAATATCTGCTGTCATTGACTAGCATGGAATTATGCTATTAGCTAGGGAGTAGTTTGAGTTGAAGTTGCTCGTTATTTTCGCTAGTCATTCTTCATAAGGATGAGTGGTACAGCTTGGCGGCAATATGTTTTTCTGGACTGACTGTTTTTAGATTGTCCTAGAGTTAGCATATGACACAGTTTTTTTCACCACCACTGCTCACTAAATAACATGAAGTTTATACTCGCATGGAATTATAACATAAAAGACAATCACTTGCATCACTTTGCAGTTGCCAACACCATTTTGTTCCTTTTCATGAAACCTAGGTTATCTGGAAATATAAGGTGCTATCTGCTAATTTTAAGCTGGCTAACAGCGAGGTAGATTAAAAACTGGCCCTGTTTTGGTTCTTTGGCCAACTTTGTCTTTATAGGTTTGAGAATAGCAGGATTTAGGAGTTGCCCATTTTCCAATACTGTACAGCAGTGTGCAGTTTGGTTGCCTGGCAGTTGGCAAGGGTCCACAGTGCTTACTGGTAACATATTTGAGTTGGGAGCTCACCTTACTTACTGTGTATTAATTGGAGTTAAGTAAATGCACATGTTCAGTTATTACTGCTTGTGGCATAACACCATCTTGCAGTGTGTTTTCCTTGGCTGGCTGGGCCAAGATTTGTTTTGGGGATACGATGGTACCAGGTGTTTGTGGGTAAAGGAGGTGGGTTACTGTAACTGCTGTATGGTTACTAAAACAGGTAGACCCTTGGCTGTGTCTGTTGTTGTCATTGGAAAGTTTTGGTCTGTGTGTGCAGAGGATTTACAGCTTTCTTTTTTTTTTGTAGATGTCTGAGCACATAATGGTCATCAGTTGGTGGTCTGAAGGATGTGGATTTGAAAGGTAATGCACTCTACTGGGGTGGATGATGCAGTTGCTGGAGTGGCACACAATGAGTTTGAAGGTAATTTTAAGTTTTAGTGCTCATTACGGGATGTTGGAGTTGGTGCAGTTTGGGGGTACTGTGGGGACAAGTGAGTAAGTCTGTTGGGGGCAGGGGGCAGGGAAAAGCTAGGTTGGGGACTGGTTATGGGGAGTCCAGAGTCTCTTTACAAGGGATGGAGTCACAGCAATCATAGGAACATACTAGGGTAATGGCTCGAGGGCTGTTACAACCAAGCTAAGTTCAACCCTTACTTCTACATGGAACACTTACTACCCTTCTCCAGGAGGGATATAGGTATAACCCTTGGGGTGAATTTATGGTTATCCATCTAGCTCTGCATATTGTGTTGCAGAGGGCCATTGAGGTGTCCTGTCTGACATGAAGTGGGAGCTTATGCCAAAAGGTGGTTTCACGGGTGCTTCAGGAACTCTGTAGATAGGGTTTTAGAAGCATGTTAGGTATGTAGGTGTTTTCGTGATTCAGAAACCGAGTGCTCTCTTGTCTACATGGGAGTAAGAAGGTTTAAACAAGGCTTGGTTTTGGGATTCTTTGCAGATTTAGGCTATGTTAATTACCTGCTAGCTGCATACCGAACATATGGGAAGAAAAGCTATGAGGAAAGGTCATAGACATGCATTGTGGGTTAAGGATGTTTCTTCAGCTTTTTGGAGTTGCTGCAGTTGCATGGGTCATGAGGATTTGCCTTGGTTGACAAATGTTATGGGAGGTGTAGTGTTGTGGGCATAATTTGGAGGGTTGTTTATGACTTATTGGCCAAAGGGACAGTCGGTGATGTTTATCTGCGTTTTACTTTATTTGGAGTAGGTTATCATGAGATTAGGATGTGCTGTTCATGTTTGCCAAGGTGGATCAGTTGCACTTAGGTTAAAGGCTAGCTGCAGGAGTTTGAGCTACTTTTTATAAATTAAGCATATGGTAGGGTATTGTTAGATTGCTTTATTTTGTATTATAGCAGTCTATGGGGGGAATTTTGGTAGGTTAATGATTCTAGGGTCCTTAAAACTGGTTATCTTTCAATGTCTTAGTTAGGGTTATTATGCACTTGTATTGAAGGTAAGGTATTCTGCTGTGTGAGGTAGGGTTGATGGGTGGTAACCAGTAAGGTAACATGTTTTACTTTATTTTGTACTCATTAAGACATTTCAAGGTTGGTGCGGCTGGGTAGTGTAGGGCCAAGGGAGGATAAGGTATGTTGGGGGCTAGTTATAACAGGGTTTGATATTGCTTAAGGGAGTTTTGGGTTCTTACTGGTGGGGAAAGAGTGCCACCAATTTCAGTATCAGGGTCATTAATGGCTGGTAAGGTTTTAATAAACTAGCCAGGTGCAGGTATGTAAGATTCCAGAATTGAATTCAGTGTATGTTGCTCTTATTTAAGAGGGACCTGGGTTGATGTTGCTTTTGTCCAAAGGGGGACATAGGGGAGATGTGGGGGGGAATTTGCAACTCGGGTTTTTATAATTGGCTGTATTACCATGACAATGAATGGTTTTAATTTTCTTTGCCCTATTTATTAACAATTTTGCTGAGAACTCATAGGCTGGTTAAGAGCGATAATTTTATTTCTAGAATAGCCCTTTTTAATGCAATGTTTGTTTTATTTCACAAGGGTTTTACTTGTATCATTAATACGTGAACTGGGAAGAAATTTTATGGGGAACTTTAAGACATATTAAGATTCATTGGTGTTTACTTGGTGGGCTTTAGGAATGTGGACTTGACAAGTGAGAGAGGAGACTAAGTAATGTGTCGGCTGTTGGAGCAGTATGAAAGGAGGTCATGGTTTTCCAGCAGTCCAGCTGAACGTGGAGCTTGTTTTTTGTGGTTTTCCTTCCCTGCAGTCACAGGGTAATGGCTTGTTTTGTTTGATTTTGTGCAGGGAGCATCAGGATTGAATTTCGCAATGTATTGTTGGTAGCTGGGGTTTTCCTGGGAATAGGCCTGGTAGTGTTGCAGCCAGCTGGGGTAGGGTTTTGAGTAAGTTGGTTCAGTCTTGTGAGCTAGGTGGGGTGATTTGTGTGGTAGGACTTACATTTGAGTAACCTCGGTTTCAGGGGAGACAGGGATGGGTTACTTTACTACATGCTGGACAGTGTTGGCATGTCACTGACCTTGTTTGACTTGGTGGCATTGGGCATTTTCAAGTTTTGGTGGTATATTGTTTGGTTAGTTTTGCCTGGCTTAGTTTACTGCTGGGGGTGCTTTCGGGGTCTACTGCTAAAGTCATGATGGTGGTTTAAGTCTCTTATTGTTTATAATGGGTAGTTGGTATATGGCAAGTCTGCTATTAAACATAATTTGAAAAGAGATTTCATGTGTTATTACATGTCATTGGGCCAATATAATGGGGTTGCAATGTGGCATGGGAGTATGCAATTGCCTCTACATGGCGTCAGTGCCAGTGGGTCTAGTATTCCTGGTCCAGTGGATGGTAATGCCCTAGTAATCATTGCGAGGTTCCCATAGGTTATGAGTTAGTGTTTATTTAGATCAGGTGCAGTAGTCATGCGAGGTTATGAGGTTATGGTTTGCTACCTTAGCATAGGTGAGGGGGCCAGTGATTTGCTTTCTGCTGTTTAAGTAGTGGGCAGTTTCCTTAGTTATGTGATACGCTTAGAAGGTGATGACGATGATCCAGCTGGGTTAGTGAGGAAGGGGTACACTGAATGATGTTTGGCCTTATGCCCTAATGGTGGCTAGGTGATAGAAGTTTTGGTGGAGAGAGGGGGAACATCTTGGTCAGGCTGGTGGGCAGAGAAGAGGGGCAGGCTTACCCTCTTCTGTTCCCCCTCTAGTGTTGGATGTTCAAATGAGCAGTTGTGCTGCTTGATAAGTAAATAAGCAAGCTGAGCTGCTTATTTGATTGTTGATAATTGTGGTTGTACGCTGCTTCATAGTAAGTGATAAGCAGGCTGAGCTCCTTATTTGGTTAGTGGTAATTCAATAAATGGTAATTGAAGTGAGTGGTGGTACGCTGCTTCATAGTAAGTGAGCGGAGGTCTGGACGCTGCTTACTGATCAGGATGAGTGGGGACGGTTACGCTGTCCTGTACTATGTTTGTTACATGGATGTTAACTTCATACGTCATGTTTGGTGGAAATTAATAAATATTGGTTATCAATCATGTTTATGGAAGTTTAATAAAGGTCATCAAATGTCATTCTGTGTGATGTGTTTATTAAAGAGGACCTGGACAAATAGGAAATTTTCCCTACTCTGTAGAATCTCAGCATTAATATACATAGAGATGTAGTAGTGTCTGTGGAGGATGCAGGGGTGTTAGTCCAACTTTGGGCTGGCTGCAGCCTAGTAATTGATTAGATCGACTAACAGTGTTCATTATTTATGTGGATTTTATACCTGCTGCAAAAACTTTTAGTCATGTTGTAATTTGGACACCTTAATTTCTGACTACATTGCTCCATATGCATCGGGAAATATTGCTATGCCATCTATGTGGGGTAATCTACCTCTGCCCTCCCTACTTAAATATTCTGACTGCACTCATGCCAAATGGTAGTTGATCATCAACTACCAGAAGGTTGACAACAAAGACAAAAGCACAACCTTTTTTCAACTTTATACATCAATTAATTACAATGTAGTACAGTGAAATTTTGTAGCAGTAGGAATTAGGACATTTTCTCTACTATGTACAATCTTAGCATTAATATACATAGAGATGTGGCAGTGTCTGTGGAGGATGCAGGGGTCTTGCCCTCCTGCAGAAGTACTACTTTCTGGAGTTTTTGTGTTAATTAGATGGTAAGAGGTTTGAGTAACCTGTCATTAATGGAATGGGAATAGCCGAAGGTTCCATCAGTCATTTGCTATATAACTATATATATATATATATATATATATATATATATACAGATATGTATATCTATCTCTATATCTATCTATCTATCTATATAAATATAGATGGATTTAGAGATACTTATAGATTTGGCATTACTCCAGTGTTCTTAATGTCAATGCAGTAACATTGAATCACAAAACATTGCCCCTTACTGCACATACCCTAACATTATTCCTTGGACCATGCATTAAAAAACAATGTTTTTGCAGATGGGCAAGCCCGCCCAAATAAATATATATACTAAATCTAGGCATGAAGTCAGTTCTTGGTAATAAATCTGCTCTTCCAGCATGTTTTATTTATATATTGGTGGAAATTTAAGTCTTTGGATCTAGTGATTGTGCAGTTGTTAATCTTGTTGCAATATAAAAGATCTAGAAGAGTTGGGCCGTTGATGGAATGCAATGCAAGACATAGCTCACCTCATAACAGGTTGTAAGAGAGAGTGCATAGAAGTGGGACTTTTTTGTCAAATGGCAATATTACACTTTTTTTAATTTCACTTGGAGATCTGACAATAAATGAAGTTTGGCAACAAACCAAGTTGTCCCGGGACATCTTCGTGAGGGGTTAGATGGATATTACTGGGTGTTAAGTGGGTTGGGGAGGTGAAAGGGTTAAGTGGAGACAGGAAGGATTGGGAGGAAATGAGATAAGGGTAGGGAGGGGCTTAAGAGGTATAGACAAAGTATAGATGGATAACCAATCACATTTTGGCGTTAACTTGCTATGGCAGGGAACGCCCATGACGACCTTTTAGAAGAGATGGTGGGCCTCTGGGTGCTGGTTGGAGTCAGGTGGCCTTTGCATATGTCTTTACTTACTGATTTATTTATTCAGTTTCCTCTGGTATGTGTTTTTTTTCCCATGGCTTCCCTCTGCAGTGTCCAGGAATTCAGTGCTGATGCAGGCATGGATTGATTGGGGTGGTCAGGTTCATTGGTGGGTGTTTGTGTTGTGTTGGAAACCTGTATTTCTTTGGCTTCCACACGGGCATTGTTGTTTGTGGGCTTTCATGTGCCTGGGGAAGGCTCCTTGAGTGACAGCTTTTTCACGAGGCAAGTTTTAAATATAAAAAAGGGGGGGGGCATTGTCCTGTGGTGTCCACTGGTCGTCCCATGGTTCTCAGTCCTGCTAGGGTGCCGAAATGGAAGTCCGGATGCACTCTGAGGGCTTGGAGAGAGCTGTAGACGGGCGGCGGGTGCAGAGGTGGAAGGCGGTTGGTCTGATGTTAAGGGATTGGTTGCCTGCTTGCATTCAGTGGTGTTTTGGGCCCCGGCTTTGTTTGGAAGGTGCTGTGGACCACTGTGGACCGCTGGGTGGATGCCGTTGGGATCTTGGTGCTGGACTCACTTGTAACCGAGTTGGTTTTCGCAGGTAGTTTCCCAGTGGTGGGGTTTGTTGCTGAAGCACAGATGGCAATCGTTTCTTATTTGGGTGTGTGTGTTTGTGAATGGGAAGGGTGGTGTGCAGTTGAGTTTGATATTCACTGTAGGCGGAGGGTGTTGGTTGACAGATGTGGGCGTTTCCTCTGATGATCTAGTCCAGTTGCACCTGCTTTTTGCTGTCATAATTGCAGTTATACAAGATGTTTGCTATAAAAAGAAACACGTGTTCTCACCTTTTAGATAAGCTTGTGGTATAGTAGCACTCCGTTGTTCATAAGCATCACATATTAGTGAAAACATTGAGGATGCACTTGCCAATGCATATACATAATAATGATTACATCTACACCACACACTGATAAGGCACATTCTGTACAACCTAGAACAGATGGTGAAGTGCATTCTTTACCACGTACAAATGTCGGTTAACTTTCTGCATCATTCTGCTTGATGTATTTTTTTTTTTTTTCAAAACCATTTTGCCACAAGTGAATGTTCAGTAGTAGATGTATGATAATCAAGAGCAGTGTTTATTTTATTTTTATTATTGTACTATGCTTGCATGCTATGGAGGAGTGTGATGGTGTTGGGACTTCATGCTTGTTGTTTGTTGGGTTTTCTCTGTCACTCGTTGCTGGTGTTTTGTTTTCTGGTTTCCCGAGAGTTTCGCAGGCTGTGAGGAAGGGTTGATTCTGTGCATGTGTATCTGGCGATACTGCATGGAATTTCAGGACTGTTATATTTAAATATTCTATGTTCAAATGTTCAATAGTAATATCGGTAGACAGGAATAAAAAAAATAAGCACAATGTCTATCAATTATCAAGCTATCTGCACAGATAATGGAGTGAGTCATGTGTGAAACAGGACACACATGGTGGTACTGTAATACAGTTGTGACCGTTTTGGTTTGGTGTCTGTCATTGTGTTTTGGGGGGTATCTCCCAGGATTTAGGCGGGGGTGCAGAGGACACGGGTATTAGAGGCCTTATTATTGAATTATATACTTGGGTAGTTGTAAATGTCTCCATTAGGGTGGTGAGTAACTGTCTGAGGTACAGAGAGTTATGGATTTTGAGGGATGAACACTGGCTGGGCGCTATGGTTATGAAGTTTACTTCATCTATTAACTGCACTTCGGCTGTGCTGCAGTAATTCACTTCTGCTAAGCTGTTCTGCACTGAAATTTTGCACAGACTGAAGTCAATTCTTTTCACTTTTTGTTCTTAAGCCTGGTTGTGTTGCGTGGATCTTTAAAACTTGTCAACCGGGAATCAAGTTGCAAGGTTGTTGG
Organism: Protopterus annectens; assembly: GCF_019279795.1. Classification (NCBI taxonomy): domain Eukaryota; kingdom Metazoa; phylum Chordata; order Ceratodontiformes; family Protopteridae; genus Protopterus; species Protopterus annectens. The sequence goes on from NC_056735.1 coordinate 1,454,769,621, forward strand.
TTGTTACAAGGCTGTGTTGGGGTAATTTTAGAAACTGGGTGCATTGTTACAGGGGAGTTAGAAGTTTAAAAGAAGCTTGGTTGCAGGATATGGCAACGGTAGGCCAGGTCTTAATTACTTAAGTGGTATAGGTAACATAATGGAAGATAGCCTTCAAGGGGGGAGAGGCCAGGGACAAATAGGGGAAAATGATGGTTAGTAGTTTGAGTGTTCTAGTTAGGATGGTTGCTAGGAGGTTGTGAGTGGGATGGCATGGGTTCTAGTCCAGACTGTCATTTGGTAATGAGTAAATTGGGGGTGTTTATGGCTGGGCACATAGAGTACTTCATTGCAGAGTGTAGGTGAGTTTACAGGAACTAGGTCAGGGGGTGTTGGTTTTCTGCCATGTAGGGTTAGGGCATTAAAGTTTTAGAGTTAGACTATTCCCTAAAGTAATCGGGTTACTGCACAGCCATAACTGGGTAGTTTGGTGGGCTAAGTGATGTGCTACAGTTAACAGGGTGGTGGCTATTGGTTGTTATTCTGTTCAGGCTGAGCCATGATTAGTGGCTGGAAGAAAGCGGTCTAAAGGAATGTATTCTCTTGGAGTGTATGTTCCGGTGGCAGAGTGGAGTCATGGGTAATCTTATTTTATTTAGTTTCATTAGAGCATGTTTCAGGGATGGTATGCAGAATTGTAAGGGATTTACAGATGAAGAGTACACCGAATGATGTTTGGCTTAACCCTTCCCATTATGGGAGGTAGATGGTTGAATTTTGGGTAGAAGGGAGGGGAAACAGCCTGATTAGGCTGGTTGGCAGAGAAGAGGGACAGGCTTGCTCTCTTCTGTTCCCCCTCTGGTGTATGGATGTTCATTTCAAGGAGCTGGGGAAAGGAAAATGAGCAGCTGGAGGAAGCTGGCTGAATAGATAAGTAAGCTGAGGTAAGGATGCTGCTTATTTGGTGGAAGATAATTCAATGAAGTGAGATGCAATGCTGCTTCATAAGTAAAGTAAGTGAGCAGAGGTATGGACCCTGCATACTGAGCAGGGTGAGTAGGTATGCTGCCCTGATTAGCATTAGAGGGATGGCACTTCATAAGTAAAATAAGCAAGCAGAGGTATGGACGCTGCTTACTGGGGCAGAGTGAGTAGGTACGCTGCCCTGATTAACATTACAAGTATGTTTATGCTGTGTTTAGAATCAATTATATTATGTTCAGTTGTAAATAATAAAGTTGGTTAACAAAGCTATGTTATGGAAGTTTTAACAAAGGTCGTCAAATGCCATTCGGTGTGATGTGTTTATTGAAGGGGACCAGGACAACAACCTGTTTATAGTTATGAGTAATTTTTGTTAGCTATAAATTTGGCTTTGTAATTTTGAGGTCAGAAAAATACCCCCAAACAGGAGGGGTTTAGCACTCTTCCTGAGGGTACACCACTAGATATTTCTAGCTAACAGGTCTATATTTAGATTTCTTAGTTTGTTAACAATATATGCATGGAGGATGGTGTCAAATACATATAGGTTGTGGAGACTGCCTGGCCATCCTCCTCAGCCTCTGTGACTTTGTCAAAAAAATTTACTTGGTTAAGCAGACATGATCTACCTTTTACCAAACCAAACTGCAGGGGGACTAGCTGTATGAGATTTCTTTTGGTGTCACAATTTTTGCAAATGCTGTTACCATTAAAATTATTACCAAATGTCATTGTTATACTGGTAAATTACATCATGGAAAGCTGTTACATGTTTAGGTATCAGAAGTGCTGTTTTTGTCCTCCCATTCTGGTAACACAGAGGGCTTGATCCATATCTATGATGATGGTGACTGGGTTTGTCTATAGACCAGGGGGGCTAGAAGACCTTTCTAAGGAAATGGGCTGATGCAACCAAAGGCCAGCCCCCGCATCTTGGCTGTACAGAGTAGAAAGTGGAAATTCTCACTGTAGCGCCTGCATGGGTAAGGCAAGAAGTATGACAACCTGTAGGGTGTGTGTGTTCTAACAACACTGGCCTCAGTGTTGTGAGAACATGCACAACACAACACAACATATAATGCAACACTGGCCCCAATGCTATGAGAACATGAACAACACAAAACACAACACAACACTTGCCCAAGTGTTATGAGAGCATGAACAATACAACACAGCACAACACATAACACTGGCCCCACTGTAATAAGAGCATTGCACAACACAACACAACATGCAACACACAACACAGCACTGGCCCCAGTGTTTAGAGAACACAAACAACACAACGCAGCACTTTCTCCAGTGTTATGAGAAGATAAACAACACAACACTGGACCCAGTGTAACGAGAAAATGATCAACACAACACAACACTGGCCGCAGTGTTATGAGAACATGCACAACACATCATAACACACAACACAACACTGGCTCCAGTTCTGCTTTGGACTGCTGTGTATATGAGTGTGCATTGACATTTTCCATCCTGAAAACTAATGAATGGGGGAATGAAGTGAGGCATTAGAAGTTTAAAACGCATCCCGTGACCTCTGAGTATATATTCTGATTCTCGGGGACACAAAATGTCTCACTCATAATTAGTGGCATAATCCCTGAGATAAAGTAATGAGGGAGGTGGAGGTATAGACAACAGCCAAACTGGAGGACAAGTGAGAATTAAGGACCAGGAGAAAGAAGGAAAGAAAAAGGCATGGGATGGAAGAAGAATATGTACCAATATAAAGCAATAAAAACAGTAAAGATGGTGACAACGTTTCTGCCAGCCCAACTTCTAAGCACAACTGACCAAAAGCAGCTGGCTTAACTAGAAGTCCTCTGGAGACAGTAATTATTTTCATGTGCAACAACTGCATTTTTTTAACTTATTGATGTATGTTTGTTGGGGAAGACAAGCTCCCCTACATTTCTCCCTGTGGAGACATATACCCTCACAACATATTTTTTCTACTCAAGACCACATCAGCACTGAGATTAAGGAAGAAACGGTTTTCCATTAAAATGAACTGTTTTATTTAGTGACAATGGGTTTATGTAGGCTTTAGAAAACTCAGAATTCAACTTGTCACTTTGGAAGATTCTAACACTAAAACCATTTGAAAGTTGCCTTGCATCACAGATGACATGCATAGAAGGACAATTCACAGCTCACACCTTTCATAGAAATTGAAACTGAGACATTTGAAAGTCAGCTTGTGTCAGAAACGACAATGACAACTGGACAAGCTATATCAAAGGCACTGCATAAGGCTGCCTTTCACACATTTCACAGAAATTGAATATATATATATATATATATATATATATATATATATATATATATATATATATATATATATATATATATATATATATATATTTTAGTCACAGTGTATCGTGCTTGCCAGTTCATTTTTAATGCATGTCACATGTTGAAGTGATGAAGTTTCAGCAGTAATGGTGCAGTCATAACTTAGATTAATGAAGCCTAATAATAAAGAAGCTCCTACCGACTGACCACTGTTGTTTATTAAGCACTAACTGGTTATTTTAAATTTGATATGAACTTAGTTTCACACATTTGAGTGTGGTGTACCTGTGACTTTACTACCAGGCCTACATCTAACCATGACATAGGGAAATAATTGAATTTGCTGCCATAGCATGCCAAAGCTAAAATGCACATTTTTTAAAAAATATTTTACTTCTGGTTGGGGGGGGGGGTATGCAGCTGTACTGCCCTGTGAATTAAAACTATTATCTGCCACGTACTGTAAACCAATCAGCAAAGCAGAAAATCACTTAAAAATGCAGTACTCGTGTATACTAACACCCACCGTCCCTTTCAGTAATAGTCCATTTGTCATTAACAGTTTGCTGGATCCTGCCCAGACAGTGGTGATTCTGCTATTTTCCTCTGCTGTGTGACAGACAGAAAGGTGGACAGACACATACAAAAACATAAATACATACGCACACATACCGCACACACACACACACACACACACACACACACACACACACACACACACACACACACACACACACACACACTTTGTTTCATTACAGATGCTTTTCAACAATTCCTGTCTCAGGTTAAAGGGGAGGGAGGTGTTTGAAAATGCAAGAACTTGGATTCTGTGATTACCTGTTCTCAGAAAAGAGCTTGTGTTACTTGGCTATGGTTTTAAACAATAGACAGTTCAGTTGTATACACAGCAATATGGAAAGTTTAAATGAGGGCAGCTACCTTGTTTTGCCTTATCTAAAGAGCAGTTAACAGCTATTCATGAAATCAGAGAAAGAATCAGTTATCAGACAACAACATTTACCACACTTAGTCTGGCCAAGTTCTCTGAACTACAGACATGAAAACTATAAACATTCTCCTGAAATTTCATTCAGAGTTCAACAGCTTGCTTTCAGTGTTTCTAGTTAAGACTCTGCTGTTTACTGATGGATGACATTGGGCAAAACGTGAAAATGAATTCTATTATGCCAAACTTCAAGTAATAATTCTTAGGCCAGAATTAATTTTCATTAAGAATTCATTGCGAGTTTGTCCTCGTTGAACATTGATGGAAACAATATCTCAAACTGAACGATTTCCCTGGATAAATAACATTGATTTTCAGAAGGTAACATTCTTCCTTAGAAGATAAAGAACTGTGTCTCAATGTTTACTTGTATCCCTGCAGGCAAAAATATTAGTGCATATGCTGTCAAAGTTAAATTAAAATAAGAAGTAAGTTTTCACCAAATACTTTTAACAGAGGTAAATTATTCATAGCTTTTTTACAGCAGCGTAATATGATTCTTGACATAAAATTGGTGAAGCAATACAGCAATGTTTCCATGGCAGCATCCTTCCATTACTCCAGAACTAAGGTTATACATTGGTCATAAGTTCTACACTATTATCTCTAGTATATGCCCCTAGTCTCCTACTGCATATAATATAACTGTATCTCAAATCTCCTAGCTCAGTCCTGAAGACATGCACTTATGAGCAGTGTATTTTTGCTCAGTTGAAAAATGAATGAATATGAATATCATCTCTGTATTGTTTTTTCTCATCTAATCATTTTCATTAACTTCTGGGGTAGGTAAAATGCCTTATGTATCGTTTAACACTTGATCTCTGATTTGGGTGCACTGACACCCCCCCCCTGCCCCCACAACACTATCTTCTGTTCACCATCCCCAGCGATTGCCTTCTTCAGTAGTATGCGGTATGAGTAACAGTGATTGCCTTCTTCAGTAGTATACCATGTGAGTAACAGCGATTGCCTTCTTCAGTAGTATACCGTATGAGTAACAATGGTTCACTCATTTGCATATTGTTTTCTTATCCCGAAGAACATCTGTGTATCTACTTTTATTGTGAGCAAGTATCAGTCAGTGTTGCCAGGTTTGTCATGGGTCAATGTATGCAGCCAATGGAAAAATCACTTTGTAATGTAAAGGAAGTGGGACATGAGAAAAGGGTAAGAAAAGGCTAAAGAATAAGGAAAGGTGGTGGGTGAAAGAAAATGTCTTTTCAGTCATAACATTTGTAGCAGTATAATTACAGAAGGATTTCAAGTAGACAGCTAAGATATATATATGTATATATATATATATATATATATATATATATATATATATATATATATATATATATATATATTTTTTTTACAATATTACTCATTTTACCATAGTTCTCAAGTTAGAAGTGTATTTATTCCAATGCTATGTACCAATTTGGAGAAAGCTCTATCTGCAAAATTTAGGAAATAAAAATGATCTTTTGAATACAAAACCCTTGCTAATAAACAATCTTAACTTGAACTGAGTGGACTGGGTTTTGAATTTACTCTATGTTGGATAGCAGTAGTTTACAAATAATCTGACAATAAGCAAATTCAATATAATCCTGAGATCAACAGGGAAGCAACTGTTCCTTCTAATGGCAAGATACACAGATAAAGAGACAAAGATGGACACACACACACACACACACACACACACACACACACACACACACACACACACACACACACACACACACACACACACACACGTACAAACATACACACATATTAACTTATTCACATCTAAAGTACTATGACAATTTCTTGGGCTGGCTTCCTTAACTTTGTCAAGTATCAATTAATAATAGGCAACATTTGAAAGAGAAAAATTATAAGAAACAAAATGACATTAAGATCATTAATCTAGGATGGACTACTGAGTCAATATTAAGCACTCGTCATGTTTAAATTCATATTTTCATATCTGAATGAGTTACATTTGAGAGGCATAGTACTAAATGCCATGATGGGAGACAGAAAAACACATTGCAGTCTTCATGTATGGTACAGTAAACCAGATACATTGCTAGCTGTTTCACAGATGCTGCAAGGATATACAGCAGTTCTGTATGTACGTTAGTATTTCAAGAACAAGTGACTTACAAACTAATGCAAGACATTAAATGAAACCTTCGAGAAGTTGAAGAAAATTGTCAGTAATATTTGCACAGTAACTTGTATAGCATGAACGATATTGAATGCTATTTATTATGCTAATTATGTAAATGTAGGCCATTTTTATATTTTTAAATATCTCAGGTAACAGGCACTCAGAAAATATTTTACTGCCATCATGTGACAGCTCAAACCTGTCTAACAAAAGTGCTGCTGACACCATGGTACAGTTTCCAAGACATATTCTATGTGACAATTTAAGGAAAATGTAACTCTGAATTTTTTTTTTCATTTTTATCATATTACATTTTTGATATAAAACAGTTACAGTTGTTTGGCTTATGCATTTTAAAACCAATTTTAAGAAAATGATCAGGAATGTGGATGCAGGACAGAGAGAGGTGTGACATTAAACCAGGAACCCACCAACACCCCGACTTAAAATACTCCAAATTCCACAGGAAGCAAGAAGGACCACAGGGAACCAAAAATATATAGTCCAAAACTATTTATTCCAATACTGAGCGCTTTCGTCTGAGTTGCAAGCAGACTTCTTCAGAGTATACAAACACAAACTCACCCAGGTTTATATAAATCCATATAAAACCTGAGCACTCCTTTGATATTAGAAAGAACAAGGACACTAATTCCTTGGTTAAATGTGTCACTGATCACCCATCTAATTACTTTTTACTTTTTTGGGTTAGATTGTGTTTTGAAAAACCCTAGGGGAGGTCCTTGGGAGGATCTATTGGAGTAATGTGAGTTGCTTTGGCAACCCAGGTTAAATGCTAACCCCCCCGGACTTAATGAGCATGTTTCTATTGGTAGTGTTTTAAAATTAAAGTCTTTTATCAGGTTTGAATGAGCCCTGTGGTGGTGGTGCTGCGGTAGCGTTGTCGCCTCATAGCAAGACGTTGTCCCATTCGATTCTCAGCTAGAGCATCTTCTGTGTGGAGGCATACGTGAATGGGGCGTGCCTTCGTTGAAGGTTGTGCGTCAGGGCTGGTAACCCGGTATATAAAAATCCACTACCAATCATTAGTGGACCGGAGTTCTGCTGTGGCGACCCCTAACCGGGAAAAGCCGAAAGACACAAACAAACAAATCAGGTTTGAATATATAGTTTTGTGTGAAATATATTTACAGTTTTCTTTTTATTCCAATTTTTATGTGTATTTCTTTTTGTAATTTTATTTCTTTTAATTTAATTTTGTGAGTGTGTGGAGTCACATGACTAATTATTGGATTTATATAAACCTGGGTGGGTTTGTGTTTGTATACTCTAAAGAAGTCTGCTTACAACTCAGACAAAAGTGCTCAGTATTGGAATAAATAGTTTTGGACAATATATTTTTGGTTCCCTGTGGTCCTTCTTGCTTCCTTTGGAATTTGGAGTATTTTAAGTAGAGGTGTGACATTCCCCAGCTCCTAGGTGTAAAGGTGTTATAGAACATGAACTGAATAAAATGTCTAAACATGTTTCACAATGAAGCATGTGAAGCCAACTTTCCTAAATATGTTGCCCTGCCTATAAATGAAAATCAAGTCGCCACTTACAGCAATCAATGAGTACAATTTAATTTTTTCCCCAGGACTGGAAAATTATAAAATACAAAGCATAGCAGATGGATGGCTGTACGGACCCACCTGTCGAGCAAGCAAGCACTGCTTCATAACATCTGGGGTGAATAAAGGTGGCCTGAACTTGATGTCTCCCAGATACTGCAGTGCCATTTCCCAGAGTATTGAAAAGTGTCTTTACATTCTAAGGTCACATAACATTTGTCCAGAAGGCATTCACAGCCCCAAAACATTATTTATTAAGCATACAAACAGGAGTGGCATTGATTAAGAAAGTGTGCATTTCTATTATAATACTCCAAAACAACAAACTAATGAACCACGAAGCCAGAAGCACAATGACAAGTACCGGACACCAATTCCAAATTGAATTTATTACGAAATAAAATGATGGTAAGCGCTTTCGGCTATGCAATGCAAGCCTTCATCAGACAATGTTTAAAACACATATTGCAATTAATATAGCTTGTAGCATGTGACCAATTAATTAATAAGCCAATAATTTACTAACATCAATTAAAACATAAAATTCCATGAATAATCCATCATGGTTATATATACTATGAACTCATTTATAAAAATATAAAAATGTATATTTAATAGTTGAATACATGCTCCTATAACTTATATACTTAATCAGAATATATAATATAATAAATGTATCTATTAAAAACTCTAAGCTTTAATATACTAGCAATGGATATAGAATCATTTAGTCCTGGCAGATGTGTTGCATTCAAATAAACCTGCCACCAATATTCCCTGGATTCTAAAATTAATTTCCAAGGACCCTTTCTTGGAGATGGTCGTACTTGTTCTAATATTATAAAGCCAAATCTATGTGTATCATTATGTGAAATATGCCTGAATAGAGCATTATTAGTTGATTTTCTAGCAATATCATAAATATGCTCATAAATACGCTGTTTTATTTTCCGCTCAGTTTTTCCTATGTAAAAAAACGAGCATTGTCTACATATTGCTGCATAAACTACTCCAGAGGCATTACAATTAAATTTTCCTTTCACTTTTATGTAAATACCATTAATATAAACATGTTCAGCCTCAATAATATATGGACAGTAATTACACGTTACATTTTCTCATACATCCATTGTTTACATCTGATATAGGTCCAAAATTGCACCAATCTTTTAAATTTTTGTCCCTTTTATATACAATTGAGGGTTGTTTTCCTAATATGTTTTCCATTAACATATCACTATTCAATAAGGTCCAATTTTTCATAATTAAGTTTTTTATGTGACCAGAATCTTGCGTATATGTGGTGATAAACGCCAAATTACACTTTACATTGGGCCTGTCATTAATGGTCGTGTCAGAATTGCTACCATTGTTATTTTGTGTTTTTCTTATATATCGATTATTAACTATTAAATCTTGTTGACTATCACTGAAAATTAATGTGTTTTTTAACAACGGTTTATAAAATCCATTAGATCTTTTATTAATAACTTCATTTACTATTCCATCCACGAAATGTTTCGGATAATCTCTGTTTAAAAACATGCTTGCTATGAATTGACATTCATTTTCAAATTCATCAAAATTTGAGACAATACGTGCAGCTTGAACCAATTGACCTTTTAAAACTGCTTTTTTTATATGTGGAGGATGATGGCTGTCAAAATGTAAAAATTTGTTAGAATAGGTTTTTTTGCGGTAAATATTAGCTTTTAAAGAATTCTTATATATATCTTTCTGTAAATAAATATCCAAATAAGCTATACTTTGATTTCCTATTTCATGAGTGAAAACCAAAAATTCAGTAGTGTTATTTATATATTGGATGAAAGCCTCAATTAATTTTACTGGACCCTTCCAGATAAAAAACAAATCATCTAGAAACCGACTATACATCTCAATGTGCTGCATAAATTCTGATGGAAATAAGTATCTATTTTCCCAAACTGCCATGATGACGTTTGCATATAGAGTGCCTACAGGAGAACCCATTGCCACTCCCTTTATTTGTTTGAAGTATTGACCATCATGGAAAATATAATTATTGGTTAATACCAATTCCAATAAATCTACCATAGCATTAAGCTGGTCTTGAGGTATTGGTATTATTTCAAAAAAGAATTCAGAGAACCAAGTAATACCTAAATGATGAGGTATACAAGTGAAAAGATCTTTTACATCAACTGTAATGAAATTAATATTTTCCACATTGTTAATACTTAATTCATTTATCCTAGTGAGAAAATCCCAAGAATCCCTACAAATGTGTGCTAAACTTTTTATTTTCTCTTTTAATATTATATCAATATATTTTGCTATATGATAGGTTTTTGAGCCCCCTGCATCCACTATGGGACGCATTGGTGGATTATCCAAATTTTTATGTATTTTAGGTGCTCCAAACATTATGGGAATTCTGGGATTGTCCACTTTCATATACATATATGCCTCATTAGTTATTTGCCCCTGCCAAAGCATATCCTCTAGACTGTAGTCAATTCTAGAATAAGAAATGTTAATTTCATTGATTGAGACTTCTATATAGGCTTCATCAAATAATATATTTGTTAAATGTTGATTGTAGTCATGTAAGTTCATTATGACAAGTCCACCACCTTTATCCGGCTGCATAATCCGAATGTTGTGATTAATTTTCAATTCATTTATCATGTCCCTTTCAGTTTTTGTCAAATTTGTTGAAATCATGTTATTACTTCTGTTTTGTCTTTTACTATTAAAACAAATGTGATGCCTGAAATCAAGTTCACATATGTCCTCAAATAACTTTATTTTAGGATGTAGAGGTGGATTCATGATACTTGGTATACGACAAGGGTTATTGTCATTTGTCTCCATGAATGTAGCTTGTTGATGTAATACAGCTAAATTGATCTTCCTGGTAAATAGTTTTAATTCTGTAACCAAATCAGTTATTCTTGCCCTACTTGTGGGAACAAAGGTAAGGCCTTTACTGAATATGTTCGCTTGTTCAGTTGTAATTATAAATATGAAAGTCACCCTTGGTATTTGAAATAAGCTGATATGAATTTGCTACACTTTCATTACCGTATAGACTATTATGTGAAACATTATGCAAACTTACTGAACTTAACTGCGATTGCTGCGTGAGCCAGTCCTCTGTTTGTTCCACACTCGGGAGCTGTTGTTCCTCATATTGTAATTGCCCTTGTTCCGAAGACGTTCCGAACGTCGCAAACTGCCATCTTCTAAAGGGAATTCCTGGTTATTACCATTTTGTTGTGTGAGCGATGGAAATTCATCCCCATTTTGCGAATTGTTGCGTGTTACTTCCTTACGCCATTGCCCTCGCGATGGTTTCGGATAGGCCAGCCCCTTGGAATAATCCACTCGATCTCTTTCCAGTTTACGTTTTTTCCTTTCCACCACAATGACACTATACTTGTCTATTTTATTAAACACCTCTGTATATTGATAATGACATGCTTTAAATGACGATTGTTGTTTTATTTTTATATCCATACTTTGAATTTCTGCATTTAATTGCTCCATTTCAATATTGTTGTGTTTTATGAGAATTTGTAAGAACTCACACCCCTGCCGATCAAATAACATTAATAGCTCCTTGTGAAGTGCACTGTTCTCCTTTAAAGCTGTAGGGTACTTCCAATATCTTAAACCTTTTGGAACATGTTGTCTTTTAATACATTCTTTGAAATAAATGTTTTCATGTACTAATCTGCGATAACGCCATACCAAGTCATGAAAATCATCCACCAATTGTGAAAAACTAGAAATATTGGTAGTCTTATCATCACCATTAAATTTTTCTTGGTTAAGCCATTGTTGTAGTTCGTTGGCATTAAATATCACATCATTATTATGTAATTCTTCCTCTTGATACACTGGTACCTGCCCTGGTACCTGCCCTGGAGGAATACTGTCCATGCTGTCAACGCTATCGTTTCTATTATTGTAGTTTGGTAACCTCGGAACTCCGCTATTGCCAGACATTTGCTGAATTAACTGAGTGAGACTTAGAACCGACTGCTGTAGTTGGTCAAATTCGGTTCTTGTAACCATTGTGTCCGCCTCTTGCGTGCTACCGGTAGCCATAAACTATTATAATACTCCAAAATGACAAACTAATGAACCACGAAGCCAGAAGCACAATGACAAGTACCGGACACCAATTCCAAATTGAATTTATTACGAAATAAAATGATGGTAAGCGCTTTCGGCTATGCAATGCAAGCCTTCATCAGACAATGTTTAAAACACATATTGCAATTAATATAGCTTGTAGCATGTGACCAATTAATTAATAAGCCAATAATTTACTTGTGTGCATTTCTGTTAAATGATTTATTACGTATTTTGCCTAAACGTCTGTGAAAAACAAGTGTAGCACACTCTCTAAGCAGTGTAAAATTTTGTAACATACATAAAGAAAAATTATGTAGATATTTACTAAAAGATAATGTCCAAAAATACCATTTTACCTGGTTACAAGTCTGTTAATCATTATCATTTCTGAAAGATTTGCTTGCACTTGTATGTTAGCGTACATTTTTTACAGCTGTACATGTAACTGTTTTTGTCTATTTTATATGTACCTTCTGACAGAACATGATCTAATGTTTTACCAGCTATAAAAATATATGATTACTATAATGGCTGCTATGCTGAATGTGCACGCTACCAACACAATCCACAGTTTCACTGTTTATCAACCAAGGCTCTACTAATATTTGGAAGATGGTCATATTCTGAAGTGCCATAATGTGGAGAAATCGGGTTCCTATCGTCTGATCGAAAATTGTAAATGGCGAGCGTGTATTGTGCGAACCCGATTGGTCAAAACATCGAAATGTTGCGCGCGTAGCACATAAATCGCCATAGGGAATATTTTCCCTTTACTTCAATGCAGTGTGATCTAGGAGTAGGAATATTTAAGTAGCAGGGGTGTGGGGGGTGCAGGGGGGCTTGCCCCCCTGCCTTCAGCGTTTAGGTAAGTATAGTTTTTTATTTTTATTTTTTTATTATATTTTTGAAATTTCAAACATCGCTCATATGGTGTCGACCATATGGTGTTTGATGTTTGAAACTTTCGAAAATATAATATAGACCCGAGAAATTGTGCCCCATCTCTTTATGTGGTACAAAAACATTTCAAAGCTTTCTAATTTCTATGAATGACTAGTACTTGCTATACATTATTCTTTTACTTTCTAGAAGAGGCACTTTAGCCTAGCACAGTATTCCTGTATAAGGTTCAGAGAAGACGATATTTGTGATGCAGAGTGAATGACCATCTTTAGCGCTAGTAGACACTTGGTGAAGAAGAATCAAGTTTCTAGCTGCGAGATACTTTTTTTTTGTGCCATAAAGGATAAAAAGGCTGTGAAACAAAACATGACACTAACAGGTTGATATATAAATATTTCCATGTGCCATAGACAATGTAACAAGAAAGGTTCTTGCTACTTTGATGATTTCAGTTACACCATGATTGGGTACAGAAATTAATAATCAAAAGAGAGTTAGCTTAAGGTCCTAATCTCTCCAATCTTTTTGAAGGCAGATCGAATAATTCCTGGATAAAGTTTTCTGTCCTCTCTGAATAATGTATTTTTATTACTTTTATCATACAGTTTTAGCAAAAGAAAGTTTGGCTAAAATAATCTTTCTCCTTATCAACAAAGCTGAATTCCAGAAAAATACTGTTACTTCTGTGAGCACACCATCAATGCCTTTTTTTTATCTTTATTCCGATATAGGCTACTTACAGTAGAGCAGAGTAAAGCAGAGTCCAACTGCCCATCAAATGCTATATTTAAACTATTTTCTCTCAAGAGAGGCTTTATACATTTATCTTGTCATTTTTTCAATTCAACCAACACAAGGATTGCAGCTACAGTACTTGGTGTGAACTACTTTCTGTGAAACTCTTATAAACTATGTACATTACAAAGCAATACTACTTGTTTTTTTAAAGCCTTGATTGCTATATGCTATTAATAATTTCCTCTGTCCCTCTATCTTCTTCCTCCTATCATATTGTGACAGTCATTACCAGTACGTATCAACAATCAGAACTGACAAAGGTGTAATGATTTTGTCCCAAATGCGTTTCCTTTTTCCCCTTTTGCCATTACATCACTGGAATTTTCCAGTATGCAGAAGACACCACTGAAATGAGCAGGGAAACTCTTAGGACTGTTGAGACCTCTTTACGTCTGTCTATAGATTGTAACATTCTGTATCAGTATATTTCCTGGCAGCAGCAAAATAACCCAGTCAATGTTCTTCTAGTCAGAAATTGAAAAAAAAAAAGAAAAAAAAAAAATTATTTTTGGCTTTGTACACATTTTATGTGCTAAAAAGCTGAACGGTATGGTCCCCAGACAGTGAGGTACCAAGTGAAACAAATATTTACAACAATGGTGATAGATGCTTGTACAAATTTCAGGAGATTGTAAAGGCTCTCTACAGTATGGAAAGTATTTTGTCATGCTGGCTTCATGGCATGTGAGATACTGCTCTGGGTATGACCTAAGTGATTAAGGTTCAGTTTTCAGATTTGATCCCTGAGAAGATGGTTGGGGGGATTCAGACAAGAGACATCTTTACCAGCTCACCTACTCCAGAAGGGTGGAATGATGTGTATAGCCAAGGGATCTCTGTGACTGAGAGAGACCAACAACGCCAGTCCAGAGGCACTAGCATATCTAATGCACATTGACAATTGGGACAGTATATAGGGCATTCAAAAAAGCCTTCCACAGCTGTCAGGATAGCACTGCCCCAGATATAGCTGTCAAATCTTCTTGAGTTTTTAGAACATCCATGAATTTTGTCTTTTATTTTTTACTGTCTCTCATAAAAGTTTTAATTTTTTCTAGCAAATCACTGAAGAGTAAAGTCGGTCATTAGTGCCAGACATTAGAGTTCCATGCTTCCTCTTCTTCAGAAGATGCACGTTGATATAAAACCTTCTATTAATTATCTAGTGAATTAGAGTAATACTGAACATTGTTCACAGCTTTGAGTCTTTGTCCCTTATTATTTTGACATTGTCCCTGATTGTTTAGCAAAGAAGTTGTCATACCAGGATACCTTGATTTCCTCTCAGTGTACTTTACTAAAACTGCTAACACAAGGGACTTCCATTTTTGCAGGGTCCATGTCTGAAAGAGAAGTAAAAATGGTGTTAGAGAAGGTGGAGTAGATGACCAAGGAGTGGTTCTAGGACATGGTTTATGTCAGACAGCTGCAGGGGAAACTAAAACAGTTTTTTTTTTTTAATTATAAAATACTTTGTCACAGTCTGAAAGAAAAAGATGCTGCCTTTGGGACAGTAATAAATGGCTATGTTTTCTAATGTGTTCAACCTGACATGAATAGTGATATATAGGGTTCATAATTGCTAAGATAACTATTAATGTGTTGGACTACAGTATCAGAAGTAAGATAACTGTACAGCTACGTGTCAGGTACACTGAGGTGAGTTTAAAGTACAGCATTTTCCAGAGAAATAGGCAATGTAAAAAAAAATATAGACTGGAACGGTGATGCAGTTGTATGTACACTCAAGTCAGTAGGGAATTATGTTAATGAACTTTGTTACAGAATACATACTGAACAAGCAGGATAAATAACACAGTGCTAGCAGAATAGCTGATTTAGTCTGAACCTAAGCAAATTGGAAACGGGATGGAAGACATTTTGCTATGAGAACATGGGTCATGAAATGAAACACACAGACCTTTTTCGGATGGTGATTTTGGTTCTCCACAGCTGACCATCAGCAAACTTCAAGTGCCTCCTCCCATTCACTAGCCTCACCCAGTTTAACTCTGACAAATGTTTGGAGGTGGGTGAGGAGATTGAAGTACCACGGGGCAGTATTCTATTGATTGAAGTACCATGCGGCAGTATCCTATTGCTACTATGCTATCATTCTTTTGTTGTTAATATTCATACTCACGCTTGATTGTGTAGAGAAAAGAGCCATGTAGTGGGCTGCTGCAATGGTCATCTCTTGCTACTGTGAGTGACATTGTCAGCAAATAGCCCTGCCCACCAAACCTGAAGCACAGGAGATAGTTTTACCAGTCTTCTCCAGAGAAACCACACCATCCCAATGTGCACTCGAGTGCATGCATTCTTCTGCCAACCACTGCAACAGATGAGCAGGCCATGTCCCTTCCCTCATCTCCTCTCCTTGCCTGCTTGACCTCATTAGTGCTGGGCCCCATAAATGAATCCTAGTCACCTGAGTCACAGACAGGGCTTCACCCTTATGCAGTACTGAGGAAGGCTAAAAGAAACAAATACACAAAATGTAGGATGAGTAGAAGAAACAAATGTAAAAAGTATTCAGTCAGAAAACCTTACTGAAGAAGCAAGAAGGAACAGCGTTTTCCAACAAACAAACTTCTAAAAAGGAAAAAAATGCAGGAAAGCTGAGGATGACTATTACTAGGCATGGCTCAAACTGAGTGTGACAACATGATGCAATATATCTAAATGGGTGTTAAATCATAGTATCCATTATGGGAAATAATATGTTACAGGCAGAACCACAAAAGAAATCTGCATAAATTCCATGCAAATATTTCTGAGTAGGAGGACTTTTGAGTAGAAAAGGACAGTCTAATAAATCAGGAGCTAATAATGAGGCAGGGGGCTAAAATGCAGGAGAAAAATGTCTTCCTCCTTTCCATCAAGGTTATTCTCGGAGTAAAGGCATGACTGCTTTATCTACCAAACCTGATAGTGGAGACAAACTCCTCCAATATTCAGTTGTATTGCACTTGCATATGTACATGCCATTAATATATAGCATTTTCACTGCCTTATAAAGTTACTGGTACTCTAGAATTAAGTTTTCTCTCTTCTAATCAGCACCAGATTTGAACTATGATACGGTCTTGTGTCTGTTACCATTTCTGATGGATACTCAAACACAGGCTTAAAACCTCCTAACTGAGAGTTATTCTCTTAACACCTTCCAGCTGTCTAACTTATAAATCTGTACCACTCTCTCTCTCCATGTATTATAAATATACTAAGAATTTAATGCAAGTCTGACAGATTATAGAACTGTGCACTAGTGGTCCTTCTTATTTTTCCTCTCTAACAAAGTTAGAGAAATTACCAGGCAGATATATATTATAAAGTTCATTAAACCATTCACATTTTAACATCCTGAATCTCCATTTCTTTTTTTAAGTTTAGCTGAAAGCATTCTTCTATACCACCTTATTTACACTGAGAAGAAGGGCTGCATCAGTCTGGGAGATGATTAAATAGTCTTCTTAGTGTCCATTTTGTTGTTTCTGCTTCTCAATAATAAATAAAAATAATAATACAATGCATTTTGAAAACAGATTTTCAAGCAGTTTCCTGAATGCACCTCTGACGACAAAGTGTATAGATGGCCATGTGCCAAACAATATGAAAGAAGGGGGTCACTTGCTGCTCACATAATGTTTTGCTAAAGACCCCAACATAGACTGATCCACAAATGAGGCAGTGGTTAGAAGAAGAGCTAAATTATGAAAGAAAGAAATAAAGAAAGCACCATCGCATCTGGCAGGTATTCTGTAAGATTCCTGAGATTCTAAAGTTAAATGGAAGGAAAACTATCAATGAGGTGGGACAGTCGAAGGAAAGGGAAGCAGACATGCTGAGTAAGATTTCCTATTAGATTAATTGTTATGGCACTTTGCCTTGATTTCTCTTACATTAATCCTATCCATTTACGATCTTATCCTACTGGCAAACTGTTTAAAAGCTCATTTCCTGCTCTTTTACAAGGGAATGATAATGGCAAATGTTTATGTCAAAGATCATCTGAAACTCCCTTAGAGCAATGTGTTAACCTGTCTGACTGTCCTTATGTACTGCATTGGTTTTGCAGGGTGAAACTTTCTCTGAAATGCATGATATTTTATATTATCATGTTATAACCTTGTATTTTTTAATACTGTAGATTTCCTGAATTGGCTCTACCATTTAAGCAAATGTTTTGATATTGGTGTGCATTATTATGCATCCTAACTCTTGCATGTTTATCAAAGTATATCTACACATAGTGTCTCTTGTACAACACCTGCCTTTTCATCAAAATTAAATATATTCTCTATATGATAGAGTTTATGCAGAAAATTTGTGAGAACCTGCTGATGCACACAGATAAAGTGCTCCCTATTGAAATGTCAGTGCTTGAAACGCCAAGTGCCAAAAATAAAAAAAAAATGTCTAAACCCAGAGAAGAGTGAATCTGAAAAATCACTCTTTTTAAAACTTCTTTTGGGGGCAAGCTATCCCTGCACTCCTACTCACCTGAACTTATATATAGCAAATCTGAGATTGCCATACCTCAGAGAAAGGAGAATATTCCCAGAAATGGCATCTTGGACTTAATATATGTAAGTCCATTCTTTCAGCCATTCAGTCTCTGCATTTCGGGGCTCAGTCTAGCAGGTCCCGACATTTCAAATGGTTATCCAAAGGAACTTAATTGGTTCCTAATTTCTTAAACTGCATACCAACTGAAGGCAAACCCCTTATAAAATAAGGATAGTGTCAAGGAAGAAACATTTTGGGGGCTTGACCTAAAACTGTTGGGGAGATATACCTGTTGAAAATATCTACATTCTTTGCTAATATTTGTATACAGTAAAGTGATATCAAAGCAAAAAGGTATTCAAATCAAAAGAAACTTCTAGAGAAAATATCAGGAATGAACTTAACAGAGCTATTCATAGCTATTTATTGAAATTTGTGTACTCTTAATACACAAAATAATTGCGATGCCTTTATTGTATTAACCAAAAAAGAAAGGTAGTCAATGATAGTCTATAAAAGTTGTATGAATTTTGACACAGGTATCTAGCATAAGAAGAAAAACCCCAGAGCAAAGCACCCCAGGGCAGGGAGGAGAATGACAGCCAGCAAGCTTTTGCCATCATGGGGTTTGTCGTCTTACAAAAATGCAAGAATTACTTCAGCTAGGTTAGTGAGCCGAGTGTCTAGAATGTCATGTTCTGTAACTAGAAGGCATAGTCATTCTGTGTTCTTCTTTAGATTTTTCACAACCTTTGCATATCTCTGGTACATTTAGTACAAGCACTGCCATGGGAAAGAGGATATTATAGTAATGCACTATAGAAAAGTGTGGCTAGAATATACTTTATCCAGGGGGTAAAGCATTTTTGGTCAATAATGTACAGACTTTGTGGCTATACAAGAACCCCTAATGAAGATAGATATCTAACTTATTCACACCTTTGAAATACTGTATCATGTTATACAATAATATTATTTAAGAAAAGAAACATCTCCCTTTTTTATAATAATGCAGTTGAACAGTCAAAACTTTCTGAAGACTGGATTTCTTTGCAGTGATAAGGAGTCAGTGGAGATGCCTTTTGGACATACTAGACATGTACAGCTGCAGTTTGTATACAGCATATCTCTCTGGTGTAGTTTAGGTCACTAGTAATGTGGCTGACAAAGTTAAAATCGTTACTTTATTCTGTGAATGTAATTTTCAACACCGACAGTGAAAGCAATAAATGTGTCAAAGGCTGTGTCATCAAGTTACTGAACACATACATTTTGTTTTTCTGAATGAGATTACGGGCTCTTTGTTAATCGCAGCAAGCTCATTTTTCTTCAATAGTAGCTGACAGTTCTCCTTGTGGGTCATTCATTTTTAACCAAATGTAAGTAACACACTACCCCTTACACTAAAACCCTTCCATCCCATTCTTAAAAGCCTGATATACTAGCATGCAAGAAATTCCCTAAGCTTTTAGTCAGCATGCTGTATGGTCCACAGATCAGCCTGACTCAACCACAAGGGCATCGTGTTGCTCCGGCAATAGCAGTAGGCCACCTCTGCTAGCCACTACTGTTATGCAAAGCTTATCCTAAGTTACAAATCTTACCCTTTCTTCCTCTGCCTTAAAAATACTTGCTTCCTCCCAGCTGTTATTGTAGATTTATAAATATGAGATGAGGTAAGATGAGCAGGTACAATTATATTAAAACTAAGGTTCCCTGCTAAGAAGGCAGAGATTGCTATAAAGAATCACAAAGATCCTTATGTTATTGCATTCAGTCTGAAGAACTACAGCAAACTCTTCATGCAGTTCTTACCAGATAAGAAACTATCAGACACTTACTTCTAGTTATATTCCATTACCTAATCCAGCATGATACCAGTAGGCCAAATGCTTAATATGGTCAGAAGCACGTTACTTTTCAAAGTGATGTTTTTCATTTCAACATATGTTTAAATAATGGAGAAATGCTGCTGACAGTATGTTACTGGAAGGAATTTTTTTAATTTTTATCATCTATGTTTCTACTGCTACAGATCCTTCCAAACTACATCTTATAATGTTCAGCCCTTAACTTTTCTAAGTAGGACTTCACTGTTTACCGACAGTTACCAGCCTCATTATTCTTGCTTGACACTTTTATCCTGCTGGTCAGTGTACTGTATTCATCCGGTACCTGTTCTTCCATTATCCCCATTCTGCACCAGTACACCCAGTCATGCTAATAAACACAGTGTTCAATGGTGAATGGCATGTGCTACAAGGAGATACCTGTGTGCACCTCTCAACAATGGTCTGAGCTACTCAGTGAACTTCCTCGCTATGGCAACAGTAAGTAATACTCCCATGATTTCACCTCATGAAGCTTGCCTCAGAGTAACTCAAACTTCTTTTTAGCCTTGGGACCTCACGGCCGTACATTTTAGAGGCATACGTCTCAACCACTTCGCACAACAAATATGGACAAAGCCAAAAATAACAGGAAGGACAAAGGCCCAAAAATAGGGAAAATGTTGAAATATTGCTCTTATAAACTTAGAAAGTTTTTTGTGTTATCATGCATTCTCTGAAGTATAAGATGTCTGAAACTCAACTGTATGTTATTATTTAGTGACTTCAGTCCGCAGTAATTTGTCAGAAAACCACTTATTTTATGAGGAGCTGATCAAAATTATTAGGCAAGAATCTGGACAGCTAAGCTGTATGCTTAGAGGCACCACTGTAGAAATGAGATGGCCTTAACAGCAAAGTACTTTGTTTATTATGCTGAATAAGCAACTTAAAAACACATATGAGAAGTGTTATTCCTGTACAGTATTCACAGGGTGTGGAATGATATTACTTAGCTTCAGAGCAAATATCCATCCATTTACAACTACAGTCAGCTAGAGATTTCCAGAAAAAGTCTTGCAGTTATTTATCATGTTATACAAACAGAAATGTGCTGAAGTTTTGGCACAGCAGCGGAAATGAATGCCATGCCCAAAGATGGTAAGACTGGAAATTAGACTATAATAAATCACTACAAAAGTCTGCTTTTGAAAGGTCACTTAATAGCCAAACCATTTAAACATCTGTTAAGGTCATACACTTTCTGGATTCTTAGGCTGTGATGTTATACCATCCAAGCCACAGAAAAGAAATAATTAGATGCAGAGATATAATCAGACTGTTTTTTTATTTGATGATCTGTATATCCTTCCATCACACTAGGTGAATGCATAGAGATCTGTCTAACTAACGCACTTTTCCATTTTCAGTACAAGATGCACAAGTTTTACATGGGCATATTATTTGTAACAATTGCTGGATGAAATGTGTTTGCTATCACTAAAGATGCATTTATTTTACATGAACTGATTCATGTTAAATGATTCCAGTAGGCTTACAGTGTCTTAATGTATGCTTGTTTGTGTGTGTGTGTGTGTGTGTGTGTGTGTGTGTGTGTGTGTGTGTGTGTGTGTGTGTCTGGTGTGTGTGTGTGCGTGTGTGCGTGTGTGTGTGTGTGTGTGTGTGTGTGTGTGTGTGTGTGTGTGTGTGTGTGTGTGTGTGTGTGTGTGTGTGTGAGTGTGTGTGTGTGTGCGTTTGCATCTCTGTGTGTGTGTGTGTGTGTGTGTGTGTGTGTGTGTGTGTGTGTGTGTGTGTGTGTGTGTGTGTGTGTATGTGTGTGTGTGTGTGTGTGTGTGTGTGTGTGTGTGTGTGTGTGTGTGTGTGTGTGTGTGTGTGTGTGTGTGTGTGTGTGCATGTGCGCGCGCATGCATGTCTCTGTGGAGATGTGGGTGGTGGTGGATATTTTTGATCTAAGAAAAGATAACAGAAGAAACAAGAGAGGGAAAGTATGACATACATAACAAATGAAAGCTATAAAATTTACAAGCACTAAAACTGTTTAAGCCAGGATTGTAAAGCATTGCTTAACTTATTTAAATACTTTAAAATATTTGTGCACATAGCAGGGGGAAGCCATAATTAGAACTTCAGCTAGAGCAAAGTTTTATGTAAGGAGATTTGCCCTGTGCCAATGTGAGCACGATGTACATCAGTGTGGTAATCACCTTTGTTTAACTAAATATAATGACACAAAGGCACAACACATCAATCTACAGAGGAATTATGGTGAGGCTATTATCACAGTTGTCATGTTTCACTGCACTCTGAGAGACAGCTGGCACACTTCATAGCATTAGGTTACATGTAAGATGTAATAAATGCTTAGTTTATTACAAAGTGTCAATGCTACCATCAAATGTACATGTGACCAGACACAGCTTTGAGCATGCTCAGATTACTAAATTGTCACCATACTCTTAACTGTGAACGCTGTAATCATCACACATGACAGTAAAATGTACGATGACATTTTTGTAATAAACAGGTACCTGCACTTAAATGACTTTGAGCAATACTTAGCAAAACGTCTGAGAGAAAAACAGTCTAATGCATTTATAGAGGTTCAAACTAATCGCAGCTAGTAATGTTATTTAATTACTTTCTCTATTTATCTGTGTTGTCTAATCAGACTACTCCAAGGAAACGGGTTCAGCTGTGACCCAGAACCATAAGTCAAAAGTAATAAGAAAATGGAAGTCCAATATAATATATGTATAAGACAATGAACTGAAGTAAAGCATAAAAGCTAAACAGAGTGATGTATGTCAGTTAAGGTCAAGCATTTATGATTATTATACAATCTAAGTGACTCGACATGATAGCTGGGTGCATCTCTCATAAGACACCTTGCATAATCAGCTATCCCGTTAATTGTTTACTAAATAGCAACAGGAGTCCCAGATGTGGGTGATTTAAAAGAGGTAGGGTATGTTTCAGGAGCCTCTAGAATTTCATAAATATCAAATAATGTCATGGAGGTGGTAGAATCTTTAGTGTGTAGCATCTTTGAAGGGAACAAACACTGTGGGTTAGAGGCTTCAAGTTATGACGCATCATATAGTGAGTTATTACTAAGAAAAGTCACTATAGGTCGCAAAAAGTATCAACTGAGTGACCTTGCAATGAAGGAAATTAAAGTTAGTGAGAATTGTGGAAGAGGAAATGGTTAGCAGATTCTGTGTTAAGCATTAACAATGCACTTGGTGCATTCAGCTCAGATGATTACATCCCATGCCTTAATAACCTAGACTGGCGATTTCCCTCACTTTATACCAAAAATCATTGGGAAGTCTTCTGCGTCTTGTGGTCTTGTATGGGTATAAATAACAGATCTGGACTGTGTCTGGTAACATGGAACCTCTAGGCAGCAGAAAAAGGGCCAGACAAAAGAATCTTCCATTGCAAAAGCATAAGAAATGAATAAAAACAAATTATTACTGGATGTTCTACATGAGTTGACCACCTGTGCATAACTACAAGTGTCCACACTGATATTATAACTACTGTACTACATCCCAACCTGGGAAACTGCTACTACAGCAGGAGTGACACTCCCCTAAATATTACGTTATGCCAGTGGACAAAGGAAAGCCACCAGAAGAGTAAGGGTGGGACCCAGGCAAAGTATGACACAAATAAGTAAAATACTTGCTAATGAATATTACTGTTCACCCTTTACAGAGAAATGTAATTGTCCTGAAAAGTGTAAAAGTGGAAGGAATGGAGCAGATGTATTATTTTACAGGAGTGGCAATGTCGTGGTGGGTAAAATGCATAACACTGCAGCAAGAAAAACTTGTCATACAGCTGTTTATTGACTGAACTGTTACCAGCTGGAAAATGGATGGCATTATCCTACAAAAAACAACTGCACAACTCACCAGGAACACTATACTGTTTTGAAGGCTTTAGTGCATAAGAATACAGACAAGTAATGAAGTATGCAGAACTGTAAAGCAGTAGCCATACAAATATTGATACATACTTTACCAGAAGACACAGGGGATTTAATAAGGACATGCAAGTGCCTCGAAGACATAAAGAAAATACAGCTTATATGCAAGTTCCTTAAAGAGAGAAAAAAAAATAGTGTTTTAAAATACGGTGTAATAACACTGTGTTACTGAACTATAGCATGCTGGATAAGAGTAAACGGTCGAACCTGAACAATAAATTCTTCAGAGAGTGAGTGGTATACTACTGAAACAATCTGCCCACTATAGTGGGCCTAAACAATCAATTAACTGAAAAGCAAATGATATGCATATAAGAGACTTTTTAAGGATAAATTATCCTCCTATAAAAACGCAGACTCTACTTTTAAATGTATAAGGAAGCAGACGGAAAAAGATCAAGGTGTCATCCAGTTCACCCATTTGTTAATCCCCTATGCACCTGACTTTTCTTATTTTATTAATTCCTGTCCATGTTTAGCACATTATTCACTTAATGTCCACAAGACAATCTGGTAAACCTTTCTCTCTTCTAATCTATTGATATTCTTCTCCTCAGTTACAACTTTCACCTTCAGGTTTCACTTTTCCTTTGTCCCTATCATTTGTTACAAATACATACTGTAGCACATATATTACTAGTAATACTATACAATGACAGTTCTGTTTTATCTGTTATGGGGATTTCCCCCTTGTATTTAATTACTTATCAGCTTCTGTAAAATGTTTTGTGTGTTTTTATTGACCCTTTCTCCCAATCTTATTGGAAAATATTTAATCTGTTTTGGGGCTTTTTTCTTAGTCTATACTTACTCAAATACCATTTAAATATTTTTGAATCTGCTGTGTCGCTTTTCTCCCTGGGTCTCCTTTGAAAATGGGCCACTGGCTCAGTTGAACTTTCCCAGTGTCAAAGGACAAATATTAAAATAAATAAATACATTTTTGATTGGTGTTGTGTGTGTACCTCTTGGTGTGAATATTGAGCAAGTATTTAAGGCTTCAGTCCATAATTTCGTCTAGTCAATGATATAGTTTTGACTTATATGAAACTAAAACAGGTATCTGATCATAACTTCCTGGAATACCAACTGTTGCCAGCTGAGTGCTTATTCAGACAGCCTCTTGATTTCTTCTAAGCATAATGCACAGTAACTCCACTTAGCTGTTGCCACTTGTGCTATAGTTAATTTATCTGGCATCTTTCTGAATTTCTTTACATTTTGGCCTGCTTTCTTTGAGTGGGCCTATATGCCACTACTGCCTGGAAGACTTATAGGTCAGAGGTTATTCATGCAATGCATTTCCTGTAATATGCATTCTTCTGCTAAGAAAATAATGTAGTCTGACTGTAATATTACTAGATGTGTGCTTATCTTATTAAATAATATTAAATTAATAGCTTCAGAACAACCTGAAGTGCAACTGGTGTCTAAGCATCGATTTAGTAAATGTATAGCATATTAAAGATTCTAATCAACAATAGTCCTGGCTTACAGGACTACTCAGGAAAGACAAGTAAAAATGGAAACACAATTCAACTCTAAGAGACAACAGGCAACCCTTTGTCAGTCTTCTTTTTTAATTTATTTACTTATTAACCAGATAAGTGAGGAGGTCATAAAGGGCCCTTTTTAGCCATGACCTGGGCCACAATAGTAAGGTAAATGCAAAATATGTATGGTCACCTTACACTAGCTAAGTAACCAACATATTGTTGGGAGAAAATTCTGAACAAGGAGGGTATCCTAGGGTTTTGCCAATAGTGTCAATAAGTCACCTGATGAAAACTCTGATAATAAACTCAGATAATAAACACTAACATGTAAATCAATATTTTCCTACTGTAAGAAAAGAGATCTAGGAGGTGCTACTGACAGGTGTGTACCCGGAGGCCTTTTTACTACAGCTATTGCTGATAATGAACATAACACAATGTGTGCTAAGTCACCTCCCCCCCCCCCCCCCAACACATACACAAACACACAAATAGTGGCAATGTTCTTCTTATCTCAACAGGTTCTAGTAATGAATTCCAGAATATGAACTGAGCTGAGATACAAAAGGATATGTAGGACATTATATAACACTAGGCGGTACATTCTGCAGTTGGTACTGATTCCATAATTCATGGGCTAACAACTTTTAAAATCTGTTTGAGATAATTATTACATTATGAGGAAAATGGATGAATTATTTTAACAGGGGCATTGTTTCCTACTGGATTAAATGAGTAAATTGAAGTTTATTGTGTGTAATTTGATGGGATAATATAGACCATCTCTTTAAGAATAACTTTGTTATGGTCATAGGATATATTATTTATTGTATTAATCATTTACTGACATTTGTTTACTGGGAAAGTCCAACTTAGCAATGTCCCTTTTTTTTTGGAGGTGTGGGGAGAAAAGGTCCATTGTACAGAAATCATGGACATCATTTACATTGTTTCATCATTTATATTCAGCTTCATTCATAAACAACAGTTCTATCGTTCATCTATCCTTGACATAAGTTACATCATTTACAAACCGTTTCAACTGAAAATAACAGTTACATGGTTGTATATGAATATCTTTTTAAATTCAGGGAGATATATGCAGTATACAACATTATCAGTATGCATAGATTGGCAGGTTTTACACAAGAATATTTGTTGCTGTAAAGACTTGTTAAACATCGGGACATAGTAAGATAAGATAAAGAGTGAGAGCAACCCAAAGAAAGGACAGAGGAGAAAACACAGAAGAAAAATAAAAAGGATGACAGAGGAGTGTATACTTGTGATAGCAGTACATTAAGTTTTATGCAGCTATATTAGTAGCAGTTAAAGGAGGGGTGGTGTAGGTGCAGAGCCATTTATATATTAGGTGCTCCTTCAGTTGGCATTTAAAGTCTTTCTGGTTGCAGACTGTTCTTAAGTGGAATGGGATGGTATTCCAGCTATTAGCAATACCGTGTGAATACAAGAGTATCCAGCATTCTTGTTAGGTTTAGTTATGGATAATATTTGTCAGTGGAGCACAGAGGCCTCTTAATAGTGTATGGCTGAAGCTGAATGATGGAATAAGGAGATGGTAATTTTTGAGGGCTGTGCAGTAGTTTGAAGGTTGTAATTAATTGTGAATACAACAGTGAATTATTAAGTTTGAACCAGTTTAGTGGGAGGCAGTGATATGATCTATATAGTTGGTTGGTTGTACATTTGGCTACTTTGCTGCAGCATTGTATGAGTATGGCTGATAGAGAGGAGTTGAGATTGATTAAGATGGGAAAGGCATATAACTGGGTGGGGAGTAAAAAAGAAGTGGCTATGTTTTTTCTAGCAGAGTCAGTAAGGTAGTGTTTTACTCTTCAGAGGCAGCCTAGGTTTTGGTGTGTCTTTTTATGTCTCGTTGAAGGCAGAGGTGAAACTTCAGGTAGTTCTCTATAATCACACCCAGTAGTTTGGTGTGTGATACCAGTTCTATACTGATATTGTTGGATGACAATGTATTAAAGGTAGTTTTTTGGAAGGAGAGTTATTGGGGAGTGTTGAACAGTTTTTTTTAAATTCAGAAGGAGATGTGAGTTGTCAAGCCAAGATTCTACAGAGGAGAAGGATTTCTGGGTGAGTGGTTGGAATATGGGGTGCGTGGGGCATATACATATAGCAGTACATATGAGTGGTGTCATCAGTGTATTGTACTATGGTGCCCTCTTTGGCTCTTGTTTCTAGGCCACTGTTAATTTAAACAGCAGTAGTCCTAGGATTGAGCCTTGTGGGACTCCACTGGATACAGGAAGGAAAGAGGAGACATTGTCTTGCCATTTCACTAATCAGGACCTATTAATGAGGTAATTACAAAACCTGATAAGTGAAGAAGATGGTAGGCCACAGAATGACAGTATACTTAGGAGAATTTAATGATTGCTTAACATAGGGCTGAGGCTAGAAGACCTGAATTTCTATCGTGATTTATTATATCTGTGCACATTAGAAAGGCTCTGGTATAAGGGTGAGAGAATGACAATTGATCTATAATTTGTGAGCTCAGATGATGAGCAGCATTTATGAAGGAGTATTTTTTTCTGTAAGGCGGGGTAGATTTTTCTTGGACAGAGCAGTTTATTTTAATCGAAACAGGATATACAAGACTATCTGCAGCAAGTCTGAGGTATTCAGATGGAAGCTGGACAGGGGCAGTACTTGTTTTAAAGCAGAGAAGTATTTTTAAATTTTTTAATTGTAGATGTTAGTGCTAGAGTGAACTTGAATTTCATATATATCAACTGTATTGAAACATGTAAATTTCACACTGATGAAGCTGCATGTAGTATTGAAACTGGTTTGTGCATAATAAAATATGAATTTGCCCATTTTGTTTATACTTACACATACTGAAATGATATGGAGTGCTGATATTTCATGGATTATTTTTTCCTTTCTGCATCAGTATCTGTGTCCTCCTGTTCTTTGCTTCCTGTTTGTACTGTTTTGTATATATATATATATATATATATATATATATATATATATATATATATATATATATATATATACATATATATATATATATATATATATATACTGTATGTATATATGGATCTATGTCAGTTGATTGAGTTTTGAGAAACTCAAAATTCATATTGGCGTGACAGTATCATCAAATTTCTGAAAACTCAAAGATTAAAAAAGAAAAACAAGAACCCCCCCCAAAAAAAAATCTATACCCCTATGTGTGGGTCTGCATTAATTCACCCCCAGAAAATTATATATACCAACTCAGACCCTGCACTACATTGAGGAAAAAGGTAAATTTCCCCATCTCCCTTTAAAAGTTTCTATTTTTCGGAAATTCGATCATATCATGTGGCCAAATTCGATCAGCTGATAGGGATCTGTACACATACATGGATGTGTGTGTGTGTGTGTGTGTGTGTGTGTGTGTGTGTGTGTGTGTGTGTGTATATATATATATATATATATATATATATATATATATATATATATATGAATCCCCTTCTGAAGCTCGAAACCCCATATAATCAAAATAAATTTTCGCAAGTTGAAAATACCAAAAACTTGAATGCCTGAATAAATTTTTCCCAAGGTTAGTAAGCACTTGCCCAACATGTCCTTTTTTACACTGTAGAGCAATTCTGAATTAAGTATATATAGTTATGAGGTGTGGGGGTGCAGCACTCCACACTGGGGTGTTGGTGGCGTAGCCCCCACCTAGGTAAGTTTTACTTACTAATGTGTGTTTTTTTGTTTAAAGGATAACAACCAGATTCTGTTATTAAATGTTCAACGTTGCTGTCCATTTTCTCCCTATTTACAGTCCCTGCTACAAATAAACAATGCAGCATTTAAAATACTTTAAAACAATTGTTTCTCTCCACTAGAACAGTACCTTACTATACTGTGGTGGTTTCACTTTCAAAAATCTTTTATCCCACCATGGGAAAGCTTACTGTAGTCTCCAATTCATTGATGCCATCAAGTCCAATGAATACAGGTAGCTTTCTGGCCAATTCCCTCCCCAAACTGACATCACCACGATCGTGCTAAAAACCCATCCATCCTGTGATGTCACAGCTTTCTGATCATTCCCCTACCCAATGATAAAATGAACACAGCAATGTGTAGGTAAAATAAAACTTTAATATAGGAACAGCAAAGCTTTTGGGTAACAACCTTTCCTCAGTGCTATAACAATTCAGAAATTAACATCTCTTAAACAGAAATTTAAAATTACACAGTCAATAACATTCATTTAGCAATTAAACAATTAAAACACTTAAAAAGTTAAAGAAACATATAAAATTTATTTCAAACACAACCATTTGCATTTAAGAATTGGTTTTAAAGTGATAGTCTGATTAATACCAGGGGGACAATCAGCCTGTAGCTGGAGAATCGATTCATATTCCTTTACTTGTAGCTTATTAATCAAATCTCCCCTTCCTCTACCCATACAAAAAGTAAAGGAAAGAACAGCGAAAAAGTACATGAGTCAAGTTTCCTGCTGTGAGCTGGCAATCACAGCAGGTACAGCTCACATTACCCTTAGCTCTTTAACAGCTAGGGAAGTTAGGTGTGAAGGGGGATGGGAGATGAGTAGAAGTAGTACAATTCAGGTTTCGCAAAAGACTGCAATTTAGCCATTCTAAAAAGAAGCAGCAGCAAAGTGCACTTTGAAAGTCTGTTCTGTGGCATTTGCACTGTTTGTGTTTTAAGCAGTCATTGAATGGCATGAAATGTTACTTAAACACTGACTGAAAGACAGCAGTGTATGCATGTAAAATCAATGCAGTGATAGGAGCTTTAGGAAGAAAAAGGCCTGCTTGATGCAATTTTTTACAGACAAGCACTGGATTGTGGGATACCTTGAGGCAGACTAAACAATCAGGATCACTTTCGCATGCTAAACCCCATGTGGTCAGACTCAGAAATTATGTATAAAAATATTTAAAAACCTGTAAACAGTCCCAGAATGGTATTAAAATGCAGGAAACACCAAAACACGATGAAATAAACATGCTTTCTGAGTCTTTGGGTGTGGTTCTTCTTTAATTTTTGGGCAAGTCTTGATATATGTGTGTATATATATATATATATATATATATATATATTTATGTACATGTATATGCATACACACACACACACACACACACACACACATATATATATATATATATATATATATATATATACACACATACATATACACATACATATAGTAAATGTATATACATACACACATAGATACATGTACATATGCATATGTGTATCTGTATGTGTATGTATATATATATATATATATATATATATATATATATATGGGTTCCCTTTAAATCATCGAATGTTCAGAACATCGAAGTTCTGATCATCGAGACCAGAACATCGATGTTCAGAACATCGAAGGTTTAAAGTGGAAGTGCCAGGTAAGTGAGATTGTGGAATGTTGGGTGTGTATGCAGGGCAGCGAGGTGCCCTGCATGTTGTGTGTGTGTGCCATCTGAGTGTTGGCATTGCAGTAAGGGTACGGGAAATCTCCTGTTTAGCGCTACCGCATATAGTGGTAAATGGGAGATTTGCCTTACCCCACTCTAGCGCAATCTCAGAACTGGAATATTAAAGTAGGGGGGTGTGGGGGGCACAGAGGGGCGAAGCCCCCCTGCATAACATAGTGTTTGTGATTTTTTTTTTCGGTTCATTTTGAATTTTCGATGTTCTGGTCTCGATGATCAGAACTTTGATGTTCTGAAGATTCCATTATTCAAAGTGAATCCATATATATATATATATATATATATATATATATATATATATATATATATATACATATATATATATATATATATATGTATACATATATATATATATATGTGTATATATATATATATATATATATAAACATATATATATATATATATATATATATATATATATATATATATATATATGTATATGTGTGTATATATATATATATATATATATATATATATATATATATATATATAGTGCGCACGGGTGTGTGTGTGTGTGCTATGGACAGTTAGTTAAATGTTAGAAGGTTTGGTAGTGCTAACCATTTCAGCTGGGAGAGTACAGAGCAGTGGTGGGATTTGTAAGGGTGGTCTGTGGCAAACTTGGCGATTTTGTTGTAGCATGATTCCAGATTATTTAGGTCATATTTATAAATGTTTGTAAATACTAGGGGGGCGTAGAGGAGGGTGGAGAGTAGATATGTGCGGGCAGTGGCTAGTTTGGTGTTGTCTGTAAGGTAAAGATTAATTCTGTAAAGGGTGCTGCCAAGTTTGGAGTGGACTTTTTTGATGGTGAGGGGGATGTGGGTGTCAAACCTTAGGTTATCATCGACTATGACACCTAGAAGTCTGGCTTGGCTGGTGGGATCTATTTTGGTTCCATTTGTGGAAAGGATAGAAAGTGGAGTCAGACATGTTTCGGGTTTATTGTAATTGAAGACAATTAACTTGGTTTTGTTGGGGTTAAGTATGAGTTGATGGCTAGTGAGGTCGTTTTCTATGTCTTGGAAAGATTTTTGCATTTTTGTTTTTAGGTCCGGGGGGTGGGGGCTGTGCAGATTAATGTAGAGTCTTCGGCGTATTGGACTATGGAGGCAAGTTGGGTTGAAGAGCTGAGGTTGTTAGTAAAAATTATAAAGAGAAGGGGGGCAAGTATGGATCCTTGGGGTACACTAACAGTGATGGGTAGAAGGGGGGACAGAATGTTCTCCCATTTGGTGGCTTGCTGACAGAGAGATAACTATGGATCCAGGACAGGGCTGTTGTGTTGAGGCCATGGGATGATAGTTTGTTTAGTAGGATTTGGTGGGAGATGGTGTCAAAAGCTTTTGACATGTCAAGGATTATGGAGGAGACCATTTGGCCTCTGTTTATAAGATCTCGAATAGTGTTTGTGAAAGATAGCAGGGCAGTACTGGTACTATGTTTTGGTCTAAAGCTGTGTTGTGTGGGGGGATAGGAGTTTGTGATTAAGGAGGTGGGCAAGGAGTTGGGAGTGAATGCATTTTTCTAAGATTTTTGCTAGAGGGGAGAGTATGCCTATGGGATGGTAGTTAGGTAGATCCTTAGAGGGGCCACCTTTGTGTAGGGGAATGATGTGGGATATTTTCCATAGATGGGGTACATATTGTTCAGAGATAGAATGGTTGATTAGGACTGATATGGGATAGGCAATTGAGGAGGCAGCAATTTTAAGGAATTCATTAGGTAATTTATCAGCTTCTAAACAGCAAGGTTT